>NC_083315.2:164200380-164509276 GCF_963455315.2 Globicephala melas | reverse complement strand
TACAATATTTCAAATGTAATAAAAATACAGCAAATGATATAGCAGAATCTGTGCACCACTATTCACATATACAGTTATGGACAATTTGTGGGTTTTTTCCCATTCATTCAGCAAATATTGAGAGAACATCTACTGTGATCCAGGCACTGTTCTATCTAGGTGTTGGAATCCAGCAATTAACAAAATAGACAAAAATTTCCCCCCTAGGCAGATAATAACAAATAAACAAGTAAAATATGTATGGACTATGTTAGATAATGGTAATTGACACAAAGACAAGTACAAGAGGAAAGAGAGATAGGAAGTAGCAGGATGAGAGCAGCTTGGACTTTTAAATCAGGTTATCAGGAAAGGCTTCACTAAGAAGGTGAAGTTGGGTCAAGACTTGAAGCAAGTGAGAGAGCATGAGCCATATCAATATCCAGGAAAGAGATTTCTAGGTCGAGGGATCAGCCAGTGTTGAGGCCCTCGGGTGGGAATATGCCTGGGCTGTTTGTGAACAAAAAGGAGGTAAGTGTGGGTGTGTAGAGTGAGTGAGGATAGAGTAGTGGGAAAGAAGGATGTGGAGGTGGTCATCTGGAGGAAGGACTGTGCAGATCGTGCAGGGCATGGGAGACCACTGTAAGGACTATGGGTCCTCCATGTGAAACGGGAGCCACTGGAGAGCTTTATGTAGAAGATGACAAGGCCTGAGTTATCTAAAAAGATTCTGTTTGCCAAGCATGATGGTCCTGTAGTGGGACAAATCTGGAAACTTGGAGACCAGTTAGGAAGCTGTTGCATTAACCCCAGCAAGAGATGGCATTGATTTAGACCATGGGGTAGCAGAGGAGGTTGGAAGACATAGTCAGATTCTAGATATATTTTGACATTAGTGCTAATGAAATTTCCTGATGACTTGAATATAGGGTGTGAGAGAACAAGAGGAATCAACAGTAGCTCCAAGGTTTGGGGCCAGAGCAGCTGGAGGGATGAAGTTGCTGTCAACTAATATGCCGATGGGGAGGTTTTGGGTGGCTGGAGGAGTGCAGTTGAACCAGTTGAGTCTGAGATGTCTGTTAGACATACAGAGATGTTTAATAGGCAGTAGGATATATAAATGTGGAATTTGGGGGAGAAGTCTCATCTAGAGATAGGAATTTGGAATTTGCCAATATATAAGTAGTATTTAAAATCATGAAAATGAATGAGAATACCAACAGAGTTAAGTATAGATAGAAAAGAAAAAACGACAAAGGTATAAACTCTAGTTATTCCAACATTAAGAGAGTCAAGAGAGGAAGATAAACCAGCAAAGGAGACTGAGAAAAAGGGATGAGGAGGTTGGGAAGAAAACAGGCAAGTGTGTTGTCCCCGGAAGCTAAGTGAAGAAGTGTTTCAGGGATGATAAATGATCAACTATATCAAATACTGTTGTTAGGTCAAGTAAGACACGGACTGAAAATTGAGCATTGGCTCAATTTAAACCTAAGAAGAGAGAGACTGGGGATAGATATATTGTCAGCCACAAATATAGAAAAAATGGTTTTCTTAAAACCACATTTAGCAGCACAGGTGCAGGCAAAGAGTGGATGGTGGATTGAATTTAATCTTGTTTTAGTATCCTTACTTTATATATTACATCCATAAACAATATATACTGTTAGCTTGTGTTTCTAAAATGTACATAAATGGCATATTATATTGCAGATTGTTTTTTATTTGACTTATTTTTAAAATTTATTCAAGCTGATAAATAGGAATCTGTTTCATTCATTTTTGCTGCTCTATAATATTCTTTTATATGAATTATCTAGTTTATCCATTCTGCTTCTGAGGTACATTGGTTTCTGTGTTTTCTCCATCACAGTGTTGCAATTTTTTTCTGATGTTATTGGTTTGTTGGAGTTCTTTAAATATTCCAGCTACCCATCCTTGATAATTATGCACTTTGTGAATTTCTTTTTCAGATCTTTTACTTGTCTTTAATGTGATTAATGGTGTTTATGCCATTATCAGATTTGACATTTTAATGTAATCAAATTTACCAATCTCTTAAGATTTATATTCTTTGAATCTTTAAAAAAATTTTAAATTGTGGCAAAATACACATAATGTAAAAATTATCATCTTAATCGTTTTTAAGTGTACAGTTCAGTAGTGTTAACTGTATTCACATTTTTTATGCAACAGATCTCTAGAACTTTTTCATCTTGCAAAACTAAACTCTGTACCCATTGAACAACAACTCCCCATCTTCCCCTCCTCCTAGCCCCTGGCAACCACCATTCCTCTTTCTGTTTCTATGAGTTTGACTATTTTAGATACCTAATATACGTGGAATCATGCAGGATTTATCTTTTTGTGACTACTTACTTCAGTTAGGTTAATGTTCTCAGTGTTTATCCATGTTGTGGCATGAGACAGGATTTCCATCTTTTTATAAGACTGAATAATATTTCATTGTATGTATGTACCACATTTTGTTTATCCATTCATCCACTGATGGACACTTGAGTTGCTTTTACTTATTGGCTGTTGTGAATAATGCTGCAGTGAACGTGAGTGTACAAGTATCTCTTTGAGGTCATTCTTTCAATTCTTTTGCATATATGCCCAGAAGTGGAATTGCTGGATCATGTGACAATTCTATTTTTAATTTTTTGAGGAACCTTCATACTGTTTTCCATAGAAGCTGCACCATTTTACATTCCCACTAACAGAGCACAAGGGTTCCAATTTCTCCACATCCTCACCTATACTTGTTATTTCTGCTTTTTTGATTGTGGCCCTCCTAATGAGCATGAAGTGATATCTCATAGTTTTAATTTGCATTTCTGTAATGACTAGTGATGTTGAGTCATCTTTTTATATGCTTATTAGCCATTTGTATACCATCTTTGGACGAATGTGTATTGAAGTCCTTTGCCTATCTTTTAATCAAATTTATTTGCTTTTTTGTTGTTGAGTTGTAGGAGTTCTTTATATATTCTGGATATTAACCCCCTATCAGATATATGGTTTGCAAACTTTTTCTCCCATTCTGTAGGTTGTCTTTTTACTTTGCTTGTTTCCTTTGATGCAAGGAAGTTTTAAAATTTTTTTTTTTTTTTTTTTTTTTTTGCGTTACGCGGGCTTCTCACTGTTGTGGCCTCCCCCGGAGCACAGGCTCTGGACGCGCAGGCTCAGTGGCCATGGCTCACGGGCCTAGCCGCTCCACGGCATGTGGGATCTTCCCAGACCGGGGCACGAACCCGTGTCCCCTGCATCGGCAGGCGGACTCTCAACCACTGCATCACCAGGGAAGCCCGGAAGTTTTAAATTTTAATGTCAACTCATTTGTCTATTTTTGCTTTTGTTGCTGTGCTTTTGGTGTCAGACCCAAGAAATCACTGCCAAATCCAGCGTCATGAAGCTTTCCCCCTATGTTTTCTTCTAGTAGTTTTATAGTTTTAGGTTTTACATTTAGATCTTCAGTTCACTTTGAGTTAATTTTTGTATTTGGGGTAAGGTAAGATCCAACTTTATTTTTGTGTGTGTATGAATATTCAGTTTTCTCAGCATCATTTGTTGAAGAGCCTGTCCTTTCCCCATTGGCACCCTTGTCAAAGATCATTTGACCATGTGCATAAAGATTTATTTCTGAGCTCTTTACTCTGTTCCATTGGTCTGTATGTTTGTCTTTATTTAAGTCAAAAATGTTCTGATTGCTGTAGTTTTGTAATACGTTTTGAAATCAGGAAGTGTGAGACCTCCAACTTTGTTCTTCTTTTTCAAGATTGTTTTGGCTATTAAGGGTCCTTTGAGATTCCATATGAATTTTAAGATTTTTTTTCTATTTGTACAAAAAGGTTATTGGGATTTTGATAGGGATTATGTTGACTCTCTAGATCACTTTGGGTAGTGTGGACGTTTTAACAATATTGTCTTCCAGTCCATGAGCATGGGGTGTCTTTCCATTTATTTGTGTCTTTTTAAATTTCTTTCATAATATTTTGTAATTTTTTTTTTTTTGCGGTACGCGGGCCTCTCGTTGTTGTGGCCTCTCCCATCGCGGGGCAACAGGCTCCGGATGCGCAGGCTCAGCGGCCATGGCTCACGGGCACAGCGGCTCCGCGGCATGTGGGATCTTCCTGGACCGGGGCACGAACCCGTGTCCCCTGCATCAGCAGGCGGACTCTCAACCACTGCGCCACCAGGGAAGCCTAATATTTTGTAATTTTAATTCTCCAAGTTTTTTGACCCCTTGGTCAAGTTAACTTTTAAGTATTTTATTATTTTTGATGCTTATTTTAAATGGGATTTCCCCCCCTTAATTTCCTTTTGGTATTGTTCATTGTTAGTGTATAGAAACATAACTAATTTTTTTAAATTAATTTTATTTATTTATTTTTGGCTGTGTTGGGTCTTCATTGCTGCGCACGGGCTTTCTCTAGTTGCGGTGAGCGGGGGCTACTCTTCGTTGCGGTACACGTGCTTCACATTGTGGTGGCTTCTCTTGTTGCAGAGCATGCGCTCTAGGCGTGCAGGCTTCAGTAGTTGTGGCGCACGGGCTTAGTTGCTCCACGGCATGTGGGATCTTCCGGGACCAGGGCTCGAACCCTTGTCCCCTGCATTGGCAGGCAGATTCTTAACCACCGCACCAGCAGGGAAGTTCCATAACTAATTTTTGTATGTTAATTTTGTATCTTGTAATATTGCTGGTTCTCTTATTAGTTCTATTTAGTTCTAACGGGTGTGTGAAATCTTTAGGGTTTTTTACATATAAGATCATATTATCTGCAAGCAGACATAATTTTACTTCTTCCTTTCCAATTTGGATGTCTTTTATTTCTTTTTCTTGCCTAACTGCTCTGGGTAAGACATTCAGCGCTATGTTGAATAGAAATGGTGAGAGGGCGCATCCTTACCTTGTTACTCATCTGAGAGGAAAGCTTTCAGTTTTTCACCATTGAGTATGATGTTTGCTGTGGGCTTTTCATACCTGATTTTGTTATGTTGAGGTAGTTTCATTCTATTCCTAGCTTGTTGTTAAGTGCTTTCTTTTATGATGAAAAGGTATTGAATTTTGTCAAATGCTTTTTCTGTATCAGTTGAGATGATCATGTGGTTTTTGTCCTTCATTCTGTTAATGTGGTGTATTACATTGATTGATTTTTTGAATCTTGAACCGTTCTTTCATTCCAAGATCTCACTTGGTCATGGTGTATAATCCTTTTTATGTGCTGTTGAATTCAGTTTGCTAGCATTTTTTTTTTTTGGAAGAAAAATTAAGTCTTATTTATGTTTAAAACCAAACCGCTAGGAAAATATATCACAGTCTTGAAATAGCAAACAGACAGGCTATATTATCATTTCAAGTAATAAGTTGGTAAAAACACAACGAGGTCCTTGATAAAACGATAAGGTGCCAGAACTGGGGCGAGAACAACGCATGTCGCAAAAGTGGTATTTGGTAATGAAGGGCTGTCCCGTTTTTTTGCTCTAAAGGAGTTACAGCTTGCCCCTGAGTTGCTTTCTTTTTCTTCTCTGACCTTCGTGTTGCCAAGGGATCGTTTCAACAGAGCTCTGTTATTACAGGGGGCAAAGTAAGCAATACTGGGTTTAGGCTTTCATTCTATTTTGTTTTATGAAAACCAGATTTTTCCAAAGCCAGTACTTCATAACTCTCTTAATTAAGCAGCTAACATTCCCTTTCGCTGTTCATTCCTGGATACTAGCATATAGCACAGTCAAAATCCCCTTTCCCTTCAAGGGTGAGTGTCACTGCAAGATTGTCTTGTCTCTCTGCTGACTCTGCTGCAGACAGCCTCAGGGCTCATCATGGCTGCCAGTTAGAGGGAAGGTTCGGTTCCCCTACCAGTGTGATAGCGCTTCTTACATTTTGCAGCATCTCCAGGCTGAAAGATGTAATGTGTGAGAATTTTAAGAAATGCGCATCCACATCTTGATGGCCAGAAAGGACCCTTTCAAAGTTTTTATCCAAACTACCTCTCCCAACTCTACATCTTTAAAGTAACTTCATGCCCTTGTATATAAAACAAAACTGGGCTTCCCTGGTGGCGCAGTGGTTGAGAGTCCGCCTGCCGATGCAGGGGACACGGGTTTGTGCCCCGGTCTGGGAAGATCCCACATGCCGCGGAGCGGCTGGACCCGTGAGCCATGGCCGCTGAGCCTGCGCGTCCGGAGCCTGTGCTCCGCAACAGGAGAGGCCACAGCAGTGAGAGGCCCACGTACCGCAAAAAAACAAAAACAACAAAAAACAAAACCAAGCAAAACGAATCCCCAGAAGCTCCCTTTCCCCTTCTAAATTAGTGACCTCCTGGATTTTGTTTTATTTCCAGTTTATGGAAAATGTAGCGATCCTTCTGGCAAACAGGAGGCTGGCAACAAATAGAAGCACCTCTCCTCACACTCCACCAGATCATAAGCAGGTCAGATGAACCTGCCAGCCTGTTGGTATCTGTGTACTAAGAGAATGTGGTGCCTTGGAGGGCTCTGGTTTACTACAAGGGAGACTCCCTGTTGCCAGGATAAGCCCTGGCCACATGAAATTCAGGCTCACGAAAACTCTCCTGTGCTATCTCTGACCCAAATTTTAGCACCAGGTTTTTTCAGTTTCTAGGATTCAAACACAAAGGAACCGGTGTCCAGAGGCAAGTGACATAGGCCTTAAACTTGCTGCCATCCTTAATTTCCTCATTCATAAACTTTCCTTAGAAAACCCAAATCCCCATTCCTCTTTTTAAATAGATTCCTGCCTTCAGCCCCAATGGCCGATAGCAGACATCTGTTTCCCAGTGGATGAGAGAGACTCCTTCATCTTCTTGGTCATAGTTGGGATGAGGTTCATGTGGTCATCCACACACGTGGTCACGCAACTCTCCAGCTGCCGCTTCACCTGAAGCTCTTTACTCCCCGCATCTATTAAATCTTTAGCTTTGTTGTTGCAATGGATGGTGTACCCGGCCAGGCGGTCCTGGAACTTCTCCAACTCGCTGGTCACCAGGGCCTGGGCTTGAGCCAGAGGTGCATGGCAGTGCTCAATGCACTGGTGCACTTGCTGCATGGACACCTGGCTGTCCTCACAACAGCCGGCGCTGCACCGGAACATGAGGCCCTGAATCTTCCAGATGTTCTCTCTCCAGACTCTTCACCTTAGAGTCCACCGCCTCCTACACCCTGAGCTGCTACAGCTCCGCCATGGCCACCCCATGCTGCTCCCCACGGCACCGGCGCCCACATGGACTCCCGCGCAGGAGCCCACCCCCAGTTTGCTAGCATTTTGCTGAGGACTTTTACATCAGTTTTCATCAAGAATATTGGGCTGTATTTTCTTTTCTTGTAGTATCTTTCCCTGGCTTTGGTATCAGGGTAATGTTGGTCTCATAAAATTAGTTTGGAAGTGTTCTCTTCAGTTTTTTAGGGAAAGTTTGAGGAGGAATGGTCCTACTACTTCTTTAAATGTTTTTTAAGAATGTCCAGTAAGCCATCTGGTCCTGGCCTTTTCTTTGTTGGGAGATTTCTGATTACTAATTCAGTGTCCTTACTGATGAAGAGTCTGTTCAAATTTTCTATTCATGATTCAGTCCTGGTAGATTGTATGTTTCTAGGAATTTATCCATTCGAAATTATTCAATTTGTTGGTATATAATTTAGTTTCTTTAAGGTCTTCTCTTTAATTTCTGATTTTAGTTGAATCTTCTCTCTCTTTTTCTTAATCTAGCCAAGAGTTTGTCAGTTTTGTTTATCTTTTCAAAAATCTAAGTTTTGCTAATTTTTTTCTGTTGTTCTGTTTCATTTATTTCTGCTTCAATCTTTATCATTTCTTTCCTTCTGCTAACTTTTGGTTTAGTTTATTCTTCTTTTTCTAGTTCCTTGAGGTGTAAAGTTAAGTTGTTGATTTCTTTGAATCTTTTAAAATGAAATCCATTCCTGTCTCAATGAACTAAGATATTCTCTTTTGTTTTCTTTTCGAAATTAGCATATTGAAATCTTTAATTTATTAGGAATTAATTTATATATATGTGTGAGGTGGGGATCTTATTTTTTTCTCTTTTTATATAGATAACCCAGTTGACTGAACTATTCATTGAATAGTCAGTTAATCCCTTCCCTACTGATTTGAAAAGCAACTTTGTCATATGCCAAATTCCTATGCATGCTTGTGAGTCTACTTCTAGGCTCTTCATTCAATTCCTTTTGTCGCCTTGCCTCTCCCTGAGTCAAAACTGAAAAATCTGAAGGGCCATAGCCTTACGGTATGTCTTTAATCTGGAAAGGTGAGATGTTTCCCCTCTTCACTTTTTTTTTTTTTCTGCGGTACGCGGGCCTCTCACTGTTGTGGCCTCTCCCGTTGCGGAGCACAGGCTCCGGATGCACAGGCTCAGCGGCCATGGCTCACGGGCCCAGCCACTCTGTGGCATGCGGGATCCTGCCGGACTGGGGCACAAACCCGTGTCCCCTGCATCGGCAGGCGGACTCTCAACCACTGCGCCACCAGGGAAGCCCTCCCCTCTTCACTCTTATCCTGTCATTCTCTCCTTATTTCCCCTGACCTTCCTCCTGCCTCTTCACTGTCTTTGCTATTCTTGATCTTTTGTTCCTCATTGTGTATTGAATTTATAAATTAATTTGGAGAAAATTGTGATCTTTGGATATTGAATCTAACAACACAAATTTGCATAAATATTCATATTTTCCCATTTATTTCCTTGTCTTTATGTCTTTCAATAATATTTTCTAATTTTTGTAATGATTTATACATATATTATTAGATTTATTTCTATTAACTTATTTTGTTCCTATTGACAAAAATTAGAATATCTGTTTTTCTTGGCAAAGCATAGGAATGTTGTTGATCTTGTACATAGCAATATTGGTGAATTCATATTAGTTCCACTAATTTGCAGGTTCACTTGGATTTTTTATGTAGATGACTATATTAAAAGAAAAATCAGAACTAGTATTTGTAAGTAATGATGGCTTTGTACCTTTTTGATTCTCATACTTTTTATTTTGTATGTGTTTGGGGATGTGTGGTTTGGTTTGGTTTTGTTGCTCTGTCTACTAAGTTTTATATGTATATATCCTTGCTTTTTACTTTAAGGCCATGTGTTTTAGGTTTTAGCCATTTAGTATGGTATCTGCTCTAGGTTTTTGATAGATAAATTATATTCTTAGTATATTGATACAAGGAAATTCTTATGGTTTTTTCTTTAATCACCTAGTGGTGTGTGTTACATTAATAGGTTTTTTCTTTTTCAATGTTAAGCCATCTTTCAATTCTTGGAATAAACTTTACTTTCTGTGACATATATTTTTAATATATTGCTGGATTTTGTTTGCTAATATTTTATTTAAGATTTTATTGTCTAAGTTGACCTGTAATTTTCCTTTCTAATATTGTATTTGTCTGATTTTGGCATCATGATTATACTAACATCATGAAAGTAATTTGGAATAGTTTATATAAGATAGTTCCTCTGAAGGTTTCCTCTGAATGCACTTCTAGCTATCAGCGTGTATTTTTTTCTTTTTTTTCCCTTCTAGGTGCATATGAGTGGCTTTTCAAATACTGATTTAATTTTTTAAAAATATTTATAGTTATATGCAAGTTTTCAATTTTTTCTTGAGTCAGTGTTGGTAAGTTATGTTCTTATAGAAAATGTTATATTTTTGTTTTTAAATTCTTTGGCATCATATTATTCATAGAAGTGCTTTAGTTTTTAATCTGTATTGTAACTGTAGTAATGTTTCCTTTTAAATGACTAATATTGCTGATTTGTAACTTTCCTCCTCTTGCTCAATTTACTAGAGATTTCTCCATTTTATTAGTCTTTTTCCAGAAACAGCTTTTATCAAGCCTCTCAATTTTTCTATTTCTTTGATGATCTTCCTTTATTACTTCATTCCTTTTACTTTCTGTTAGTTTCTTTTGTATTCTTTTATTAAACTTTTGAGTTGGACATCCAGCTCACTAATATTTAATCATTCTATTTTAATAAAACTGAATTTCTAAGAACAGCTTTAGATGTATCTCGCAAGTTATAATATATAGCATTTTTACTGTTATTTATTGTGGTTTTTTACCTTGGGCCATGAATTATTTAAAAATGGGTTCTTAAGTTTTCATGTATATAGGATTTTTGAGCTACCTTTTTGTAAATTTTTAGTTTTATTGCTTTCTGTTTGGACAAGAAAACATATATGGTTTTATTTCTGTGGTTTTTGAGATTTGCTTTGTGACCTATTATTTGGTTAACTTTTGTAAATGTGCCATGAATACTTGAAAAGACTGTATAGTCATTCTCTAACTGTTAGATATCAAATTTTATATATTTTCATGAACATCATGCATATCTTCCATAGCTTCACCAATTATTTTCCTGCTTGATCAGTCAGTTATAAAAGAGGTATGTTAGTGCCCACTATGATTGCGGATTTGTCCGTTTCTTCTTGGAAATCTCACCATTTTTGCTTTAGGTGGTTTAAGGTTCTTCAAAAATATTTGATTGTGTTAGTCTTAGGATAGTGTTATTTTCTAGTGAAATGTTCCTTTTATTATTATGTAGTGACCCTGCTTAATTTTAATAATTTTTTTTGCCTTAAAGTTCATTTTCCTGCTATTAATAAAGATATTCCAGCTTTCTGTTGGTTAATGCTGGTCTGATATATCTTTTTCTATCTCTTTACTTTCAATATTTCTTTGTTATTATGTTTTAGGTGTGCCTTTTGTAAATAACATATAACTGGATTTTGTTTTTGATCCAGAGAGTTTCTATCTTTTAACTGGTGAGTTAAATCTGTATATTATGACTGCTGATATAGTTTTATTTATTTCTCATATCTTGCTGTGTGTTTCTCTTTATCATAATTTCTCTTTGCTTTTTTCCCCTTCTTTCCTCTCTTCTATTTAAATGATTAAGATTTCTTTATTTCATTTTTCCAGTTGTCTAGAAGTTATATATATTCTATATCTGTTCTTTGAGTGGTTATTACCCTGAAATTTTTAACTTATGCAGGCATACCTTGGAGTTATTGTGGGTTCAGTTTCAGACCGCCACAGTAAAGCAAGTGACATGAACTTTTTGGTTTCCCAGTGCATATAAAGGTTATGTCTATGCTAAACTGCAGTCTATTAAGTATGCTATAAATAGCATTATGTCTTAAAAAAAGTGCATACCTTAATTTAAAAATACTTTATTGCTAAAAATGCTAACCACCACCTGAGCCTTCAGTGAATCATAATCTTTTAGCTGGTGGAGGATCTTGCCTCCATGTTGGTGGCTGCTGACTGATCAGGGTGGTGGTTGCTGAAGGTTGGGCTCATTGTGGCCATTTCTTAAAATAAGACAACAATGAAGTTTGTCGCATCAGTTGACTCTTCATTTTACAAATGATTTCTCTGTAGCATGCAATGCTGTCTGGTAGCATTTTACCCAGAATAGAACTTTCAAAACTGGAAACCTCTTAAATCCTGACACTGCTTGATAAACTAAATTTATGTAACATTCTAAATCCTTTATTGTCATTTCAACAATATTCACAGCATCTTCACCAAGAGTAGATTTCATCTCAAGAAACCACTTTCTTTGCTCATCCCTAAGAAGCAGCTCGCCATCTGTTAAAATATTATCATAAAATTGCAGCAATTCAGTCACATCTTCAGGCTCCACTTCTAATTCTAATTCTTTTGCTTTTTCTACCATATCTGCAGATACTTCCTCCACTGAAGTCTTGAACCCCTCAAAGTCCCCCCAGGAGAGTTGGAATCAACTTTTTTCAAACTCCCGTTAATGTTGGTATTTTAACCACTTCCCATGAATCACAGATGTTCTCAATGGCACCTAGAATGGTGGATCCTTTCCAGAAAAGTTTCAGTTTACTTTGCCCAGATCCATCAAAGGAATCACTTGTCTATGGCACCTATAGCCTTAAATGTATTTCTTAAATAATAAGGCTTGAAAGTTGAAATTACTCCTTGATCCATGGGCTGCAGAATGTATTAGCAGGCATGAAAATAACATTAATCTCATTGTATATCTCCATCAGAGCTGTTGGATGACAAGGTGCATGGTCAATGAGCAGTAATATTTTGAAAGGAATCTTATTTTCTGAGCAGTAGATCTTAAAACAGTAGGCTTAAAATACTCTATAAACCATGTTATAAGCAGATGTGCTGTCATCTAGGCTTTGTTGTTTCATTTAAAAAGCACAGGCAGAGTAGATTTAGCATAATACTTAATGGTCCTAGGATTTTCAGAATGGTAAATGAGCACTGGCTTCAACTTAAAGTCACCAAATGCATTAGCCCCTAACAAGAGAGTCAGCCTATCCTTTGAAGCTCTGATGCCAGGCACTGACTTCTCCTCTCCAGCTAGAAAAGTCCTAGGTGGCATCTTCTTCCAGTAGAAGGCTGTTTTGTCTACATTGCAAATCTGTTGTTTAGTGTAGCCACCTTCATTCATTACCTTAGCTAGATCTTCTGGATACCTTGCTGCAACTTTTATGTCAGCACCTGCTGCTTCACCTTGCACTTTTATGTTATGCAGACAGCTTCTTTCCTTAAACCTCCTGAGCCAACCTTTGCTAGCTTCACCTTTGCAACTTCCTCGTCTCTCTCAGGACTTCACAGACTTGAAGAGAGTTAGGGCCTTGCTCTGGATTAGGCTTTGACTTGAGAGAATGTTGTAGCTGGTTTGATCTATCCAGACTACTAAAACTTTCTCCATATCAGCAATAAGGCTATCTCGCTTTCTTATCATTCATGTGTTCACTGGAGCAGCACTTAATTTCCTTCAAGAACTTTTCCTTTGCATTCACAGTTTGGCTAACTGTTTGGTGCAAGAGACCTACCTTTCGGCCTTCTTGGCTTTTGACAGGCCTTTCTCTCTAAGCTTAGTCATTTTTAGTTTTTGATTTAAAGTGAGAGCTGTGTGACTCTTCCTTTCACTTGAACACATAAGGGTCATTGTAGGGTTATTAATTGGCCTAATTTCTATATTGTTGTGTCTCAGGGAATAGGGGAGCCCGAGGAAAGGGAGAGAGATGGGGGAACAGCCAGTTGGTCTCAGATCACATATAACATTTATCGATTTAAGTTTGCTGTCTTATATGGGCCCAGTTCATGGCACCCCAAAACAATTACAATAGTAACATCAAAGATTACTGATCACAGGTTAGCACAACAAATATAATAATAATGAAAAAGTTGGAAATATTGCGAGAATTACCAAACTATAACACAGAGACAAGAAGTGAGCAAATGCTGTTGGAAAAAATGGTGCCAGTAGACTTGCTCGTCACAGGGTTGCCACAATCTTCAATTTGTAAAAAGCACAGTATCTGTGAAACACAGATAAACACACAATAAAGCAAAGCACAGTAAAACGAAGTATGCCTGTACCCCGACTTAACAGAGTCTAAAATTAACAATTATGTCTATGATTGCCATGACCACTACAAGAACATTAGAATGTTTTAGCTTCAGTTATCCATCTCGTTTTATATGTTATTGTTACTTATTATTTTAGTCCCATCTTGTGTTATATTTCCCAGATTGATTATTGTGTAATTATTATTTTCATTTTATAAATTCAAAAGATTTTCTCACATGTTTACCTGTTTTCTCTGCTCACTACTGCTTTTTACATCTTACTCTTTTCTTGTGAGTTCAGTTTATTTCTGAAGTGCATCCTTTAGATGTCTTTTTAAACAAGGATCAATGAATAGTAAACTCTATCTCTGTCTTAAAATGCCTTTATTTTGCCTTGCATATTCAGTGATAATTTAGCTGGATATGAACATACCTAGGAATGGACTAGGTTTTTGTCTTTGGTATCTTTTTATTATAAAATAAAACACAAAAACAAAATGAAAGTATGGCTTAGTGAGTTATTACTATAAAGCAAACACTCTTATAACCACCACTCAAGTTAAAAAATAGAAATTTGCTACCCATGGGTATATTTTTATTTAGTCTGCTTGGGACTCTCGCAACATTCAGGATAATTTTCTCAAATATGTCTTATACTTCACAGATTCTCTTTAGCTGTGTCTAATCTGTTTAGTCTGCCTATTTTTATTGTATTTTTTCATTTATACAGTTCTATTGTATTCTTTTTCATATCTTCCTAGTTTTTTCTATGCTGCTATATTGTTTTATGGATATTTTCCTTTCTTTATATCTTTTACAACATACTAGGCCTTTTCTAGATTGCTCTTCTAGTATTTGAAGTAATTCTTCTGTTTTATTTGCACAGTATAGTTCACTAATTTGTAATTTTGAGACTCCAGTGCTTTATCTGTGTGAATCCTGAGGCAGCTAAGTAGTGGGAATTCCTCTGGTTCTGTCATATGTTCCAGAGTGTCACCATGTTGGACCAGATTTTCTCACTTTCCCATACTATGGAGGAAAGAGTAAATTTAGGTCCCAAATCTACGAGAGCCACAAGCCTAGGGATTTGATTCCACAAGAGGAACATTTATTTGTTTGTTTTTAAATCTAGGGCTCAGACAGAAACAAACCTGGGCTACTGGGTGAATTTATTTTTTCTAGACTTTGCTTTCACTGAGGGTTCAGCTTCCTTAGATTCCAAGGTTTACACAAGAGTAGTAATTCCAGTCCACCTCTTTAGAGCCGAGGGCCTCATCTTTTGTCCTTATAAAAGTATTGAAATTCAAGCTTCTGGATTGCTAGGATCTGAAACAACTTCCCTTCCTTTCCTTTGTGCTGCCGCGGCCCAGGTCCTATGGGTACCTCTGGTTTTCAGCATCCTCTTTGTGGCTGCCACCTAGGGATTCTCCTTTCTGTCTTGGGAGCATAGACTTGGATGATTAGCAATGCAGTATTTCTTCTTAAAAATCTAACATTTGGATATTTGTTGTGAGATTTGTCCAAATTGAGATGGGAAAAAATACAGAATGGGGGAATAAAAATTTCTTTGGTAATTTTAAACTCACAAATTTATCTATATATCATAAGCAGATAAGATCAAGATAAAACATTGGCAAATAAAAGCTAGGCATGATTTAATCTCGTGTTTATTGAGAAATGCCCGAGGGTTTGGCAGTTGAGTTCCTATTTGGATTCTTCCTTAGAAGGAAACCAGTTTTTTGTCCAGTGTTACCTGTTCTTTCTCTCTAAGGCACAGTGAAGCCTCCTTGATCAGCTGATACTTAAACACAAGAATACTTCATATTATGTGCCAGGATGGTGCACACACTGCTTTTACTATTTTCACATTCAATTAAATTCTCCTTCACAATCTTTTAACACTGTATTGTTTAATAAGTAATGTTGCTTATAAAATAGTATGGACTTAACTGCAAAATTGGCTGATTGCCTGTCTCCTTGAGAAAAATATTAATTTTTAATAAACAATAATCATAATAGAGTTTAGCTATGCTAGCCTAGCCTTTTTATATCATAGTTCATAACCTATTACCTTGAAATCTTTTTTGTCCCCACCAGAGACCTTCCCCTATCATACTTCATCAGTTTGTCTTCTGGGTACAATTATTTGAAAGGCATTCTGCATACATTCTAGATCAGTGGTCCCCAACCCCCAGGCCCCTGACGGGTACCTGTCCGCTGCCTGTTAGGAATTGGGCCACACGGCAGGAGGTGAGTGGCGAGTGAGCAAAACTTCATCTGCCACTCCCCATTGCTTGCATTGCTGCCTGAACCATCCCCCCATTCCCCCCCTTCCCCTGGTCCATGGAAAAATTGTCTTCCATGAAATCGGTCCCTGGTGCCGAAAAGGTTGGGGACCACTGCTCTAGATAACGTGAATCTTCCTAAGCTGATAAACACAAATTCAAAAGTTAAAATTGCGGCTATTTTTTACAATAGAAGATATAAACTCTTAGGAAATTGAGACTGACACACTAAAAGTTAGAATTCGGAGGGAGTAACACTTCCATTTGGGGCAGAGGAAGAGGAAGCAGATACAGAATTGCAAGAGGCTAAAATGACAGTGTTTTAAAATAACAGAGAGACTTAAGAAATACTTTGTTTACTATTATTCCTCAGGGATTGGAACTTCCCAACACTTAAGCTTAATTTTGCTGACTCTTGGAATTTTTATAAATTAAATAATTATCTCAATTATTTATTAATGTAGACACTACCTATGTCCCTCCCTCCTCCCCCCAAAAAAACAGAGAAGCTAAAATGAATTTTAAAAAAGCTCAGAATTCACACGGAGAAGGTAGAAGAAATATCTTTGAGGACTTAATGTGGTTCTGAGCTTCCTGTATGTCAAGACAATGGAGAACTGAACTACATCGTTGCATAATTCTCATTGTCAGATAAAGAAAAAAAAGAGACATGGAAAGTGGTGGTGACTGTCAGATCTTTCCCACAGTAATCAATAAGATCCATATGTTTCTTACTGGTTTTACACTAAACTTATGAATATCTAGTATTTTGAAGAAGAGAGTGCGGATTTTCATGACTTTCAAGTTGTAAAATTTAAGCATTGTCACGTACTTAAAAGAAAATATGCATTATTCCAAAGTGGCTTGTAACACAGATATGCCTATAAATAGAAATGAAAATTTGTATGTACTAAAAAGTCTAGTTTTCTAAATAAATAAAAATCTAGAGAAGCAATAAATCAAAACTTGTGATCTTTTTACTCATAAACCATTTTGGAGAATTATTTTTATTTTCTTTCAATATATCTAAACTTGATTTAGCATATGTTTTAAAGGTATCTTTTAAGATGAGATCAAATGACACAGACATAGAAAAGAAACTTATGGTTACCAAAGGGGAAAGGGGGAGGAGGGATAAATTTGGAAGTTGGGGTTAACAGATACATACTACTGTACGTAAAATAGATAAACTACAAGGACCTACTATATAGCACAGGGATCTGTATTCAATATCTTGTAATAACCATTATAATGGAAAAGAACCTAAAAAAGAATATATATATGTATATATGTATAACCAAATCACTTTGCTGTATACCTGAAACATTGTGAATCAACTATACTTCAATAAATTAATTAATTTTAACTAGAACAGTTGACTGGAATTCACAAAGAAAGATGAGATCAAATGATAAATACTATGACTTAGCAATTTTTCTGTGTTTCTTTATGTCAGCTATATAATGATTTTTGCTTAATATCCTATAAAGGGCTATTGCATAATAAATAGTGTATTAACTACAAACACTACATATTTAGTTTTATGAAGCTTGGGAATTTTTTTTTTTAGCTTTTCAAACTATGACCAGGCTTTACTTCATACACATTCTTTTTTCTTTGTTTTGTTTTGTTTTTGATATATATATACTTTTTTTTTAATTTGAGTATAATTGCTTTACAATTTGTGTTAGTTTCTGCTGTAGAACAAAGTGAATCAGCTATATGTATACATACATCCCCTCCCTCTGGAGCCTCCCTCCCACTCCCCCTATCCCACTAAAAAGTAATTTTGGAGTATTTCTTTTTTAATAATTCAGTGAAGAAATGAATGCTTCCTAAGCATTCACGTATTTTTTTCAATCTAAACATGTCTAACAAAATGTTTAAAATTATTCATTACTTTTTATATGCAAATTTATATGAAATCAATTTTATTTAGCCTTAATCGTTCCAGTAGTTTGATACAAAATTAGCATTTGGTACTGAAGTGATGAAGCAGAGAGATAATGACATTTGATATATGGTTTATCATAGCTGTTCAATGAGATTATTCTGCCAGATAACAAGAAAGAAAATTTTCTACAGATCTAAGCATAACTGGATTATTTCTTTTACTTTCTAGGGGAACAGTAATCTTTCAATATATATATAGTATATAAAAAGAAAGAAGTGAGTCATAAACCATATTAATTTTATTTTTCTTTATATAAAATAATATGTTTATATAAAATTATTGAGCTGTATATATCATAAATAAGTAGTTTTAATACATTTGTTATCACAGGGTTTAAATAAATTCATTACATTCATTATCTGTGGGCTGAACTTTCAGCCAATAAAACTAGGGACTTCTACCACTTCTGTAACATTGCTAGGGTAGTGTCCTTTATGTTTAAAGCTGGTAAATAAGAATGCTTATTTTTCTTGAAACCTTGCTGGTAGAAGAAGAATCAAGTGTAAATTGAAAAGCTTCCTCTAAAATAGTTTTGTAAAATATTTTAATGGCACCAAAGTGCCTTTAAAATTTTAGATATAGCCATATGAATGTACATTGTTAAAGAAGAATTATTTTTCCCCTGTTTAATATATCTGCATAACAATTCATATATTTTTTTCTCCTTATTACATTGAGATATGACACAGTTGGTCATTTTTTTAATTACGTAATTTTTAAAGATTACTTTTAAGGCTGATATATTAAATTAGCCCTTTTTAATGTTCTACAAAAGAGAAACAACTGTCTTTAAGAGGCAGTATTTTTTTTAAAAGACAGTTCTGCTCATCATCACTTAAACCCACCATCGGCAGTGCCAAACTTAAACATGATGGTAAGATTGGAAAAATTCTTTTCATCCGTTTTCATCTTTGGGTTCCCTGTTTCCCTTCTTAGCATTTGATCTTCCTTTCTCCTTCAGGTTTCCCAATGTTTTCCCAATCTTGCCGATCTGGAAATAAAGTCATTCATACTACTAGGACTATTGGCACTTACAAGAACAGTTAAAGAAATCAGTGATTGAAATATATACACACACAGAAAAAAAGAAGAGCGAATGAGTGGATTCATTAATGGATGGATGGATGGTCGGACGGACGGACGGATGGATGATAGTAGAGTTTCAGGGCTTAAAAAGTTTACCCGTTTACCTCATACTGTATAGGTGTGTATATATAGGTCTGCCTGGTGAGAAGAAGGTCTGTCAAGTAGCTTCTGCCACTACTTTGCTACTGTGGTGTATCTCAACACTGCCGTGTAGTATTAACTCTCTCTTCTTGTCACTTGTCATACGAGCTTAAAATCGAATCCCTTTTTCTTTGTTTGATTGTTTGTTTAAGGCTGAAAGAGCATATTCCTTTTGTGGAACTATTGAATACATGGCACCAGATATTGTCAGAGGGGGAGATTCAGGACATGACAAGGTATGTTCTATTTTTGACACTTCCTGATATATTGCTATAAAATGTATATTAAGAATCCTAGTTTAGCACTTGTGTTTGTTTTTGTTTAATTTGTGGACAAAGACTTCTAGACAGGTGCACAAGTAAATCCTCTTTTGCAACCCAGAGCTCATTGTTCAGTATGAGTTTTGATACAGATAAGAAGGAACATGATACCTAAGAGAGTCAAGTGATGGGGGTGTATTGATAAACATAAAGATTGCTTCCAGGACTATAGAACTGATAATTTCCCTCATATCTTAAGCTTTTAAATTATCAGCTGTATTGATTTAGTACTCTAATTTTAACGTTGACATGAAACAAAGATGGCTTCTTTTTTTAGGCTTTTATCTTGAACAGAGTGTCTGGATAATTTTAAAAGGTATTGGCATATCCCAATGATCTGTACTGTTCTAGGGTGTGATGGCTTAGGAGTGAATATGATTTGAACCTAATACATTTTTAGAGGGTGTCAAATTCAGAACCAGGCAGATCCATCTCCTGACCCTAAACATGGTCCTAAAGTAAATCGCTTGAGGAAATTGGATCCCAAAGATTACAGGTGGGGAATTTTGAAGTGTGTCCATATTTCATTGGAGATCAAAGAAGCCTAACTAAAAGAATTGTGGGCTGACTCACATGATAACGTCTTTTTGAAAGGGCTGTTTTATCTTGAAGATTATGAGTTTGGAGGAACTAAGGGGATTGGCAGTGGAAAGAATCAGAACATGTGAAATTCCTTAAAAATTTATTGACTTAAATAACTTTGTCTGTGTTACACATAATAAAAAAAAACCCTTTACAAAAAAAAAGAAAAACAGAATCTTAGTTAATAACCTAGGCCCTCTTTTTGGTGTTATCTTCATTTTTTTTACCTTTCCCTTGCTTTGTATACACGAACATGTTATGATATCTAGTGGTTTGGAGGAAAAAAGATAATGGAAAGGTTAGGACATTCTAGATTTCCCTTTTTTCAGGTTTTGTTGATGAGGATAATATTTTGTTTTATAGAATAATACTCTTGTTAAAGGAAATCTCAAAATCGACTAATTCTTCAAATAATAATTTTTATTTTATTTCCGTTAAAAGTATCACGTCTTGGGCTTCCCTGGTGGCGCAATGGTTGAGAGTCCGCCTGCCGATGCAGGGGACACGGGTTCGTTCCCCGGTCTGGGAAGATCCCACATGCCGCGGAGCGGCTGGGCCCATGAGCCATGGCTGCTGAGCCTGCGCGTCCGGAGCCTGTGCTCCGCAACGGGAGAGGCCACAACAGTGAGAGGCCCGCGTACCGCAAAAAAAAAAAAAAAAAAAAAAAAAAAAAGTATCATGTCTTGAGCAAAGCATCCATTGTAACCCTGTTTAAAACAGAAATCACCCTTTGTCTGTTGTATGTGACCTGGCCTTTTAGGACACACCTGGGCCACAGTACAATGCAGAGGTGTCATGAATGCAAAAACAGTGCACATTGTCCCCATTGGAGTCATGCTGAATGACTATGGACAGTGCTTATTGGCATTATTGATTTTTGCTAGAGAAACATATGGAAACTATTTCACCTTCAGTCAATAATTTGCTTTGTAAGAGATCCTTAAAAAGGGAGTCTCTCATATTTTCTTATTCTTAATTTCTGCTTTTAACTTTGTAGTGATATTGGAAACTTTGTTGATTACCTCTTCAACAGAAAAAACCATTGTGACAATCCTTGGAGAAAGAAAACAGTTCTGCATTCAAGATAGTCTAAGTTTGTTTTCCTAAGCCTTCTAAAAAACTCAGTCTTTTCCCTCCTCACTTCCCTTTGTATGTGCAAAATGAAGATTGTAGATGAGGCTTTCTAAGTAGTTATAAAATCGAGGTCACATATTTTTTCTTCTTGTATTAAAGGGTACAGATTTGTTCAGTTCTTTCTTAACACCTTTGCTTTATTAATAACGTTCTCCAAATAAGGAATTCTGACTATTTTTTTGCTCCTCATCTCCCCGTCTTCCTCATCCCCTTTCAAAATCTCACATATACAGTAGGAATATCTTTTTTTTTTTTTTGGCTGCGTCGGGTCTTAGTTGTGGCATGCGGGATATTCGTTGAGGCATGTGGGATCATTTGTTGCGGTGCGGGCTCTTCATTGTGGCGCACGGGCTTCTCTCTAGTTGTGGCGTGTGGGTTTTTTTTTTCTCTCTCTCTAGTTGTGGTGCAGGCTCCAGAGTGCATGGGCTCTGTAGTTTGCAGCACGCGAGCTCAGTAGTTGTGGCACATGGGCTTAGTTGCCCTGTGGCATGTGGGATCTTAGTTCCCTGACCAGGGATTGAACCCACGTCCCCCTGCATTGGAAGGCGGATTCTTCACCACTGGACCACCAGGGAAGTCCCCAGTAGGAATATCTTAACAGTGGAGAATCGGTGGTCTCCTTGCTAATGACTAATCATGCATTTATGAGCCCTTAGGAGTTCTTCAAGTTTGTGTGGTATTGGTTTCAGTCCATGACTAGGAATCTGATTATAGATCTGTATTAATTTACAAGCATGGTTCAAATCCAACGTTCTAAGGGTCCTGACTCAGCTGGCAGTAAAGCTGCTTGTATAAATAAAAGAATTGAATTACTGATTTAGTTTCTATGTTATTGTTATGTATTTTCTTTAAAATAACTCTAGGCTCACAAACTTTACATCATCTCTCTGAAATCTTGGCTCTGAAATTTGGAAGCAGAGAGTTTAAAATTTTAGCACCAGTTAATTTCTCATTGCTGTAAGCTCATATATCCAACAATTATTGAAATCTTGATTTGTCTAATTGTAAAGGAACTAATTTTCAATATATCAAGATTCTTTAAATTCTGTATAATTTGCTACGCTCTCAGTTCAGGTAACTGCTTTTATAAATTGTTTTCCAACGTAGATCACATTTTATTTTATATTATTTTCAGTCTTTCCATACCTCCCAGAAAGTGAAGACTGCTAGATTTATGTGATTGGTTCCATGAGAGGAATTGATATAGGTGGTTATGAAAAAATAACATCTTTTGATGGGATTTTTTTCATTTTCGTTCTTTGGCTTTAAGAAATTTCATATTTATTGGAGCTGAATAGTTAATAAAAATGCTGATTGGTACGTTTTTCCCCCTATCCTAAGCCCAAAGATTTTACTTACTTAAAATTTTTTTAATTTATTTAAAATTAAAAAATTTTTTGGGGGGTAGGGAGGGATGGGTTGGGAGTTTGGGGTTAGCAGATGCAAATTGCTAGATATAGAATGGATAAACAACAAGGTCCTACTGTATAGCACAGGGAACTATATTTAATATCCTGTGATAAACCAAATGGAAAAGAATATTAAAAAATTTATATATATATATATCTGAATCACTTTGCTGCATAGCAGAAATTAACATAACATTGTAAGTCAACCATACTTTAATTTAAAAAAATTTTTTTTTAATTAGCCTAAGTAAAACCATTACTAGTTTAGGAAATAATTGAAACACTTTTAGCAATAGAAACACTTGATTGACTTCTCTATGTTTAAATTCTGAGGATACCTGAATATTTGTCCTCTCAATGTCTTTTTTGCATGTGCTAATTTAATACTCCTTGCACAGGAAGCTGTGCACAAAATCTTTTTGTCAAAATATTGTCAAATATATAGATTTATTTTGTTCATTTTTCTTTTTATATAAAATACAATTAATATTCTAGAAAATGAAATTACTGTTGTTTTATAGGCAGTTGACTGGTGGAGTTTAGGTGTTCTAATGTATGAATTACTAACTGGAGCATCTCCTTTCACTGTTGATGGAGAGAAGAATTCCCAAGCTGAGATATCTAGGTAAGACCTAACAAAATAAAATAAGTGTTTGTTTTCTCAAAGGAACTGATCAAACTTCTGCAATTGGGCTGATAGAAAAAATACTTTTTTTAATGGGGTAGACAAAAACGATGTGTAAGTGGTAAATTTCCAATTATATTCCTGTAGGATATAGATATATAACCTTTATATTTCTTTATATTTTATATGCCCAATTAGATCTTAATTTTCGTAGATAGTGTCGTAATTTTTGTGTGCTCCAAAGTACTTAGCATATCGTCTTAACCTAATGTTTATTTGATGGATACTTTTTTCCCACTGTATACATAATGGAATTTTTTTGTGACTTTAACATAAAGAAACAGTAGTGATATTTTTCAAATCATGGATATAGGCTCAATAGAAACAAATACCATAAAATCACCCTCTTGTAGGTTATCATAGCACTGTTTTGTTCCTTTCCTTCATAGCAGTTATCACAATTGCAGTGTTACATTTTTGTTTGTAATTATTTGATTAATGTCTGTCTGTCCCACTAGATTGTAAGCTCTGTGAGAGCCAGGGGCCTGTCTGGCTTTGATCCTCAGCACTGTATGCTTAGATGCCAGCACAGTGCTTACCATGCAGAATTCAATGAATGTTCTTGGAATGAAATGAGTTAATGAACAAATAAACAAAGTGTGATAAAACATTGTACTAATTACTAGTTATGTTTTTGTCCTGTTTTTACTTGAATTTTATAACTTTGAGAACAGATTTGACATTAAAAATTAAAAATTGAGACTTCCACTTCTTACCAAGATGGAATAACAGGGACCGGATTTACTTTCCTGCCTGAAACAATTTTTTAAGTGGGCAAAATATATGAAACCACAGTGTGGAAGACATTGAACATCTAGCAATGAAGCACAGTGAACCCTGAGAGACGGGAAGTAAATGAGGTGAGCCCTATGATTGCCCAGCTTACTGCCTTGAGAGAGTATCCAGGCTGCAGTACAGGGAGGGGAAACACAAGTGGAGCTGAGATGGAAATGACCCAGGAAAGCCGGGGAAGCTGGAGTTTGCAGGGCAGAGTGTTGGAGAGGAGAAAGCCGCAGAGAGAGAGTGAAGTTCAGAGCTTTGCCGAAGGTACCCCTCAAATACTATTCAGTTAAGTAGTGATAAGCGCCATGTGTGATGGAACTACTCAGTATAGCTAAGATGTTATTTCTCTCCAAATTGATCTATAGATTCAGCACAATTAGAATCCCAGCAGGCTTTTTTTTTTTTAGTAGAAATTGACACCCTGGGTCTAAATGCCTAGGACCTGGGTCTAAATGCATAGGATAGGCAAATCACCTTTGAAACAGTAGACCAACGTGGATTTGAAGACTCACAAGCTGCAACAATTAAGACACTGTGGTGTTTGTATCAGAATACACAACTCATCAGTGAAATAGAATAGAGAGTGCAGAAATAGAACCACACAGATATAGGTAGCTGATTTTTTTTTTTTTAATAAAGGTGCAGCGTCAGTTTGGTGGAGGAGAGATAGTTTTTCAACAAATGATTCTGGAACCATTGGCTATCATATGGAAAAAAATGAACTTCAATAAATACTTCACTCTATAGAGAAATTTTAAATGGATCATAGACCTAAAATGTAAAACTTAAAATTATAAACTTTCTGGAAGAAAACATGAAGGAAAATCTTTGTGCCCTTGCGTTAGGCAAACATTTCTTAGATAAGACACAAAAAGTGCAATCTGTAAAAGCAAACTGATAAATTGAACTTCATCCAAATTAAATACTTCTGCTCTTCGAAAGAAACTGTTAAGAGAATGGAAAGACAAGGCACGGACTGGGGTAAAATTACAAATTATGTCTGATAAAAGACTGGTATCCAGAATATATAAAGAACACTCAAAACTCAAGGAAAAAAAAACTCTCCATTTTTTAAAAGGGGCAAAAGATTTGAACAGACAGTTCACCAAAGAAGATCTGTGGGTGGCAAATGAGCACATAAAAAGATGATCGACAACATCATTAGTCTTTAGGGAAATGCAAACCAAACAACAATGAGATAGCACTATATACTCCCTGGAATGGCTAAAAATAAAGTGACTGACTATATTAGGGTTCTCCAGGGAAACAGAACCAATAGGATATATACACACATATATATAAAAGGGGATCTATTATAAGGAATCAGCTTACACAACTATGACAGCTAAGAAGTCCCACAATTGGAAGCCATGGTGCAATTCCAGTCCAAGTCCGAAGGCCTCCGAACCAGAGCTGCCCCTGGTGCAAATCCCAGTCCAAGGGGAGAGGACCAGTGTCCCAGGTTGAGCAGGCAGGCAGTAAGGGACTGAACCCTCCCTTCCTCTGCTTCTCTTTCTATTCAGGCCCCCAAGGGATTGGCTGGTGCCCACCCACATTGGGGAGGGGATTCAAATGCTAATCTCATCCAGAAACACCCTCACAGACACACCCAGAAATAATGGTTAATCTCAGCCTGTGTCCCAGTCACGTGACACTTGAAGTTAACCATTACAAGTCCCGCCCCTGTCACCTTGGCAGCCATTTGCATCTCCTTAAACTGTACTTGATCTCCAGATAAAGACAAAAACGTGGTCATTCCACCCAACATGATACAGCTATCCCAACAACCCACTAACCCTTCCCCAGAAGAGGACATAAGGTCCTTGAGTGGTGTAGTGATATCCGCTCTTCTCCTTGAAATCCCATAACTTAAAGACTATGGTATAAGTTTAAAATACTTAACTACCATGGTTGATATAAAGTCAACACATCTTATCTAATATGATGAAGGAATAAGGGAGGAAAGGAAACAAATATATAATTTATACACACACTTATTCATAGCGAAGTAAGGAGGAAATACACATGGCAGTCACAGTCCTCGTTTCTATAACTGGTTACGGGGTCATAGCTGGTCTTTGTAACTGCCTTCTTCCACTACCCACTTGGTATTCCCTTTGCCTTCAACAAGTACCTCAGCTCGTGGGGTGATCCAAACCTTCATTCACAAAGAATGTGGGCCATTAATAGTCCTGACTAGATTGCATTGTAGTTTTCAACTGACCTTCGTCACAGGTTCTAGTCATGCTCATAGACCCTCTAGGGCATCTCCTGTACTCCAGACAGTCTTCCTTACTTCCACTGTGGAATAGTAGTCCAACTTCCCTTGACAGTAAGGATCATTCTCCCCAGCCAGTGTCGCAACTCCTTTTGCCTGTTGATTCAGAGGCCTGAGCAACCCAAAGTGGCTGGGTGGCAATCTTAATTTCCAGTTCAGTGGAATCACTGTTTCGTGTCTTGGAGGAAGCATCATTCCCCCTGGAACTAAGACCTTTAGGCTAGCAGAGCATAAAGTCATGCAAACAGAAAGCAAAAATTTTGCTAGTGGGTCACGACGGGTAGTAGTAAGTGGTGCCACTCCCATGTCTACCCCTTGATTTCTGGACCCGTGAATCCTGGCTATGGGAGAAACAGCACCATATATTGGATGTTGATTCAGAGCGTTTCAGCCTTCTGGAGAAACTTGCCGCCCTAGCTTGTGCTGTAACTGAGTCTTCGAAAGATCATTCCACCATGATATCAAGCCAGCTTCAGAATGGTGGGGAACATGGTAAGACCAGTGAATTCCATGAGCATCGTCCGTTGCTGCACTTCTTTTGCTGTGACGTGAGTTCCTTCATCAGAAACAGTGGTGCTGTGTGGAATACCATGACAGTGCTTAAGGAAGTTTGGCAGTTTGGGCAGAAATATTGCATGTAGGAAAAGCGATCCGTATCCATAGTAAGTGTCTTTTCCAATTAGAGTGAAACTCTGTCCCTTCTGTCATGTAAACAATCCATTGTAATCAACCTGCCACCATAGCTGGCTGATCACCCTGGGGATTGGTGCCGTAGTGGGCACTCAGTATTGGTCTCCACTGCTGGCAGACTGGGCACTTGGTGGTGGCTGAAGCCAGGTCAACCTTGGTGAGTAGAAACCCATGTTGCTGAGTCCATGCGTAAGCTCCATCCCTGCCCCCATGGCCACCTTGCTCATGAGCCCACTGGGTGATGACGGGTGAATGGAGAGAGGCAGATTGGTATCCACAAAACAGATCAGCCTATCCATTTGACTGTTAAAATCCTCCTCTGTTCAGGTCACCCTTCGGTGAGCGTTCACATAGGACACAAATGTCTTCACATTTTTGCCCATTCAGAGGGGTCTGTCCACATACCTCGTCCCCAAATATCTTTGTCAACCAGATTTCCTTGTCAGCAGCTTTCCCATCGTGTTCCTTCCAAATCCCTGACCATCCAGCCAAACCATTGGCCACAGCCCATTAATTAGTATAACATTGCTTGGTCCAAGCAAAGTGAACAACTAGGTGCACTGCTCAGAGCTCTGCCCACCGGGAAGATCTGCTTGCACCTTTGCATATCATGCAAAACCGTCTGTAAACCAAGCCTGAGCCTCCTCTTCCTCTATCAGCTAAGGTAGGGGACTCCCCATGAGGCCGTAGATGCCGGCTGGGAGACAGAAGGCAGTGTGGCAGGAGCGGGGACATGGGCACTTAGGCCACTTCTTCATGTACATATTTGTGCCTTCAGCGCCTGCTCAGCCCAGTCTTGTGTATGTCACTTCCATTTGATGATGGAGCATTGCTGTGCACTGCCAACTCTACGGCTTGATGGATCAGATAAATGGGCATCTCAGGTTGCGTGTAACTTGGGGGCCCATAGTTAAATGTTCAGTCTTTGCTAAGGCCAAGTAGCAGATGAAAAGCTGTTTCTCAAAAGGGGGGTCGTTATCCTCAGAAGATGGCAGGGTTTTGCTCCAAGATCTTAAGGGCCTGTGCTTCAGTTCACCTCTAGGAGCTGCCAGTCTCCAAACAGCATCCCTGTCTGCCACTTCCAGCACCTCTGATCTGCTGGATCAGATGAACCAAGTGGCAGAGCAGCTTGCACAGCAGCCTGGACCTGGTGCAGAACCTTCTCTTGTTCTGGACCCCACTCAACAGCAGCTTTTCGGGTCACTTGGTAAATGGGTCGGAGTAACACACCCAAATGAGGAATATGTTGCCTCTCAAATCCAGAGGCCCACTGGGCATTGTGCCTCGGTAGGAGGCACCAGCTGCAACAACTTCTCCTTCACCTTGGAAGAGATATCTTGATATGCCCTATACCACTGGACTCCTAGAAATCCACTAGAGGCCCCTGAGTTTTAGTCAGATTTATTTCCCACCCTCTGACACACAAATGTCTTACCAATAAGTCTAGAGTAGTTGCTACTTCTTGCTCGCCAGGTCCAATCAGCATAAAGTCATCAATGTAATGGACCAGCGTGATTATCTATGAAGAAGAAAGGCGATCAAGAGCTTTGTGAACTGAACAATGGCACAGGGCTGGAGAACAGATAACCCCTGAGGTAGGACAGTGAGGGTACATTGCTGGCCTTGCTAGCTGAAAGGAACTCTTTTTGGTGGGCCTTATGGACAGGGCTGGAGAAAAAGGGCTGCATTCCAGGTACCAGAGCTTGTATTAATTTGCTTAAGCAATGAAACCACAACTGGTACGGCAGCTGTAATTGGAGTCACCCCCTGGTTAAATTTACAATCATGCACTGATTGTAGATCCGTCCATCTTCTGCACAGGCCAGTTAGGCAAGTTCAATGGGGATGTGGTGGGAATCACCAATCCTGCATCTTTCAAGTCCTTGCTGGTGGCACTAATTTCGGCAATCCCCCAGGAATGCGGTCTTGCTTTTTGATTTACTATTTTCCTAGGTAGAGGCAGTTCTAATGGCTTCCACTTGGCCTTTCCCACCAGAATTGCCCACACTCCACAGGTCAGGGAACGAATGTGGGGATTCTGCCAGCTGCCAGGTATCTCTGTTCCAATTATGCATTCTTGACCTGGGACAGTAACCACAGGATGGGGTCAGGGACCCACCGAATCCACTGTGAGATGGACCTGAGCTAAAACTCCATTAATTACTGGACCTCTGTAAGCCCCTACTCTGGCTGATGGGCCACAGTAATGTTTTGGGTCTCCTGGAATTAGTGTCAGTTCAGAACCAGTGACCAGTAGTGTCTGAAAGGTCTGATGATTTCCTTTCCCCAATGTACAGTTACTCTGGTAAAAGGCCGTGGGTCCCTCTGGGGAAGGCTGGGAGGAAGGTTAACAGTACAAATTCTCAGGGTCCTTCCTCAAGGTGACCCACCATCCCCTTTATTCAAGAGGTTGTGGGTGTATAAACTGGCTCAAGTGTGGGAATTGATTGAGGGACAGTTGATTGGGGGGAGGGCAGGAAAGATGACAAAGGGACACAGTGGAACTTTGGAGGGCATTGGGTATGTCCATTATCTTGATTGTGGGGATGGTTTCACAGGTGTATATATATGTGTCAGAATTTATCAAGTTGTACACTTTATATGGTGAGTTTATTGTATAATACATCAATTTTACTTCGATAAAACTGCTAAATTTTTTTTAGAATGTACCTTTTACAGGACATACTAGGAAGTAAATAATTTCCCACTATTACAGCTTATTTAATTTTGAAGCTAAGTGATCAGAAATATTTCTTGTTAAAATCAAATTTAAATCATGCCTATTATTAAAATTCTAAACATGACTTTGCTTATTTTAAATGTGCTTTTTGACAGTTTGAAAATGCCTCAGAATTGTAGGAAACCTTGCCCATAGTCTTTTGAGAATTCGGGTCCCCTTGCAGGGTCACACCTGTCATGGTGACAAATGAAAGGGCACACTTAACCTGACAACATTAAATAGTGGCTCCTCTAACTAATTCCCTCTTTCTGCTTCCACATACACAAGCAATCTTCTTTTTACAGTTTTCCATTCCACCACAGGTCTGCCTGTAGAGAGACAGTATATTGCTGATCATAACGGCAGGAAAATTCTGAACCAAAAGATGTTCAAATTTAAATTGCTTTGATTGCCTTTAGATAAATTAGTTGGCATTCTGGTTTTAGCAAGAGAAAGAGAGCCTGAATCAGATTGTCTAAAATCTTAAAACTAGAGCAGATTTCTCAAGAATTTAAATAGGATTCTTTCCCTTTGATCAATTAATTATTCACTTTGTCATGTTGTTAATAATTTTGCTTAAAGATGGGTGTTAACCTATGATTCCATGGTTTTTTTGTTTTGTTTTGTTTTCTTGAAATTTACTAACAGTGTAATAGCTGAATTATCCCACATTACTTTTGCCTTTCAAGATAATCATTCTGATTGTCTTTCCTGGTGTAAAATCTTTTACAGTCTGTTCTTTATAAAATATGCACCATTCAGAAAAATGTATCATTACCTTGTCCCCAAATGTCTTAAATAGCCAGGGCTTTTTCTGATCATTGAATTCTTCCATTCCTTAATTATCATGATCTCCCCTGAACTCTGCATACTTTCTATAGAGTTTATTTGAGATGCATCAGAATAATATATTATCCGAGTTATCTGTTTGCCTGTTGTTGTCTACAGGTAGCCTAAAATCAGGAAAAATATATTTTCTCTGGTTATCAAATTTTAAAATATGATAAGAATTTAGGATGAGACGAGAACTTTCTCCATGGTGCAAGAATCCCTTTATCAGTGTCCCTGACGGTCCTCTCCTTTCTGTCTGAGTGCCATCAGTAAACAGATAACACTGTTGTGTAAGGTATTTTCAAGGAAGCCCCTTCCATCAGAATTTCTCCTCCCGTAAAACAAGCCGAAATTAGTTTCCTCTAACCTCTGCACGTCAGTTCTGGTCAGGAACCAAAGAACAGAGTAGTTCTGTGGTTTCTTCCAGACATTGCTTTAGGTGTCTGAAGATAGTTTTATCTAGGGTAAACCTTTCTAGTTCTCTTAACTGTTCATGTGAAATGATTTCTAGATTCGTCATTCCTCGGTACCATTCTGAACAAACATCAAATTGTCAACATTATAGATTTGAATGATAGCTCTTTAGCTTTTCTGTGAGTCTGTTTCTTATTTTTATTTCACGTATGTAGCATGTGCTTTTCGTACACATATGTTTCCCACTAGCTTTTACTGCCTCTGTGTAGAGCTTCCTCTTTCAGGGTATGTGTTACTGCCACACAGGAAGGTGTCCCCTCAGCCACTGGTATTGCTAGCAGTTTTTCTGCCTTCCCTTCAAGGAGGAAGCTTTTTCTTGCCTGGGGCTGTGTAAACCAGGATAATTAGATTTACCCTCACCTGGGCATCAGGACGTAAAGGTTCTGATTGCAGCTCCTCCATCATCTCCAGCAGGGTTGTTTCTGTCTCACTTTCTCTGCCTTGGAAATTTACAAAGTACTTGCCAAGAGATGTTTATTTGGTATTTCATTATCCATCAATAAAGTCTACTTTACTATTGTGTTTCATAGTGCCATCCTAAGCATAATGTTATATAAATTCAGGTCTAAGTGTTATAAAAATAATGGTTTAAACAGAGCTGTAGATGTTGTTTAGGTAGGGGGTTGGCAAACTATGGCCTGCAGGCCAAATCCATTCTGCTGCCTGTTATTGTGTAGCCTGTGAGCTAAGAATGGTTTTTACGTTCTTAAGTGGTTTTACGTTCTTACGTTCTTTACGTTCTTAAGTGGTTGAAAAACTCAAAAGGTGACCAATATTTTGTGACATGTGAAAATTAGATGAAATTTAAATTTCGGTGTCCATCAGTTATGTTTTATTAGAACACAGAGTACTCATCCATTTACCTATCATGTCTGGCTGCTTTCATGCTGCGGCAACAACACTGAATAGTTGCCCCAAAGACCATATAGCTTCCAAAGCCTGAAGAATGTATTGTCTGGCCTTGTATTAGTTACCCATTATCCATTGCTCAGTAACAAATGAGCTCAAAGCTTAGTGGCCTAAGACAACATACATTTATTATCTCAGCATTTCTGTAGATCAGGAATCTGGGCACAGCTTAGCTAAGTCCTCCACTTCAAGGTCACTCACAGGCTGCAGTCAAGGTGTTGGCTGGGCTTTCAGTATCTCAAGGATCAACCGGGAAAGGATTTGCTTCGAAGCGCATGTGGTTGTTGGCAGGATTCAGTTCCTCTGGGTTGTTGGACTGAGAGCCTCAGTTCCTTGCTGGCTGTTGGCTGAAGACCACCCTCACTTCCTTGCTGTGTGTGCCTTTCCAACATGGCAACTTCTTCATCGAAGCATGCAAGCTGGGAAGGCAATAGAGAGAGTCTGCTAGGAAGATGGAATGTTTTGTAACCTAATCATGAAAGTGGCATTCTCTCATCTTTGCTGAATAATATTGGTTATGAGAAAGTCACTAGGTCCAGGCAACACGAGGCTGTGAATACATGGAGACAGTGATCATTGGGTAGCTTAGAAATCTGCCTACCGTGGGCCTTTTACAAAAAAGTTTGCTGACCCCTGGTTTAGGTAAGAATTTATTTGTCCTCGCAACGAGTGTTTCTCTTTAAGTAATTATTTTAAAACATTGATTTTGTGTGATGTGCTAATTTAGTCTTCTAAGTGCAAAATCAAAAAACAGTAATTCTGTTGTATTTTTCTGTTTTATCCTTGTTAATTATTCAGTAACATATTGAATTAGCCCATTTGTATCATTTTACATTTTCTGTTTATTGATGTCTTGCTTTCAGAGTTATGTATAGAATAACAACAAGTATCATTATTTCTTACGCTAAGAAGAGATCAAATTTATTTTTTTCCTTGGCTTTCTTATTCTTCTTATGTCTTTATGATGAAATTTTTTTGTCAGCATATTTTATAAAGCCTTCTTAATTCCCCATAGGCAATTTGTTTTTTTCTTTTCTTCTCTCTAGGTATTTTTGTATCCAATAGCAGTATCTATATTTCCCAGGTGTTTTTTGACTCGTTACCCCAAATCTATTAATGTGTTTGTCACAAGAGCTATTCCTCTACCTGTTATTTAACAGGATACAATTACAGCAGCTTCAGACCGGAGTCCAGTGATGGGAGAGGAGCAGGGCGAAAATGACCCATCCCTTGGCACCATAATCCTCAGCTTTCCATCTTCCCTCTTATCATCCTTTTCACTCCTGCTTCCCTTGCATAACACGTGGGGGGGAGGGCCAAATGGTACTGAATTACTAATTTGCCTCTGAAGCACTCCCTGGGTGGGGAGAGAGTTTGGAGCCCTTCATAAAACATAGGGCTGATCATTCCCGCCGTGGAGAGGGCCCCTCAGAGACGCCATCAGAGTGGTTGCCATTTCCTGAGCTTCCCCTCCACCTCCTGCTTCGCTGCCACCTCTGATTACCGCCCCAGCCGGTTCTCCACTGCTCCCATCCACCTGGAGCCTCAAAGGTCAGCCTCACAGCTACTGGAAAAGGCCGTGGAAAGAAGAGCTAGCCTCTGCATTCACAAATCCGCCATCTCTTTTGGTCTGCGGCGTGATCTGCTGTTCCTTACATGCCGTGGTTCTCCAGGGCCTCCCGGGAGGGCGCCCCATCCTTCAGGATGAGCATCTTGGCTCCATACTCTTGCTCTTGTTCTCTGCCTGGGCTCCTTTCCATTCAGCAATCTCTTTGCAATTCCATGTGTTCCACTCTGCTCTTGGCCCCCAACACGGCCTTAGTTTGTTGTCACATGCAGCCACTTGGTCCGCAGGAAGCCCCAAGGCCCTCTCCTATCCCTGTCATCTTGCCCTGTTAGGAAGGGCACTCTAACACAGATAATGGAGTGGGTGGAGAAGTACCAGCTTGGAGAGCATCGTCTGGGCCACAGAAAAGAGTGTAGTAAGGAGGAGGGCCTCGGAAGAGGTCTGCCGGTAAAGCCCTGGTGAGTGAAATGGGATCCCAGCTTTAGCCTAAGCCGGGCCCACCTCTGAGATTAAGACGCGTTCAGGCACGTCTGATAAACCAGTCTAGTAGACCCATCAGTAATCTAACTGTGCGGGCGTCAAAGGGAGAGGAGCCCAGGTAGACCAGCTGGGTTCACAGAGGCCTTAGCCATTGAGCAGGGAAGGACAATTCTAGGTTTCATCTGTCACTTTTAGGGAGGAGATGCTATAAGTTGAAAAGAAAAGGAATTTAGCCCAAATCTTTACAAGATCACGCACACATCTTTGGTTCCTCTAACCTCATGAGAAACAGGTATTTTCTCCCTTCGGCTTCTCAGGTGGGTGGCTTCTCAGGCAGTGGGGGTCGGAGGCCTTGTTAGAGACCTGGGGGAAAGACGAAACAAGATGCTGTAGGAGAGAGTGAAGAGGAGTGTTCATAGCTCACAGAAGACATGCCCTGGGGATTCCCAGGAATTACTGGATGAGACTTTGAGTGGAGTCGCACACTCTGCAAAAGCCAGCAAGGGTACCAGCCAAAGAATCTCATCCCATTATTCTTAATCACCCAGTGGATGTGGCCTCAGGAAGCACAGGTTAGGTGGATCTGGATCAAGAAAGAGCTCAGTGACATGCAGAGGGAAGTGACCGCATGGGACCGTCCTCCCTGGGCAGCCAGTCTTGTGGCTCAGAGAAGGGGCGCTCCTGTGGAGTAGCCAGGCTAAGGGCCCCGCTGTGTGCCAACCTCTGTGCCCAAAGTCACCCACATCATGGCCTTGAATCCTTACGACCCTGAAAATGAGGTAGCAGCATGTGCTGTCCTACAGACAAGGAAGCTAAGCTTCAGTTACCTAAAGATTCAGAGCTACAGGGAGGTGGGACTGGAGTCAAGTGCAGAGTGACTGGAAAGTTGCTTCATGCTCTTTCCTGGGTAACACTTGGTTCCGTGTGGCTGTTTGCTGGTGAGGCAGATGCTTATTTCAGGTAAAGGATTGGGAAGGACTGGTCCAGAGACAACAGAGGGATTGATTTCATTAATCACTTGAGTATTTGTTGAGTGATTTTTTTTTTTTTTTTTTTTTTTTTGTGGTACACGGGCCTCTCACTGCTGTGGCGTCTCCCTTTGGGGAGCACAGGCTCCAGACGCGCAGGCTCAGCGGCCATGGCTCACGGGCCCAGCCACTCCGCGGCATGTGGGATCTTCCCAGACCGGGGCACGAACCCGCGTCCTCTGCATCGGCAGGTGGACTCTCAACCACTGCGCCACCAGGGAAGCCCTGTTGAGTGATTTTTAACTCCTAGGAGGAAGAGAAATAGAAGCACATAGTTCTTGCCCTAAGAAAACTTACATACTGTTTGGGAAGATATGGAATAAATAGATGACAATTCATCATAAGAGAGAGTGTTGACAAATGTTTGAGTGGTAAGATGAATGCTGTGGAAGTACAGAGGCGGCACAGTCCCTTGGGTTTGGGAGCGTCAGGGATGCCCTCCTGATGGAGAGATAGCATGGGCTGGGCTGAGAGCACCAATGAGGTTTGCAAAGGCAGAGGGTAGAAGGAAATGCCTTTCAGACGGTGGGGAAACACGCACAGGGTCCTGCAGACTCCCTGGAGTCCTCGCCAGTCTAGGTAGTGCTCTTAGCAGGTCCGTGATCTTGTAAATGAAGTTCATTTTATCATGCCTATTCTTAAAGGTAATGTTCACTATAGTTTAAAGCGTGCATAGGAGGAAAACAGCAGTAATAACACCCAGAGATGAACACTGCTACTATTTCCTGTTCGTCTTCTTCACCTGAATAATGTGCTCATACTAGAAATTAACTTTATATTTTGCAGTTTTTGTGTAAACTTATAAGCATTCTCTAATTACAAACTCTTCATAAACATACTTTTGTAATGGCTGTATAGTATACCATTGAGTAGATAACACCATGATATGCTTTACTGTCCCCCTTGTGTTGCACAGAAATTAAGAGTCAGTAGTTCAGTGAAAAATCTTTCTAACTCAGGCAGGCACGTATGTGATTCTGTGATTTGGGGACCACTGGGGAACCAGGAAGTGAGAGTCCACAATGAAATGGGGAAGATTGTGAACTTATAAATGGAGGACAGAGAGAAATAATCAACTCCTCTTTTGCTATCTGCAAAAAAGTGAAAAAGTTATCTGCAGGCATCTGTGGAAACTGAGGAGGAAAGCTCCTCATATAGTAAATGGAGAACAATTAGACATGTATTGATTTAGTAAATATTTGTTGAGGACTTGCTCTAGGCGAAAGCAGTGTTCTAGGCCCCAGGGAATAAAGCAGTGAACAAGACTGCTTTTTAAAAAAAAAAAAAAAAAAAAGAATCCCTACTCCCATTGAGCTTACATTTTAGTTGGGAGAGATAAATAATAGACAAATAAATATATAGTAGTCTATAAATTCCGTGAAGAAAAATAAAGGAAAAGGTTAAAGAGTGGGGGTAACAGCAATTTTGTAGGATGTAGGTGATGTGGGTGATGTGGAGGGATGAGGTGAGCATAAACCACTGTCCTAAAGGTCACTGATAACTTTTTATTGGGACAGTTCTTTGTTGTTATGTTTTAGTGAACATACAAAACACATGTGCCAAGTTTCATAGGTTCACTCTTTCCGCCACATTTTATTATGAAATGTTGCACATATTGTTACGGTGGACACTATGTACTCACTGCCATGATTCTACCGTGAATATTTTACCATCCTTGCTTATTTCGTATCTACCTACCTCTCTCTCCATCATAGGTTTAATTTTAATCTTGATGTCCTCACCCTTTACTCCATAAATTCTTTTTTTTTTGCGGTACGCGGGCCTCTCACTGCTGTGGCCTCTCCCGTTGCGGAGCACAGGCTCCGGACGCGCAGGCTCAGCGGCCATGGCTCACGGGCACAGCCGCTCTGCGGCATGTGGGATCTTCCCGGACCGGGGCATGAACCCGTGTCTCCTGCATCGGCAGGCGGACTCTCAACCACTGTGCCACCAGGGAAGCCCTCCATAAATTCTTAAGCTAATCAGTTGTGCATTTCTTTTACCACAGGGGTTTTCAGAAACTTCCATCCATGAATAGGAAGAAATTTTATATTCATTTATATATTACTATAGATTTTAATTTTATTTCATTTTGCATTTTACATGTAATTCCTCAATCCATTCAGAGTTTATTTGGGCTTACAGTGTAAGGCAAGGGTCTTGCCTTGTTTGTTTCTTTCCCACATAGCTGGTTTACCCAACACATTTGTCAAACAATGCGGTCTTTCCTATGTTGGCTGGTCACTTTTTAAAAACAATGTAAGTTTTTGTATATGCCTGGTTATTTTTCAAGTTGTCTCTTCTATTCACTTGATATGGCTGTTAATTTATTTTACTACCACTTCACTTTCACAGTTTTGTTTTATAATCCATTTTACTGTGTAGTTAGGCAAATTCTCCCCAGTTATTTTCTTTTTCAAAATTTTCTTAGCTGTGTTATCATTAATTCTTGCAAATAAATATTAATATTATCCAGGTTCTAAAGTATCTGGTTGAAATTTTAATTCATATGTATATTTCTTGGTTTTTTTTTTGAAAGGAATCTTTCCTCATCTGTAAGACAGGGATAATAATAGCCTTTTGATAGGAATTTTGTATGGATCGAATGATAATATACACTGAAGTGTTCAACGTGATATGTTAATTCAGAGCTTGTTCTGATTTTACAGAGAGCTCTAAGATTCATTTGGAAGCAAGAAAAAATAGCTCTGGGTTATTACCAGTTCAGAAATCAAGCACATTGGAAGAGGTAAAGTGGCAGCCAACACCCAAGAAATGTCTCCCAGCCCTTGTTGCGAGATGCCCTGGTATTGTTACAAGTGGGCATCCCACAGAAATCCTCCACCTGCACCCGCATTTCTCAGCGCCCACTCTGCACAGCCACGGTGGGCTGGCCCTCAGACTGACATTCATACTCACAGGGCACAACAGGCTGGAATCTGGCACCAGTTTTACTTAGCTTTCTGGAAGGATACAGGTCAGGAAGCATAGTGTATCGGCATGACAACTTCAAACATCTCATCAGAGGTCTTTCCAACCACCTAGGCCTGACTTCCCAGACCAGAAGGGACACGCTCAGCCATTAGTGATGGGACCTAGTGGGCGGGCATGGACCACCCAGCAGAGGAAACTCAGCGCAGGAACTCTGTCTTCTAACTCCCACGAACACAGCTTCCAAGCCCCCACAAGGACACCCTCGGGAATAAGAGAGAACACACAGAGGCTCGTGAATATGTTTTAAATAGTCCTGGACAAGACAACCCCCAGGACCTACGTGCCTGTTCACACCTGTCTGGCCAGGGGCAGTTCACTTCTCAGGGGTAACTTCAGAATGACTGAACACCTGACGCCTCACATCCACCTTGACCCGGTGCATTTCAAGGAAATAGTATAAGAAGAAGGTAAATCCGGGATCATCTTCCCGTGGAGGAAAGGGTTGAGCCTACTGTCTCCTTACCACCCCATCCCCAGTTTCTGGTCCTCTTCCTGGGCTTCAGAGCCTCTCCACATCGCTAAGGAAACCCTGTCTCACTCTGCTTATATGACAACAGCAGTGGTCCTTCCGTGAGTCTCCAGCAAGGCTCCTGCTGTCACTCCTCTACGTCGGGTGGGTGTTCAGCGTGCTCTGTGCGGGTCTGCTCCCGCTGCTTCTGGCCCTATTCTCACTCAGGAAAGGGGAGGGTCATCGCTGTTTGTTCTGCATGTTCCCTCATCAGCACTGTTTTCAGCAGGAATTCCTGTAGATTTCTACTCAGTTTCTTCCCGATCTGATCCCTGCCTCACCCGAATCTAAACCTCTCATTCCCTTGCATGTGGACCTGACGCACACCCCGCTGGCACACCGATGCTGTTGTCTGTGTGTCCAGACTACTGCCCTTAAGTGTGCACAGGGTCTCCTGTGCCTCCTTGCAGTCTGGGCATTTCAGTGGGGCCGTGCCTCTCTTCAGGTGCTCATGGCTCTCTGGCTGGCCCTCCTTCTCCACGAACCCACCACGGTCAACAAGACTGACCATTCCTTCCCCCAGTGCCTGACGGAGCAGACTGCCAGTAAACGTCGCTGACTTAGGTGTAAGAGTAACAGTACAGAGTCGGCACCCTCAGATGAAGTCAGCCAAAGTGCTTCTTTTACACATGGTTCAGCAGCAGTGAATCTAGAGCCTGGTCCTTTTACACAAGAAGCTCTTGCTTGCAGAAAGGACATTAAAGATGGAGAAACGGAACAGGCTGTGCTTGCTTTTCCCTGAGAAACAGGGCGCCCGCACCTTATGTCGGGAGAGGATTATTCTCTAATGTCGCAACCCTGACGGGCAGTGAGTCATGGGAAAACACTAAAGAATCAGAAAGAAAAGAGGTTCTGCTTTTTTTTGGGGGGGGGGCTTGTTCTTTCAGCATTTTCTTAGGTTTCCAGGATGGAGTGCTAGAAGTAGAATTCGCTTTGAAATGAACAACACTTGCTGGAATGTTCAGTCAGAAGTTACCATCCCACCATCATTTCCCTGATGCTCAGTGCTTCTTGCTACAGGCTGTCTGTTTTCTTTGTGGTTGCCTTAAATAGGGGAGCAGGACAGTGAGTAGTTCATATTTATCAAGCATTTGCTATGTTTCAGGGGCAGTGCCAAGCACCGTACATCACGTCTTCACTCATTTAAGAGGCATAGTACCCATTTTAGGCAGGTACTGCGGTTGAGAAAGCGGTTGAGGAAACTGTGGCACAAAGGCATTAATTAACTCTTTTAAGGTCACACAGCCAATAAGCAGCAGAGCCAGTGCTTGAACTTGATCCCCAAAGGCTCCAAATTCCTGTTCTTACTGCACTGTACTATTTCTCATTAACTTATTATCTATTTTTTGTTCCACAACAGTTATTACTATTTTCATGAACAACAGGGGATCTTTTTGCAAACCAAATAATTGAGAAACTGTTTATCTCCATGTGTACTATGTTAAGCTTCTTAATTTCCATCAGCCCCTTCCATTATTTCTTTCTTAAGAGAGGCAAAGGTACATTTGGATTGGATCGATTTCATCTGTGACCTTAGAATAATTCAAGATATTTCATCAAGAAACCTGATTATCTTAATTTTTTTACTTTCTGTAATAAATAGTAGCGTTTACTCCATCTTTGAACACCACTTGCCTTCTAAGGCTTTCCAGTCTGTTTTAGCATCGCAGATAAATAAGCAGATGCTTTCATCCCATGAAGAGCCCCCAGCTCTGGTGTCAGGAGTTGAGCCACGTCCAATGGGTTCTGACTCTCCCTTTCTGGGGCTTCCTTCCCTCTCCATTCCCGCTGGCGCCTTATGTTCACTGGCACACAGGGCAAGAGAAGCTAGGCAGGCAGAGTTGGGATTTCTTTTGTCCTTCCAAATCTGAGTGCTGAATTCTCTTCTCTGAGATTATTAAAGTTGTTTCCATTGTAAAAGGTTCACTCATAGAGTCTAGTCCATAGATAGGAGATCTAATCCAACCCCAAGCCTTTTTATTCTAATTAAATATTTGGGATGTTAGTTCCCCATGAGGATTGACTTACACTGGAAAATGATCAATGCTTTTCGTTTCTGCTTAAGTTTGAGAAATTTGATTTCATGGTATCTCATATTTTTATCTCCGTTTTTCACATATAGTTCAATTTCAGAGTGTGTTGCGCCATACTTGTTTTCTGTGAAGAATACGGTCACTATCACTTCATCCTATGGTGGTTTTAACAGCAAGTTTTATCTGCCTACAGGAGAATATTAAAAAGCGAGCCTCCGTATCCCCAAGAAATGAGTGCTGTAGCCAAAGACCTAATTCAGCGTCTGTTGATGAAAGATCCCAAGAAAAGACTGGGATGTGGTCCACGTGATGCAGATGAAATCAAAGAACATCTCTTCTTTCAGGTGAAACATACTGAACAGATGGTCTTATATGCCCTGCTGTTTTCAGAGTACTTGGCGTTCTTGGTGGAATGAGTGAACTTGGGCTGTTTCCGAGTCATTTTCTCCCAATTTTTAAATGACAGGGACCCTTGAAGAAGAATCAGAATTCTACTTGTAGGAACTTAAATGGTCTTTTTCTCCCTATATGAAGGGAGAGAGGGGAGGATTATAATAACATTTGATTTTCTACATACTTATTGGTTAGAGTTTCTGAGTATTGATTTCCATTTGTGATCTCAAGATTTAGGCATATAGACTAAGGAGACTTTTATTATATTTTTTTACTTCTCAGTTCACGAGCTATTACTGCCACTGTGTTATACTTTTTAGATAGTGATTTCATCTCTTCTTTTCCCAGAAGAAATCTTAGAAAATTCAAAATCAGCCTCTTTCTCAGTTACGTATTATAATATATAGGGAATTATTCATTTACTTTCTTTGTACTTGAAACAGCGCTTTATTCCGCAAAAGCCTAATAAGACCGTTCTGCAGAGCACCAACATGCCTGCTCAACCTAGTATGCTCAGTGCTGTCCACAAAATGACCACAATTTTAGATAACTCGAAAAAAAAGTTAAATAGACTGAGTTGACTAGTTATTTCAATCTAAATGGTCAACCTGGGATACCATGACCTTGATTTCTAAAACTCTGAGCTTATGACTTTTAAATAATTTCATCGTATCAACAAGCATGACCTAAATATTTATGCTCAAAAGGGACCATCAAGGTTTTATTTTTACTTTGCAGACTGAGCTTTTACATTATTATCACCAAAATTAATGAAACTATCAAACCAAAACAAAGAAAAAAACTCTGCTGCAGAGCAAGCTTTCATGTTGTTATTTATTGTGTTTTCAATATAGAAAAACAAATAGTAATTGAGAATAAGAATTCTCTCTCTGTACTTATATACTCAAGAAAGGGCACATTTATTTCAGTCTCTTGGTGTAACCATTTAAAAAATCATTACTGTACATCTTACAGAAGTTCAGTAACAGAGTGAGAAGTACCTTTAGAATAAAAGTAATTTCTCAGCATGTGCATTTCATAGATTAATATGGCTTGGAAAGGTTAACATTTGAACAAACTATTTCATATATCTTGTTCAGGAGTTCGGCTCAAAAATTAACAATAAGGTAAAATTCAAGAACATACTCAAGCAAAATACCTCAAATCATATTTTCCTAGGATCTTTTTCTCCACGGTTCCCTGTACTTGTGAATATTGCAAAATAGCTTTCATGTTAGAGAAATTTCTCTTTTCTATAGCTTAGAATAGTAATTTTAGGTTATTTAATTGCCTTGACTTTTTAAATCACAGGGACACTTCAGGAAAGACCAAAATTCTACTTGTAAAGACCCAAATGGGGTGGAGGTGGAGAGGATTGTAAGAGCGTTCAATTTTCTCCATACTAAACGTTCTCTTGCTAACAGTATATTTCTTTAAATTACTCCTTTACTCTAGAAGTTTCTCTTAATGTATGTCCAAGAGCCAAGCACAAATCATACGCTTGTAATCATATGCTTGTAATGTAATCATACACTAGGAAAGAACACGAACTAGAAAGTCAGGAGACTGACCCTCCCAAAGGTTTAAGTGAAAAGGTTGGTTCTGATTTCCGGGCTTCCATTTCCGTCTGGATCAAATAAAGAGGATGAACTAAATGATCTCTAAAACCCATTTTAGCTGAAAACTTTGAAGGTCTAATTCAATGATTTTACCTCCATTGCGTCCACAAGAGGGCATAATAAAAACATTTTATGTTAGTTGATTATACTTACTGGATGTCATCAACCAAGAAGTTTCACATTTCACCATCTCTGAAATCAGTGTGCAGCTTACAGTGGACAGCATTTTACTATTCTAAGTGGTAATGCTTTTTCTTTCTTAATGGTACATAAAATAAGTGTGTATCTTACTATCAAGGATGACATCTTAGATTATGAGAGAAATATATTAATAGGGTATCTGTGGGATTCAATTCAGTAAGTATAACCTGAGGTTGTTTCTCGTGGCAGAAGGAGAATAAGAAAACGGAACAGAGGGTTGAATTTGAATAATAGAAGACATGGCAGTTTATCAGACAGTGACTGACATGGGTAGAAAGGGGGCCTGGATCATCCCATGGGGTAGAGAAGAGGCAGTGTTGAATAGCTTAATCACAGTTGAATGAGAAAAGAATGGTTACGTCAGTTCATACTATCACAGTATCATTTAGACTTATAGACATAAACCAATGCATGAATTAGAGTGAGTTTGTTTATTTTCTAATTTGTCCAGATGGCCAGGAGGAAAAGCAAGTACAGAAGGAAAGCTAGTTAACACTGCCTCTAAAAATTAGGGATGTTCCTTTAGAGTTAATATTCATATCCATTTTAAAGCCCTTTATTATAGTTTAGTTTAGGTTTGGTTTGGTTTTGGTTTGGCTTAACGCCTGTCTCAGGGGACTCATGACAAAATAATTTTTGTTATCCCTAGGGTGAACTAGGGTGTCCTGGTGCCCCCCAGTGGCCAGGACGAGATTCCACAGTGGTGGAGAACAGTCTCATCTCAGTCACAGCTTTAGTGAGCTATAAGCTGTGGTCAAAAAATGTGCTCCTGCTTGTAAAAAAATATTTTTTTAAATCATTAGTTTGAAATATGTGCTTCTCGAGCTTCCCTGATGGCGCAGTGATTAAGAATCCGCCCTCCAGTGCAGGGCACACGGGTTCAAGCCCTCGTCCGGGAAGATCCTACATGCCGCAGAGCAACTAAGCCCGTGCGCCACAACTACTGAGCCTGCGCTCTAGAGCCTGCGAGCTACAACTACGGAAGCCCGCGAGCCACAACTAATGAGCCTGCGTGCCACAACTACTGAAGCCCGCATGCCTAGAGCCTGTGTTCCGCAACAAGGGAAGCCACCGCAGTGAGAAGCCCGTGCACCACAACAAAGAGTAGTCCCCTCTCGCTGCAACTAGAGAAAGCCCGTGCACAGCAACAAAGACCCAATGCAGCCAAAAATAAATAAGATAAATATTAAAAAATATATGTGCTTCTCTTTGTTGTTTAATTAAAATCATTATCTTTGTTATTTTTCAAAAATATATTTCAACTTTGTTGATTTCTACTTTGTACCAATTTTCTTTCTCTGTTTTAGAAAATAAATTGGGATGATTTAGCTGCCAAAAAAGTGCCCGCACCCTTTAAGCCAGTCATCCGAGATGAATTAGATGTGAGTAACTTCGCAGAAGAGTTCACAGAAATGGACCCCACCTACTCTCCCGCAGCACTGCCCCAGAGCTCCGAGAGGCTGTTTCAGGTAATCTCCAAGAGCCCACACATGTTTGTTGGCCATGTATGCTTTGAAAGAAAAGATTAATTTTCCCATGTGAAAGCTTTTTGGCATCTTGAAAAACAGGACTGTATAATCTCTTCAAAATTATTAAATACAGAGATATTGCAAATAAATATGTGTTGAATTTACACCTGAAATTTTACTTCTGTTCAAGCTCTTTTATAGAGAATATAATACTACTTTACTTCTAATCATACAAAACATTCCTTAATTCATAAGCAGTGTTATCTGATTCTTTATCTTCAGTGACTAATCAGAACTGTTTCTCAACTCGTAAAAAAGATTTAGAAAGGATTTTACACTTAGGAAAGGATCTTTTCTCAGACTTAAGATAAAATATTCTATTAAATGGCATCATAGCTTCACTTCTTTGACTCCCGTTAGTATCCCAGTAGTATGGTTTAATTTGGCTGTCCAGACACTGTCTCTGGACATAGGTGACACTAGTGGCTAGCACTTGGCTGGGACAAAGCAGATGTTGAAAAAAATGTTCCTCGAATTAGTGAATGTTCTAGCTTAAACAGATTAATCATCCATCATTATACAGATGGTCCCCAATTTACGATGGTTCAGCTTAGGATTTTTTGACTTTATGGTGGTGCAAAAGTGATACGCATTCCACGGAAACCATACTTAGAATTTTGATCTTTCCTGGGATGGTGATGTGCAGTACGATCCTCTCACGATGCTGGGCAGCGGCAGTGAGCCCCGGCTCCCAGTCAGCCACTCGATCACGAGGGTAAATAGCCAATACACTTACAACCAATCGGAACCCAAACAACCATTGTTTTTCACTTTCAGTACAGTAGTCAGTAAATGACATGAGGTATCCAACACTTTATTATTAAATATGCTTTGTGTTAGATGATTTTACTCATCTGTAGGCTAATGTAAGTGTTCTGAGTTTAAGGTAGGCCAGGCTAAGCTGTGACGTCTGGTAGGTTAGGTGTGTTAAATGCATTTTCAACTTAGGGTATTTTCAATTTATGGTGGGTCTGTCAGGACTTAACCCCATTGTAAGTCAAGGAACATCTGTACCATTTTTGGTTCAGCACATCATTCTGCCGTTTGATTTGACTCCTTTTCTAAAACTCAGTTTTGAATTTAACCTAAGGAAATATAATGAGTCAAATAATTGCTGAATTAGAAACTGACTGGAATGAAACTTGCTATTTATCTGGTTTGAAAACCAGTAGCATTTGGACCACTTTTTAGTTCCTTAACTGTACCTTTTTTGAGAAGTTAATTGTGTTCGTTTATAAGCAAACTTTTATCAGCAATGCAAAAGAATTATATCTATGAGTCAGAGACTGGGGATGGGATAGGAAGGAAGTATTTTTCTGCCTTTAATTTTGAATTGGTTTAGTTCTACCAGAAGATGGCGTGATCTCCTTCTGAAAGCATTATTCTATTGATTTGAAATAACCTTGCATTTTAGATTCATCTTAACAAATATTTGAGCTTTTTTTTTTTTTTTTTTTTTTTTTGGCCTCACCATGTGGCTTGTGGGATCTTAGTTCCCCAGTGCGGGATCGAACCCACGCCCTCAGTGGTGAAAGCACGGAATCAAAGAAGAAAAAAATGATTACAATCCAGTCTGTGCTAAACTGGAAAATTGCAAATCCTTATTTTTTTACCTTTCTTTTTTTTTAGGGCTATTCCTTTGTTGCTCCTTCTATTCTCTTCAAGCGTAATGCAGCCGTCATAGACCCTCTTCAGTTTCACATGGGAGTCGATCGTCCCGGAGTGACAAATGTGGCAAGGAGTGCAATGATGAAGGTGTAGCCATGTGGTTAATTAAATGACATATTCATGGTTTAAATACCAACACTAATTGACTTTCTCAAGTCAAGTAAATTTAATAGACTTTCCATTTGACTAAAACGTAATTTTAAAAAATGAATAAATGGAAATAGTAAGATTTGCCCTAGAGAATTATTAACATCCATTTGAATGAGCTCGTTTCTTACGATAGAAAGTAATATATTTTAAATAAGTGACATATATGATAGAAATGAGCTAATGATGAATTTTTAGAGATTATAAGTGTATTCCACTCCTATTAACATTAATAATGTTCTGTTACTCAACAATTTTATCTATCCCTGTGTATTACTAATATTTTCTTAAGTGAAATGATGTTGGTTTCTTGTCAGGACTCTCCATTCTATCAACACTATGACCTAGATCTGAAGGACAAACCATTGGGAGAAGGAAGTTTTTCCATCTGTCGAAAGTGCATAAACAAAAAAAGTAACCAAGCGTTTGCGGTCAAAATAATCAGCAAAAGGTATCACATTTCCAGCAGTCTCTCTTATGTATTTGTCCTAGTCAATGGCTTCTATAAATTACTATTTTTATTTAAAAGGAAAATAATGGTATATTATAAGGTTTTCAACCAAGGTTTTAGCCATTCAGCTCATCAGTTGATCCATTATACTTCTAGCTCTGAGAAAGTAATCCATTTTAGACATAAATCATAGTATGATATGCTTTTCAGGTTATTATGAGAAGACTTTCTTGTGGCGCTGTTGTTTAATCAGACTCGCTTAGTGAGTTCAGCAGCTTTTGCCATTCCTGTTAGTTGTATATTTGAAATATTTTGTTCTGCAATTATTTAGTGACCTAGGGGTAGTTTGAGAGCCAGCTAGTTGTTTTGGTAACTGATTATTACCTCCATGATTGTATATTCTTATTACCAAATTTTCAGGCAAGTAGACATCCATTTCTTCATGTGATTAGCTCTTTCCTGACTCAGAAATGATCATTTTTCTCAAGAATAATGCTTTACTTGTTCTGGTGGGTGTATGACTCACTACTTTCAGGGAAGCCTCATTCTGATACTTTGACACTTACCTTCTGAATATACTGTAAATAAAAACAAAATTAGGATTGGGGCAATGCTTCCAAAAACTTGGTGAAGAGGGATGTAGAGACTAACTGTTTCATCTTGCAGGTTGGAAGCCAATACTCAGAAAGAAATAACAGCTCTGAAACTCTGTGAAGGACACCCCAATATCGTGAAATTACATGAAGTTTTTCACGATCAGGTAGTCCACTTTTTTTTCTGTGGATACTAATTCATATTACAGGGTTCTACTTTTCATCAGTTGTGTTGGTGCTGGGTCAAAGTCAGGGATATGGGACATGACCGAGCCACGTGAGAGGGTGAGAAGCCACTCCACGCATGCTTTCACCCATCCCCAAATCAATGCTTCCTCTCACTTCTGCTTCTCTCACTCAGTCGTGGTCGTGTAGGACCTGGAAGGAGGACGGGGGGCTAAAGCCCAGCTCACTGTGCTTACTGCACGTTCAGCTACCACCCCGCGTAGCTTCGTCTCGGTGTACCTCTCAGTACTCAGTCATTTTCAGCCGTCAACTTAACCCTTTAACTTCAAGAGTAGAACTTAGCCTAAAGCCTCATTAATGCAAACTGAAAGAGCAAATAGGAAGCAGAGGGCAAAGATACTCTCTTTCCATCTTCTTATTCCAGGTGACAGATTCTGCTCAGGCCACAGGCCAGGTCATGCTCCCCGCCTTCTACCCCCGGTCCCACTTTCCAGCAGTCCCCTCACACAGGGTTATGTAACGTTAGAGACAGGAGGAACACTGTTTTGTCAGGTCCATGTCTCCTTCCCTGCAGAAATCTCTCCATTACAGTCATCTCTCCTCCTGGGACTGAGCGGGATGGCACAGTCTGACGCAAGACAGCGTGCTGCGCACGAGAGCTGAAACCAGTCCTGGATGTGGTTGGCCCTCACTTTACCAGAGAAGAAACTGAGGTTCAGAAAGGTCATGAGTGTTTTCCCACAGGAAAAAAAAAGTGGGGGGAGGGGTGCATCACGAGACTCGTCCAACCAAGGTCACATAGCACATCAGTGAAAGTCTAGTAGGAAGACTTGGTCTCCGGTTCTGGGCTCTCTCCAGTGTGGTACCGTGACATCCACGTCCTAGGAGAGCGGTGGCCCAGTTCTCTACCACATTGAACCTTCCCAGAGTGCCGTGGCCAAGCATGACACACGGTGGGGAAACCAGGCGGCAGCAGCAGGAGCATCATAACTATAATAACTGCTGCTGTTTATTTTCACATACGTTACGTGGTACAGGTATGGTAGCACTCATTCTACATGTATCATCAAACTCCCGGAAATTAAGTAACCGGGTCTCCCAGTTTATAAGTGGTACTGCTGGAATCTGAACCCATGCAGTCCAACCTCAGAACGAGCACTTAATTAATTACTTTGTTCTACTGCCTTAGAGGAGGCAGACACAAAGCCTGGTTTTCACATCAGGTGAGTGAGCACCCAAAAATGACATCATCTACTTGCATCCTTGGTGCTTATAGTCAGGAAAGGAAGCTCTTTGAAGCAAGGACTCGGGGGGAACTGTTCTCCCTGCTCCTCTGCTGCCTCCACCTCACCGGGCCACTCAACTACAGTGCAGGTAGAGTCCCCTGCCCACTGAGGGTGCTTACAAGGAGCCTAGGTAGTCTCCTGTTGAAGGCGATCCACACATCCATCAAGGGCTTGGTGGATGACCTTGGACACACCCCTCGGTTTTGCAGCTGTGCCCCTAGCTACTTCCCCCGAAAGACTTTCCATCTCTGACCGTCAGGCCACTGTCAGATCTCAGGACCTACATCCCTAATATTTTACTTATGTGACAAATTAACTTTATTATTTGCTATTTTTATATTCAAGAGTTACTAGAATAGAAACCATCTCATGATGTAATCCTATGTATACCAGTATAAATATATTATCATTCTAATATACAGTTGTTGATAGTTTGCGTTGTTTTTTCCATGATGGTGACACAGTTGCCTAGATCATGCCCGAATCCACCATAGTCCTCTTTTCAACTGATGGGTGAAATTGATTGAGGGTGTGTCTCCAGCCTTTGACTGTACAGCAGTGTAGTTTGTGTACCATGATTTGTGCTTTACTACTCTATTAGTTTCCTATTGCTGCTGTTACAAATTACCACAAACCTAAAACAATATGGAGGTATTATCTTACGGTCTGGAGGTCAGATAATCAAAATCAGCCTCGCTGCTGTAAAGTCACGGTGTCAGCAGGGCTGGTTCCTTCTGGAGGTTCTAAGGGACAGCTTATTTACTTCTCTTTTTTAGCTCTGGAGACTGCCCACATTCTTGACTTGTGACCCTTCCATGTTTCGTTCCAGTCTTTTGTTTCCATAGTCCCATCTCATACTGTTGACTCTGGTGGATAATTAAGACAGCCTTCCCATCTCAAGAGCCTTAATCACTTCTGAAAAACCCCTTTACCATATAAGGTAACATCCATAGGTTCTGGGGATTAGGATATGGACATCTTTGGAGGGCCATTATTCAAGCTACTATATATACATTTTTTCACTGTTACCTGCATTTCATTGGTAAGGGTGCTAAAGTTCATAGAGGTAAAGTAACACCCCCAAGGTCATAAGTAAGTAGCAGAACTGGCATTCAGATGCAGGTTTGACTCTAAAACCTATCTCTTAAACCACTATAGGTCTTGCCCCTCATTTTTTTAAAGCTTGCTGGCATATACTTGTAGCAGACCTTTCGATTTGATCTTAATTTGTCTGATGTAGAAACTCAAATTAGCATGGTCTCTAATAGCCTGGGAGCAATTCTCTTGATAAAAGCGTTATTCACCTTCTAGAATTTGCCCACTATGTGCAGGATAATGTCTTTATAATCATCTTTTTAATGAAGCAATTTTCCTGGACTTTGCTAATTCAAAGGGAAGCATACTTTGTTTCGTTTGTTGAGTGACATTGGTGCTATAAGGCATAGCACTTGAATCTGAATATTGATTTGTATCTTTTTTAAACCATTTGTGTTCGTTGGGGAGCTGATGTAATTCCCTTGCTTTTCAATAGCTCCTACATTATTTTCTTTATGGGAATGTATGCAAAACATAGTAAATACATGACTTTTAATACTATTTAATTAAGATAATGCCTTGGGATCAAAAGCAATTATTTTAAAAAAAAAAAAAAGCCCAAAGTGAGTTATGGGTATTTGGCATGGGAATTAACAGGAACACTGAAACTAATCTGTTGAGCCCTAACAGAAGATTTAAAGTGACATCATCCAACCGTGCCTTTTTTAAAAGGTAAATTTGCCATTAAATGTGTGTGTCAGGCCTCCTGGGGGTAGTTGCCCACATTCCATCAGTAATCTATAGTATTTAAAGCAGCCAATTTCACATTATTATCTGTACTAGGTTACACTTTAAGAAGAAAGATATGTACACTTGATAGAGAGGGTTGGAATGGAATTCAAATGAAAGAATTAGTCAAGGAAAGGATATACAAAAATTTCACTGCAGTACTTGAAATTTTCCATTACCAAAATAGAACTCTAAAAAAGTCACATTATCCTTCAACTCTTTCCCCTAAAATATAAGGGTCGCTGTTGACTATTTTAACAAGGGACTATTTAAATTTATTGGTAATAGTTCATAGTCAGGAAATGTTTTATACGTTGATAAGCTTCTACTCCTCTTCGTTAAGGCCCTCCACATTATTCTTCTTTCTTTTCTAGCTTCACACATTTCTAGTGATGGAACTTCTGAACGGGGGAGAGCTATTTGAACGCATTAAGAGAAAGAAACACTTCAGTGAGACAGAAGCCAGCTACATCATGCGGAAGCTTGTTTCAGCTGTAAGCCACATGCATGATGTTGGAGTGGTACACAGAGATTTGAAACCCGAGGTATAAAATTACATGTTTTCTCATATAATGCAATCTAGCATCATTATTAAATATCCCCCAGATATGTGTGGGCTTTTTTTGGGGGGGAGTTGTTTTGATTTTTTATTTTCAGGGCTTTCTGCTAAATAGATACTTGAAAATATCACGTTTCTTGCATTTTTTTCCTTTTCTATTTCAGTCTAACATAAATTTGTCTTTTCGTTCGGTCTTTTTTTTTTTTTTTTTTTTTGCCGGCTGATCATCTTGAGGTTATATTTGTAAGTGTGAGAGCCTTTTATGGAAGAAATACTTTATGCAACAATTGTGGACTAAAAATAGCAATGGAAATTTTGTAGCAGAAAATAATGCCCCTGCTATATGTATACCATTTTAGAGGGATTTTAACAGTGTATTTTGAAAGCTTATCTTTTACTTTTGTAATCAAATTGATTAGCTCATGAATAGCAATGTATGTTGTTGTGTTCTAAATTTTTAAATATAAAGCATTGTCTTTGTTTAATGAGTTATGCCATCCTTACATGTGCTTTTCTTTGCTCATGTACTATAATATTTATAGAACTGTGTAGCAATGTAGAAGTAGCAGCTTTTTATATTTTTTTCTTTCAAAAGGTTAAGAAAGAAGGTTCTAACTCTAGAATGATCCCTTTTTAGTATCAAAAATATGAAAATTCCTCCCTTTTAGAAAATCATTGAAAGAATAATGAAAATTTAAAAACAAAACCCAATAATTTATAAAAGAATAACAATGAATCATCCTCTATCCTATGCAAAATTCTATATATTTACTATCTAAAATAGAATTTCAATTTTAACTACCATGTGATTATAATGCCTTAAGTATATTTAAAATAATAATTTGGTGTTTATTTTTGTATTAGATTACAAAAGAATCTTTCTCAAAAAGCACCATTTTTGCCTTTTATTTAAGTACCTTGGATTATTGGTAGGAAGAGGATGTTTTAAAAATGGAATTCTGTGCCTTCGGATATAATTGAGTCCCAAAATATTTAAGCTTCTATGTACTTTCTGTTACTGTTATTCATATTACTCGTAATTAATCAAAAGTGAATTGTGTTTTATGAACTTGCAACTATGATAGCTACCCCTCTGCTTCCTTCATCACAATTCTCGCTCTCCCACACAACGCCCACTAAAAATATGGCACTCTGTACATTGGAGATTTGCTGTCTATTTTTAAATGTGAAAGCATACCACTTAACTGTTTTTTTTTGATAGACAAGGAACAAGCATGTAATTTTTTTAATTGAAAAGATCTGTTCCATGACTGTCTAGAATTCATTTTCACATGTTTTATTCTTTGATAACTGGCCATCTGTCACCTTATGAGTCTCAAATGATGCAACTGTCCTCTCCAGCGGAATTGAAATTTGCCTTCCTATTTTACTGAGTAAAACGATACTCACATAGCTTAATTCTTATCTGCCATAAAGCTTTTCTTTCAAATAATCATTTGAAAAGAAGAATTGTCTGATTATTAAAGACATTCTACTACCGTTATAGTCCTAAATCAACATATATTTTGGAGACATGAAAATGTGCCTTTGTACTAACACTTTCATAATAAAATAGCTTTCACTTTGACTTTTAAGTGGCAGAGTATATTATTTTCAAGCTAAAAGTTTAATCCCTTTCGCATTGATGTAGCATTTTAAGATCTGACTATATATCTTTTGGTAGATATTTATGTGGTATTCATATTCTGCATAGGCAAGATAATTTCTAGGTGAGAATCAAATAAATTTAGAAGCTGGCTGACATTCTTAGTAAGCTGCTTTGTATTTTTCAAACTGGTCCCCATATTCTTGAAAGATTGAGAAATTTTATCAAATTAGTTTCTGGCAGAACTTGAGACAAGGATAAATGTGGTTTGAATGACTAATTCCTGCCACTTCTGACCATGCACACCCAACTACATTTTGAGAATTGGGAGAGGAGTGAAGAGGGGTGTGCCATGTCTCCTCCATTTCAAGATCTAAGAACAAGGAAGTCCTTAGCTGGTCTTAGTATAGAAGACACTAAAGTCATTTCCAAAGTCTTGTAGGCTCTGGGAGGATAGGCCAGGTGTGCTTCATCCACTGCTCTGTATGTAGCACAGTGCCTTGTGCTGTGGAAGAGTTCAGGGGTCATTTGCTGAGACTTCTCCCAAGTACCCGGTCCATGAACCCCAGCTATGACTTCAGTTGTGGTGAAGCCTTACATTGAATTATATTCACATTTTAATTCCATCACAAATTCAGGATTAGGCATTTTGTATAATAGAAAATTTAAGAAAACTTTTCAGTTAATTTTTTTGCTTCTTTCCTACCACTTCATTCATTTTTAACTTTTGAATGGGGGCCTAGAAGATTTTTCTTCTTTGTATCAGTGAAGCATTCTATGATGTATATTATTTCACTTCAAATAATATTAAAAAGCAAATGGTGTTCCAGAACTGGGGAATAATTTAATGGTCAAAAACGCATAACAGATTTTGTTAGGATGTCTAAAGACAATATAATCAGATTCAATCACTGTGCATACTAGCTTGATGTACTAATAAAAATGTACATAAAAATTTGCCCATCAGTACAGTTAGATTTTTTTAAACAAGTGGTAAATACAAAAGTAATCAGTAAAACCTTAGTGATTGACACGGCTTGGCAAATGATTCAAAATAACAATGTTTTCTGAATAATAGAGGGGTAATATCCATAAGCATCAAAAATGTTCAAGTATTAACTGTTTTGGAAAAAATATTTCTGAAACATATGTCTCCACCATGTATTCTTTAATAGGCTTTACTAGATATGATGTCTAACTGTTTTATTTATGACTTCATTCAATGGACAAATATTTACCAAAGCATCTACTACATGAGAGAGTCATGAATAAGGTAGACGCACAGTTGCTGGCCTCATGGAATTATGGTCTCATGTGGGTGAAGACATTGAACTAATATTGCAGAGCTGATAAGTGCCAGGAAAGAAAAGTAAATGCTAGAAGAAAATATAATAATCTCCATCTTCTGTTTGGTGGCATCTCTAAATGAGGATTAGATGCCTGAGAGCCAGGTTGGAAGGGAGGTTGGTGGAGGAGGTCGAAGACAGACACAAGCAGAAGGGAAAGCATAGACAGAGAAGAGGCATGGTCCCATTGAAAATGTTCCACATGACCTTGTACAAATTGATGTGATACAGAAAAGTATAAAGCAGAGAGTGACAGTACGCTGACATCCAGGTCCCAGACCCACCCTGTCAGACCTTTCTGTATCTGAATCCAGTGTAAATAGATAGACAGGTAATATTGCATAAATGCATCACCAAGTCCCATTACATTTTAATGAGAAGGTAATGAAGTGTTTGTATCTTGCAGAATTTATTGTTCACTGATGAAAATGACAATTTGGAAATTAAAGTAATTGATTTTGGGTTTGCACGCTTAAAGCCACCCGATAATCAGCCTCTGAAGACGCCGTGCTTCACTCTTCACTACGCCGCCCCAGAGCTCTTGAATCACAACGGCTACGATGAGTCCTGTGACCTCTGGAGCCTGGGTGTCATTTTGGTGAGTTCATATGTCAGGCCGTTAAACCCAGTCAGTTCTCTGATGTCCTCTGTATATCTCTCTCTTTGCTGTTTTTCTTAAATTTGTGAGAAAATTGGCAAATTGGTTTCTTTTCTTTTCAGTAAAAGGCCTGACTGAAGACTATTTCCCTTTCTTAAAATTTACATTGGAGAAAATGTAGGAATTTTTATTTTGGTTTATTCTGGAATATTTAAGGCAACTGTGTTTAATGTGAATTACAGTTATGTATATATGTATTTTTAAAGAAGCAGTAGTATATTTTCATAAGATATGCATGTTAGATATAATGTGAAAATAGCTAAGTGACTCATTAATAGAAAAAATATTTTAAAATATATTCTCTGAGATTTTCAGGCTAAAATGTAATTAAGGAATATCACTTAGGATAAATTAACAAATTAATAGAAAAAATTAAAAATATTTATAGTAACTTATAGTAATCGTGGTGAGCATGCTTTTCACAAACTCTCTTTGGATGCCGGGATCAGAAACAGAACATTAAGCTAGAAGAATCTCGGCATGTTTTTTTCTCAAAATAGCTTTACTTTTTCTGCATATAATCTGTAATGCATAATCATAGGGAGAAGTTTTCAGACAACAGAGAAAGATATAAGGAACAAAGTGAGATCACTCGTAATCTCATCATACAGAGATAATATTGTGTAAGCGCTTACTCTCCTCCCATCCCTACCCCCTATTATGTATGCTTTATATCTTTCTACAGATTTCTCTATATATTTGTATATATATTCAGGGTTTTTTTTAACAAATGAGATTATGTTATATATGTAGTTTGATATCTCATTATTTCCTTAGAATAGATTCCTAGGAGAAGGATATATAGATCTTTATTTTGACATATATGCCTGTATTTCCTTCTAGAAGGTTTATCAGATCATGTTCTCATCAACTGTATGTGAATACATTGGATACTATCAATTTCAATTTTAAATTATTTCCTACTGTTATAATTTGCATGCATTTTCTTGATGAGTATTCAGTTTGAGAATCTTTTCGTGTATTTGAACATTTTTATTTTCTCTATTATGAATTGCTGTTTATGAGCTTTGCCAACTTTCCTATGGGGAAATTTTTCTTATGGAAACTTAAAGGTCTATTAAGGATTTTAATTCTTTGTCTGCCATTAATATTGGAAATGTTTTTTCTGGTTTTTCATGTCTTTGAAAACTTTGTAGTAATATGGGGTTTTAATTTTGTTTTTTGAGAGGCTTAAATAGAGAAGTTTTTTTATTTTTATGTTGTAAGATATGTTAGTCTTTTCCTTTGTGGTATCTGGCTTTGATGTCAGATTGTCACTCCACCCCAACCCAAGATTATAAAAATATTCTCTTAAATTTTCCTTTAGAATTATGTTTTATTTTTATACTTATGCACTCCATCTGGGATTTATTTTGGTGTCAGTTTGTTTTCCCCCAATGGAAGCCAGTTGTCCTTGCAGGATGGTTCTTTTATTTTTAAGCTTTATATGGTTTTTATTTCAGCAGTTTTAAGTCATTATTTATAATTTTCAAACTGAAATTACATATTTATGAATATGATTTTTAAATTAAAATAAAAAACTAATTTCTGTAGATTTGAGAGTTTTGTTTGACTTAAACTGATTTCAGTAGCACTCTCCTAAAAAATTCGTCTAAATAAAAAAGAGCCTTTCTTTTTTAGCAATAATATGTTTACCCCTTGTAAAACAGCCCTTACTTAAATACAGGCCAAATATAATTACCATGCTTTTTAAGGTTTGAAAAGACCATCTTAGACATGCAGACAGGTATTCTAGAGCCTCCAAATGCCGTGTCTGTGGAAATAACTTTGTATAATGGCATGGGGAGAAGCCAGGCTTCTCTCTAGATCTAATTGTCAAGTTTTAAACAGGAACAGGGGACAAAGAACAGATTAAATGATACCACAAGAGTACAATCACAACGGCCAGACTGCGGGAAGTTCTGCAGGACAAACGACCGAGTTTCTCCAGCAAATAAATTATGAGAAGAAAATAGCCTGGGAACCTATAGATTAAAAGACACTTAAGAAACAGTGTTTGCATCTTACTTAAATTCTGATTCAAACAAATTCTAATTTCAAATCTATTTATTAAATTCAAACTGTAAATCTAAGTCATACAGATATATTTATACAATGTATATAACACAACTGGAGAAATTTGAATATTGACTGGATATTGGATGATACAAAGGAATTACTGCTAATTGTTTTAGTTGTAATAATAGGTTGTGGTTGTGGTTTTTAAAAATCCTTGCCTTTTAGAGACACGAAATACAGATGAAAAGCATAGTTAGCATCTGCATTAAACTGTCCAAAAAAAAAATAAGAAGAATGCTTTGCAAACTTTTCCATATAAATGAGTGCATATCTCCAGAGGATCTAGATACAAAGCCTGAGCTATCCCATAGTAAGCACAAAATTTTCTGGGGGGGTCGTCTGGTTTGCCTTAGAAATCTATGGCCCTTTTACATGTTGCATCTAATACACATGAATATGGATACTTTAATATGAAAATAATTTATGTTACCCCCATTGGGTAAAACAAATACTTCAGGAAGATGCATCACATCATACCATGCAGCTTTGATTACAACTCAGTCTACGTCATGTATGTGCAGTTCACGGGAAATTCACAGGACTTTAATTAAAATAGAGTTTACACAGTGTCTTAAGTCTGCTCGGGGCCACCATAATGAAACACTGCAGACTGGGTGACTTAAACAACAGAAATTTATTTCACAGTTCTGGAGGCTGGGAGGTCCAATATCAAGGTGCCATAAGGTTGGTATCTGGTGAGGGCTTTCGCCTTTGGTTGCAAACAGCCATCTGTTCACTGTGTCCTCACATGGCCTCTCTTCAGTGCATGCGCTTAGAGAGAGAGAGAGAGAGTCAGCTCCCTGGTGTCTCTTTTTGTAAGGACACTAATACTATTGGATGAGGACTGCACCCTCATGACCTCATTACCTTTACTTCCATAAAGTTTCTACCTGCAAATACACTCACATTGGGGGTTGGCTCTTTGGCATATGAATTTTAAGGCACACAATGATTCAGAGCTTAACAGACAGTATTTAGAAAACGTAGGATAGGATTATATACTATCCCATAGGAATATATAGCATACCCACAGGATGGAATATAATAACATTTAAAACATATTTCTTCCAAGAGATTTATTCAGGATTTCTTATTTTTTCAATTTCTTCCCCAAATTTTATTGTGAAAATTTCAAACCTAGAGAAAATTTGGGAGAATAACACTGTGAACATTTAAACATGTTGCCACATTTACTTTTCCTTTCTCCCTAATTCCCTCTTGTGTGTGTATACATACATATATATACACACATATATAGAAAGAGATGTATATCTTTATGTATATAGATACTTTCTTATCACACCATTTGCAAACAGTTTGCAGATACAGAATTATTCTTAACAGAAGTTGATTCCTGGATAATCAACTAAACTGTAAGATCTTGGAGTTGAGAGGAGCCCTAAAGTTTGTTTAATTCTAACTCTTCCAGAAAAGGGATCTTTTCTACAAAGTCCCTGTCACCAGTCTCCTTTAAAGATTTCCAAAGACAGAGAATTAGTTTTTCCACGCAAAAGCCTGTTGAATTATTACACATGAGAGCGAGAAAACTGTAATATGAAGGATATTTTCTTGTACTTAGCCACAAATGTATCTGTTAGGAAGTGGGGTAAGATAAGAAGCCGAGCAGATTTTGGAAAACTACTTGGCAGTATCTACCAAACATACACAGACCAAATGACCCAGCAGTTCCAATCTCAAGGATACAGTCCACAGAAACGTGTATTTTTATGTACCGAAAGACACGTACAAGAAGATATATAGCAGCATGTTTCAAAATGCCCCAAACTGGAAACAGGTCAAAATCTTCCTCAACAATAGAAAGATATTTTAGTCTGGATTCCCCAGAAAGCAGAACCTGACGTTAAAGCTTATGTTTTGTCATGTACCTAAGGACCATAATCCCAGGGAGGCAGGGAAAGAGGGAGAGCAGAGGGTGCACCACTGAGTTGCCACCTACTGTTACCAAGTGGAGCTGATCCCTTGAGTTCGTGGAACCAAGACCTCTCACTGAGCAGACCCTAAGGCTGCAGGAACAGGAAACGTGAATTCCACAAGTGGGTCGTGTGCCCGTAGAATCTAGATATGGGGGACCCAGCACCAGTGGATCAGCCATTGGTTCAGCACAGTCCTAAAGGACAGCACCCCAACCCCACAGGGTATTGTCCTGAGCTGGTGTCTTCACTGAGCTTTTCATGTTCTAACAGGCCAGCTGCACCCAAGTGAAAGAATGCCAACCCACCTGACAAGTAGGCCAAATTTCCTTTCTTCCTTCATCAGTTGATCATCGGGAGCCCCCCTCAGTGAGGCCACAGGTGTGAGTTAAGGAAGAAGCATTGGTGCAACAGAGAGAGGTGATGGGCACCTGTGCGTGTAATTGGCCGTGTCTTCTGGGCCTCCTCGGGGGATTCCGAGTGCCGTGTCCACAGCACAGCGACTGCTGCTGCAGCTTTACGAATCAGTGCATCTGCTGGTCCCAGCACACAGCTTTGTTCGAGCTTCAAAGAGCCATTTCAGCTGACTACTCGTACTGGCTCCAGGTGTCCCTGCCAGGATGTTGGATCCTGAGCCTCAGACAAGTGTTTCCATGGCAATAATTTCTTCTCCGTCAGCCAGGTCTTATGTTCCACACACCCACTCCAGCTCAGCGTCTTCAGGCTCCATTCTCATGTGTGTCCCCTGATCCCTGCTGGGCCATTTTAGCCAGGGCCTGCAATGCCTTTGGCATGTACACACCAACCTGTCAACATTAATACCATCTTTTGAGATGGTTAGAGTATCCCTTTTTTATTCTTCTTATCTGAATACAGTTATCAAAATGGCTTTAAATCTTGATATCATACTAAGCCATTCCTTTTTATAGACAAGTCTGAAATGTGTTGGTTGTTTCAGTGATTGAAGCCATGTAATCTTTTAAATGCAGTAATGCTAAGTGTAATATCTAGGAAATTACGCTAAGTTGGTCATGAAATTACCAGAGTGGCTTTGATGGTGATTTTGGCAGACATTCTGTTTTGCTCCTTTTTTTTTCTTGATAGTATACAATGTTGTCAGGGCAAGTTCCATTCCAATCTCATGACAAAAGCTTGACGTGCACCAGTGCGGTGGAAATCATGAAGAAAATTAAAAAGGGAGATTTCTCCTTTGAAGGAGAAGCCTGGAGGAATGTATCCCAAGAGGCTAAAGATTTGATCCAAGGTAAGAATCTAATGGAAAATTTCATATTTTATATGATGTGTAGTGACTGAAGTGGAATCATACCCATGACATATATTTGTTTGTGAATTACTCAAGGAGTCCCTGTGTGTTCTAAAAGGTTTCAGGCTACTCTATTCAGCCTTATTTTCTTCTCAGAACACTCTCCCTCACTAATCTTATCCACATTCACTACGTGCACTAGCACTTGGATCCACCAGCATCTCAGTCTCACACCTTCAAAAGGAACCTCTTCCTTTTTACTCTCCTTTCCCCCAAGCATGTGCCTCCTCCTTTCCCCCTCCTTTTACATGGCCACGAAGCCAGATCACCAGGACGGGACCCAGCATCACCCTAGATGCCCGCAACCTCCCTCGCCTTCCGCAGCCAGGCACCCGGTCCTGCGGGCGCAGCATCCCTCCCAGCCACCCCTCCTCCCCATTCACATGGCTGTCACCTTAGTTCTTGTCATCGTCTGTCTCCTAAAATCCACAACATGCTTTCAACTTGTCTCACTTCCTTTCACTTTACGTGTCATCCATCGGCACAGTGACCTTCCTAATAGCCAAATGCAGTCATGCCTCTTTTCTGTTAAAAATCCTTCAGACAGTCCCCGTGAGCTTCAGGTCAAACTCCATAGTGCAGCCTTCACAATTCAAAGCCCTTCACAGCCTGGCCCTGCCTGCCTCTGCTTCCTGTCACCTTCGCTCCACCATCCTCGAACACTTGAATTCCTCAAATGTGCTGAGCGCTCGGATTCTGCTCCCCTTTACACGTGCTATTCCTAATCCCTGAAGAAGGGCACCCTTCTTCATCAAACCCACTACGGCTCATCCCCCAGGACTCGTCTCCTGGGAGCCTTCCAGGATGCCCGCACTCCCTAGGCTGAGTCTTTCCCCTGGGCCTGCCGTGCGTGTGGCTCGTGCTACAGCACTTGTCCTGTAATGTGATGAGACCTGGGTTTTGTCTGTGTGCCTCCCCGCAGCTCTTCTCTGAGTGTCCATCTCCATACCTCCACATTCCCTGTACATGAATGAAGTAAATCTCGGTACTCTTTGTTTTGGGGGAGTTTGCCTGGTCACTAGTGGGAGTCCTTGTTTTAGGTGGTTATTTTCTCCTGATTGGAAAGCCAGCTAGCCTACAGCCTCCAGATATAGGCTACTGTGGGCTTTATTATTAGCATCCGGTATTCACTAGGGGATTTAAATGTACATGAAAATGTACGTAATTATCTTTGTAGGAGGTTGACGCCTTTCAGAAACCATCATGTCTTGTGAACATAATTGAGATCTATGTCTGAGGTTGACTTTAAACTATGTTTGAAATGACAAATCATAAAATAAAAATATCTTATTTATTCCCACAGGACTTCTCACAGTCGATCCAAATAAAAGACTTAAAATGTCTGGCTTGAGATACAATGAATGGCTTCAAGATGGCAGTCAGCTATCCTCAAACCCTCTGATGACTCCAGACATTCTAGGGTCTTCAGGAGCTGCTGTGCACACCTGTGTGAAAGCAACCTTCCATGTAAGGCTCTGGGCTCTGCACTTGTAGGGCGGTTTGGAAAGGGATCAGATAGATGTTCTTACTCTATAATCTATTGCTAAGAGACACCCTCTTAGCAATACAATTTTTAAAATGGGTTCTTTTAATTTTAGATATGCTTTTATAAATCGCTTCATGATATAAACACATTTATAAACAGAAAGTGCATGGGGACCAGAGTCACTGCTAACCCACAAAATATTTATTTGACATTTAGAATGAGTTTGCAAGATGAGGCAGTAGTCTGATATTTGAATAGTTGAAATTTTTGACTTGGTAAGGAAAACAATATGCATACTATTAGAACTTTAAAAAAAATTTTGTTTTATTGAAGTATAGTTGATTTACAATGTTATGTTAATTTCTTCTGTACAGCAAAGCTATTCAGTTATACATATATATACACTTTCGTTTTCATATTCTTTTCAATTATGGTTTATCACAGGATATTGAATCTAGTTCCCTGTGCTATACAGTAGGACCTTGTTGTTTATCCATTCTATATATAACAGTTTGCATCTGTTAATCCCAAACTCCCCATACATCCCTCCCCCACCCCTTTTCCCCCTTGGCAACCACAAGTCTATATTAGAACACTTTTTCTCTCAAATAAGCTAAATGACTGTCTGTAAAAGCTATAAATAGGCATTAGGAACTAAGGCACATGTGAAGGTCCATTCATTCAAAAATCATTTTGTGCATAATATGTTCTAGAGACTGTGAGGGATAAGAAGTAAATTAATTGGTATTAAGTAAAGACTGTATACTTGAAAGGCTGAGACTGCGTAGCAATAACTGTAGATTCTGCACATTCGTGCCAAGCAGATGCAAATACATTAAGGATAAGGAGCCAATGAGTTAGAGAGAAATTAAATTACTTCTGAAAGGATTATCTTGAGAAAGGAGACAGGATAGCATTTCCTCTTCAGCTGCAGAAATGGATTAAAATATTAATAAACTGGGATCTGGTGAGGTGTGAAGAGATGAACTGCAAGCATTTGAGGCAGGTGATCCAAATCTTCTCAGTGACATATGATGTAAGGTTGTCACTCAGCAATGCCTAAGCTTGAATCTAAGAAAAGTAAAGACAGGCTGCTGTGAGGAGGAAGCCAGGCTGAGGTTTATAGAGCTAATCTTCTCTGCATATATTGTGTCCAAGATGTACCCAGATTGCATTGACGTGGGAGTGGAGATCAGGGGCTCTGTGTTGGGACTTTGTGGTTGGAATTTTAAATCTCAGACACAGAACTAGTCAAAGTGGTGGAGAGAGGTGAGTTAGATTGCTGACATTCTTCAAGAATTTCCAGTCCGTCGGTGGTTTTTTAATTGAGAGGTAGCCCTGCCCTCTTCAAAAGATTTATTAGGATTGTGACTCTTGGACGCCCTAACAGGTGGATTTAAACAGAGCCCTCAGAAACTCTTTCCCATGAGCTTCTGTACCCTGCCCGGAGTTTTGGATACAGTGGTGTTAAGGACCATGTTCCCAGAACAACTTGAAGCTGTGGTTGCCAAGCTTGCCAAACGCAAGTTCTCTATAAGTCATGACGTCCAGGAAGACTTCAGTCCTTTTACCTTCACGGGGGTTCCCCTTGTTTTCTCCCCTAGGCCTTTAACAAATACAAGAGAGAGGGGTTTTGCCTTCAGAATGTTGATAAGGCCCCTTTGGCGAAGAGAAGGAAAATGAAGAAGACCAGCACCAGTACCGAGACGCGCAGCAGCTCCAGTGAAAGCTCTCACTCTTCTTCCTCCCATTCTCATGGCAAAAGGACACCCACAAAGACATTGCAGCCCAGCAATCCTGCCGACAGCAATAACCCAGAGACCCTCTTCCAGTTCTCAGACTGAGCAGCATAGGAACGGTAGGCGCATAACGGGTGATCCATTGTCCCTTCTGCTCCCTCATCGTGCGCCTGCGGCCAGGTTCTGTGCTTTGAAAAACGTGTCCCATTGGTCTCCTTGGAATCTGCCTCGCAGGGAATTTTTTCAGGAAAACCCAATTGGTTATCCTCATCCAAAAGCACTGGACAGAGAATGTTACTGTGAATAGACCACATGTCATACTGTTTAGTGACCTAGCATGGTGCCAACAGGACTGTTTTTGAAAGAGCAAAGATGTCTGTCAATTTAATTAGGGACTGGTGAGATTTGAGCTGCTGACAAAATAAGTCACAGGTTCTTCAGATGTCTGCCAACAAGAGTTCCTCGTACTGTGATGAGACCTTTTGCTTCGCCTTGTGGGCATCGTGGGTTTTTAAGAGACTTGCACCCTTTGAACAGTGATTTATCAGCAAAAAAGGTCTGTTTTGAAAAAGAGTCTGTAATGAATTTTATGTGTGGCATATACTTATTTCTTCAGAGAGGATTTTAACTTATTGTTTTTATTTTATGGTTACCTATGACGATAACCTGCTATTATTAATCTTTTTCTAAAAAGTAAAAAAAAAAAAGATATAAGAACTTCAGGTCCCACGCTCTATATTGGGGACCCATCTGAGATGCATGCTAAGCTATGTATGTTTTTAATTTTGCACTGCTCTTTCCTGGCAATTTGTTTTAATGGTTATTGCAAAATATTAAGGTACATGTCTCTGTTTTAAGTAATGTTGCACTTTATAAAAGAATATGAATAAAGCAAGCTATTTCATAAAGTGCACTCTTTAAAGCATATGTACTGTATTTTTGCCTTCCCCCCCCCCCCATTATCTACTTTAAATTTGCCCTCACATCCCCCTTCCACTTCGGATGCAACAAGTAGAAGGGGCCTTGTATAACGTAATCATTAGCCCCAGAGGCACTGATGTGAGGAACACCTAAAGGGAAATCTATTAAACACTGTGCTTATTTGTACACTGTGCTGTGCTGCGGTGAGGCTTTTCCTCCTGTAGTCAGATATTATGTACATAATACTTTAGAATTATAACTATGACTTGTTTTGAAATTTTTCTGTTAAATTGAAATCCAGAAAGCATATTTTATAAACTTATGCAGAGCACTTTTATTGCTCAAAAGTTCTGAATTCATGCCGAAAACAAGTGCTGTGTGCTGAAGACATTTCACTGAATGATTGCTGCATTTTAAAATATGATTAATTCATCCCCTATGCAAAAAAGAAGTGATAGGATTTGTGTGTTGTATTTTGTTTTAAAACCATCACACGAAATGTCAGGACTGAGAAAAGCGATTTTTTGCGATGTTTACAGGAATCATGCTTAAAAAGGCCCAACATGTTTATTTTGTAGTTTTTGTTAATGATAACCTCTTGAGCATTAGTTTGGAATTAGGCATGATATTTATTTATTCCTTTCTTGAGATAATAGCAGCATTAATTTCAACCAGTTATGAATACTAAAAATATTGCACTCTATGTAATAGTATATTTATTACTGAACCAATGTATATATTAATAGCACAGGCAACAAAAATGGCAAATATTAAACTATTTTCAAAATGTATTATCCTGTTCACATTTTTGTCCACAATGATTATCGGAAATAACTTTTTATACTTTTCAGTGGCCCAAATGGCTACCTAATTCTCACTGAGTCAATGAAAATTTTGTACTCCTAGCTTATGGTCGTTCTTAGTAATGATGGGAAATCTTAGGTGCATTATTACCAAACTCTGTAGCTAATTCACAGAATGTGACCCCATCAGGCACAGGGTTACAATAATCAGAAAATGTCCATTTATATCTATAGTAAGGTTGACTATGTCTAGAAATGTGTTAGTTAGCTCTTCAAGACATTTTTAAAACTGTGCATTCTAGTAGAAGATACTAGTAAAGTATAAACCAAAGGGACTTTGTTGCTAAGGGGAAATGATCCAGAAGAATGGTTGGTATACCCTAATGATTGAGGGTGTAATTGATGCATTGTGAATATTGGAAATCAGTGGGTTTCACTTTCATTTATTTTCATTGCCTCTTCTTCTGGAGGACTTGACAGAAAATGAAATGGTAAAACGGCAGGCAGAGTGAAAGGAAGGAAAGAGAAGCTAATTTATCAACTGGTGAGCCTCCTTGAATGATTTCTAGAATGGGCTTTTGAGAAGAGCTCAGAAAACACTCAGAGGAGTGCCCACTTAGAGGATATCTTCATCCTCACTCTACTTATAAGTACCAGAAAGATGCTGAGTTTGCAGCAGTTATGGTACATGCAGGCTGTTAGTGTCAGTGAATTGCACTTTAAAATTCACAAAGCTTTCGTTTAGTCACATCAAAAATGAACTAAAAAATAATCCATATGAAAATGTTAAATGAAAGGACTCTTTTCTGGTATTAGGAGAAAAATAGAAGTAGATTTAAGAGCAACAAATACACTAAATTCTCTTTGTAACAGTTTTGGAGATAGAGCCAAATCATCCCTTCCCTTCTTCCTTTATTGATTATAGTGGATGTAATTTTCATATCATCATAAATCCTGACTCATATATTTTGTAACTATATATAGCTAATCGGGAGGCAAGAATAAGAAAAGGAAAGTAATAGAGGAAAGACATTTTAAAAGACCAGTTTCTTCTAATTACTGTGTCAGATCCTATGGTTGAATGAATTAAATTAGCTGTTTTGAAATTCATTAATTCTTCCAAACCTCTATAAAACAGAAAACCACTGAACCACTGGAACAGAAAATCAAGTCTTCTGAGTTAATTTCAATATTCTGGTCCGTCTTGGAATTACGGATTCAGTTACCCTTGAAAAACTGCCTTTTATTTATTTATTTTATTTATTTATTTTTTATTTATTTTATTTACTTTTTTATATTAGTGCTGATTTCTTAAATAACTATGCTGATATGCTGATAAATAACTGATACGCTGATAAATAACTATTACTGATAAATAAATAACAAATGGCTTTATATAAGATAAGTTATTTTAAAGAAACCTACTAGGATAGCTGTGACTATTTTTTTCAATAAGGGAATTCCTTTTGTATCTCAATTTTTGGAGTATGTTCTCAAATACTTTATAAAAGTATACAATTCAAAGTCTACTTATTCACCTTGCCCACATTTCAAGCACCTGTTATTGTCATATTTATTAAGAACAGGGTACCTCAAAATGGTGAAAATTTCTAAGTTATTGGCCCTATATGTGTGTTAGACCACATTATTCATTAGGGTGTTCTCCCAATGATCAATAACATGATCTGGGTGATTGTATGATCACATTTCTGATATTTTTAAGATCTAAGTAAATAAGTTAAATACTGATATGCTACTTACACCATAGCAATATAATTATAGATGAATTATTGAAATATAATGAAATATCTTTCAACTGTATGACTTTTGGACCCTCAAATGTCTTACACCATAACACCCCAATTTCTGGCCTTTAATTAATTTATTTACCCCACACAAGAGTTCCCCTTTATTTGATACCTTTATCTGGCACTAAAATGAATGTAGCAGGCTCTAATAAAATTCAGAATTTAAATTCAAGTTATTATAAAACTCAAGGAATGGAAAAGTAATCATAAGATAACAGATGCATCAAATAAATAGTTTAAGTATAAACCATCCAAAGAAAATAGCTGCTACAGCTGCATAAAGGTTTTATTTGCTGTCTTGTTAAGTAACTCCAAATTGTGGTATTCCTTAGAATGTTTCCCTTAAGGGTAATTATTTAAATGTTGTTTATATGGGGCAAAAGTATATTTTCAAGGAGGCAACATTTTTCATCTGAAAAACATTTGGTTAGTCTCATTTCAGTCCTCATCTTCAGCATTTCTTACCTTTGAGATTTCAAGATATTTCTTCTGAGCCCTTTTCTTTGTATGCCCAGCTCCCTGTTATGTAATTAGGTAATTGATGCTTCCCTTCCCTAAGGCAGTTGTCCACTGTTTAGTTCATGAATTTGTGAACTAAGCAGGTGCCAGTATTTTATATTTACCTACTGTTACACCAAAAAGGCGTAAGACGTTAAAGTGGCTCCCAAATATATCTGTCTTGGCTTCATATTAGTGCAAAATAGGTACTGCTTATTGCCAGCCATCTCTTTTCCATTATTCCTTTGAGCACATGGTAAAAAGCTTGATATTTTGTATTTAGAAGGAGACTTGAATTAACAGACAGGATTCTTGGTAGTTATTCTTCAGGCTTAATGTTCCTGGTGTATTTCTGCTGGAATAGGTGGAAGGACATTTTGTAATATTTTTCTACTTAGAATACTGCTTAGGTTGTCCTAAGGAGTTGAATACTTCAGATCGGTCAAGTAGTATTCAATATAGCAACGTTTCTCCAGAGCACAGGAAACTGGGATAATACTTAACATGATGTGGTTTCCATTTAATCTTCTCCACTGCATAACATTTTTAATTTGTACAGTTATGTAAAATTTGTCTCTTCGCTAAAAAAAAAAAAAAAAAAATCCATTTTAATTCTTGTTCCTTCCCATAGGGAGCAGTTTTGATCTTTTAATTTATGTTTTGAAGTCCTCCTATGTTGAAAAAGAAGAATAAAACAGAAAGAACAACCCCCCAAAATGTCATGACTTAGAAAAGGAAATTTAAGTTGTATGAGCAGAATACTACAGGTTTATTTCCTGGCATTTCTGCTTGTAGATAGATTGGAAAATCACTGTTTCTCTTGTCTTATTTGTTCTAAAATTCAGTAAGGTTGAGGAACTTGACATTCTTAACTGCAGTTTTATTTTTAACTCTGTGAGAGGCTGGTCGAGTAAATGTGCACTGTTGTGTTGGAATGGATGTGCGATGATAATCCTCATAAAAGACCTGTTGCCGTAGTAGACATTTGATTCTTCATAACAGTTTATTTTAGGTTACTGTAATGCTCTCCTATTTGCTCAAGTCATAAATACTGGTAAAAGGAGAGATTAAATGTACAATAATTCTCTTTCTTTTGATGGATAAGAAGGGGAATGTAAAGGTGCTACATCACATATAAATTTAATACTTCAGTACTAAAATTTTGAAAACTACCCCTAAAACTTTACTGCATGAATTTTTACAAAGAAGAGGAAACCACATATACACATACTTGGAAGAATTTTGAAAAGACTGGCATTTTAATTTACAGCTTGTACACTTCTGTCTAAAATGGTAATGTATCCTTGGGTGTGGAACCGAAAACTTGTTGAAAATCATCTAAGCTGCAGTAATCTATGTAACTATGTAAATTCTTCCACGGCTTTGCATAAAGATAAGACTTTGTCTTCCTAGAAAGTAAATGGAAGATAAAAAGATGAAAAACATAGTTTTTCCTCTGTTCTATGTGGACAGTTAAGAGTAAAAGTACTGTCATGCCACAACTCAAAGGAAAGCCATTCCTATCCACTGCCGTCTGTGTTGTCTTCATTCACTGCAGCACTTGTACTTTTCTTGTTTTTTTGTTTTCCAGTTGTATGACCACACACGTTAATGGATCCCTACACTGGTATTTCACTCACTACTTCTTAATACGTATCGACTAACATTTATAGGTTGTAATTAAGAGCAGAGAAATAAAGACTCGATTGGGACAGAGAAAGATAAATTTGGGGATGAAAGTTACTTAGGAATAAGAAAATATGATGCTATGTGAGAAAGTGAGCAACCTTACCACTCTGAGACACAAACATTTGGTATGAACGTGGAGAGGGCTACTTTAAAAAAATGCTATTTCAATGGCCTATAGATAAATAGCTTTTAATTTGTCTATTGTGTGGATAAATGAACTTATTCAACGTTATACACAAGCTTTGCAATGTAAGGTGGTGATTTTCTTCTAGGAGGCCCATTTGATAACATTTTCCTCTCTGTTCCCCTACCTCCTCCCAAACTTTTCCTACTGCCTTCCACCCAGACCCCTGACATGCTATGGCCAAAGAGACCAGTCAAAATGGAGGACTAACACTACATAAGTAGTGATCATGGTTTTAACATTTTTAATGCAGTATGACGTATAAAGTGTAGAGATCTTAAGTGACAGCTCAATGAATTTTTACGTATATATGCACCCATATAACCATCACCTAGATCAAGATGAGGCTCCCAGTCCATACTCAGACGTAGCCACTGTTCTGACTTATGTCACCATAGAATAGTTTTGCCTGTTCTTGACCTTCCTGTAAATGGAATTATACAGTCTGTAGTCTTCGTGTCTGGTTTTATTTGATCAACATAATGTCTGTGAAATTCACGTATGTTGTTGCATGTAGCAATAACAATAGTTTGCTCTTTTTTATTACTCTGTAGTATTCCATCAAATAAGTATAGTATAATTGATCCATTCTACCGTTGGTGGACATGTGGGTTGCGTATAATTTTTGGCTTTTATGTCTATAGATGCCATGAACATTCCTGTACATATCTTTTAGTGCACACATGCGCTCATTTCTCTTGGGTTTATACATAAGAATAAAACTACTAAATCATAGGATGGATGTATATTTAGCTGTAGAAGATATTGCCAAATAGTTTTCAATAGTGGTTGTACTAATTTAAACTCCCACCAAGTGTATGAGAGTTCCAGTTGCTCTATGTCCTCAGCAGTACTTGGTACCATCAGCCTTATTAGTTTTAGCCATTCTGGCAAGTGTGTATTTCTTTGTGTTTTTATCCATTATGCTAAGTGTGTATTTTGTTGTGGTTTTAATATGCATCTCTCTGAGAAGTAATGATATGTGGAATACCTTTTTATATCTTTATTAGCCATTTGGAAATTTTCACTTGTTAAGTGCCTGTTCAAGTCACTTGTTCATATTTATCGGGTTATCTGTTTTTTTCCTATTGATTTGCTGGGGTTCTTTATATTTTAATGATATGAGTTTTCGGTCTGATGTATTATTATAAACATCTTCTCTTTGGTTTGCTTTTCCACTTTCCAAATGGTGACCTTTGATGACCAGAAAGCACTAATTTTTATGAAGTCCAATATACCCATCTTTTCTTTTATTGTTAATGATTTTTGGGTCTGGTTTAATAAATCTTTGCCCCAGTATTATCAAGATATTCTTAAATTCTTCTAAAAGCCTTGTTTTACCATTCACATTAGGCATACAATCTATCTAGCACTGATATTTGTATATGGTGTGAGACAGCAGCCAAAGTTCATTTATTTCTGTAAGAGGATCCACTTGACCCAGCCCCGTGTATTGAAAAGCTTAGTGCATTGCAGTTGGAACTTTTACAAAGTCTTCATACCTGATAATGAAAGACTACTAACTTTGATCGTCTTCCAGATAGTCTTGGCTCTTCTTGACCCTTTGCATTTTCATACACATTTTAGAAACAGCGTGTCAGTTTCCTTGGGGGTGGGTGCAGATATCCATTAGGGTTTAACTGGTATTGCATTGAAAATATAGATCAATTTCAGGAGAACTTATATCTCCTCAATTTTGGGTTTTGCAATCCATAGATGTGGTATATCCCTCTACTTACTTAGTCCTCTTGAATTTGTTTCAGCAATGTTTTAAGATTTACATGTAGTGGTTAAATCTATTTCTGGATTTTTGATGTTTGTATTTTATTAGCTAATTCTTTTTTGTTAGTAGATGGAAATATAATTGATTTTTTATATTGCCTTTGCATCTAGCAACCTTACTAAATTCACTTCAATTATTATAATTCTGTAGATTCTTTTGTCTCTTCATTTATATATACAACCATATCTTCTGTAAATAATGATAGTTTCATTTCTCCCTTCCCAGTTTTTCTTTTCTTACCTTATTGCGTTTACTAGAACTTCTAGCAAAATGTTGAATAGAAGTGGTAACAATGGACCTCTTTGACTTGGTCCTGAGCTCAGAATAAGAATTCAGTATTTCACCATTCAATATGATGTTTGATATAAATTTTAAAATAGATACCATTTACCCAAAATTTTTTACTCCCAGCTTTCTGAGAGTTTTTATTAAATAGTATTTCTATTAAGATGACCATGTGACTTTTCTCCTTTATCCTCTTATAGTGATAAATTACATTAATTGATTTTCAAATGTTGCATTCCTGGTCATGGTGTATTATTTGGTCATGGTGTATTATTCATTTCATATATCATTGGATTCAGTGTGCTAATATTTTGCCTAAGATTTTTGAGTTGTCTTTTATTTGGGGTATCTAGTTCTTTTACAGTTAACGTGATTTCTGATTCCTGGTTTTAGATCTACCATCTCAGTTTGTTTTTTATTTGTCCCATTTCCTCTTTGTTCCTCTATTTCTCTTGTTCTGTTTTCTTTTTTAAATAAACCAAGTACTCTCTGTTACCCCTTTTTTCTCTAGTATTTTAGTTTGTTGGAGATTTTTAAAAAATTCATTTAGCAGTCGCCTTAGACTTTTACTTCTATCTGGGATTATTTTCCTTCTGCCTGGAGAACTCTCTTTAGGATTTATTTTAGTGCCAAATCTGCTATCAATGAATTATCTTAGTTTTTGTTTTTTGAAACTTTCTTTTGCCTTTATTTCCTTTTGTACCACATATATTGAGATAAAATTCACGTAACATACTATTCACCCTTTAAAAGGGTACAGCTCAATGTTGCCTTTATTTTTGAAGGATATTTTTGTAGAATCTATTGATGTTCTTCCTCAATACTGAAAATTCTTAACCAATCATTCTTCAAATAATTATTTCCAATCCATTCTCTGTTTCCTCTTTTCTAGGAATCTTCCAAACCTTTACACCATGTTCCATATATATCTTACAGTCTTTTCTGTGTTTTCCATCTTTGTTTCTCCCTCTGCTTCAATCTGTGTAATATTCACTGACCTGCCTTCCAATTCAGTTATCCTGGATCTAATGAATATTAATTTTAATTTCACATATTGTATTTTGGGATCTAAAATATGCATTGACTCTCTTATGGACTCTAGGTCTCTGCTGGAATTCTTAATCTTTTCCTCTATATTCTTGAACTTCTTAATCAAAGTAATTTTAAACTTCTTGTCTGATAAATCCAGTGTCTGAATTACTACCTATTGGTTGTTTCTATTGTCCATGTATATTTCCTCTTGTTTTTCAGTCATTTGGGTCTGTTTTTTAGGATGCCTAGTAAGTTTACCTGAATATCGTACGTTGCATATATAAAAATTGTGGAGGCCCTGAATGATATCTTCCTCCTAAAATGGTTCTGTTTTCTTCCAGCAAGTAGGTAGAGTACAGGCAGATCACCATAAGCCCACTGAGGGTTGATTTTAGATTTTGTTAGGGCTGGTTTCAGTTTTTCCCTTATTCCTGGCACATGGACTCTCTGGGTTCTCAGTTGAAAAGCTGGGGTGTTTATTGGGGCCCCTTCACCTTGGTGGCCTTGAACTCCAGCCTCTCTCTCCTCAGCACCAAGTTTTGCTCACCTCCTTAGCCTCCCAGTTGCTGCTGTTTGCTGAGTTTCTGAAGGTCTCACCTTGTGCACATGGTTTAGGATTGGCAAACACTTCAAGAGGAAGCATTTCAGGCTCACTTTCCTAAGCTTTTTCCTAAGCTTTTGTCCCTCATGTCCTAGCTACTTTGGTAGCCCAAACTCCAACCTTTGTTTCTTTTTTTTTAAATTATTTTTATTTATTTATTTTTGGCTGCATTGGGTCTTTGTTGCTGCGTGCAGGCTTTCTCTAGTTGTGGCGAGCAGGGGCTACTCTTCGTTGCGGTGCGTGGGCTTCTCATTGTGGTGGCTTCTCTTGTTGTGGAGCACAGGCTCTAGGCATGCAGGCTTCAATAGTTGTGGCACATGGGCTTAGTACTTGTGGCTTGCGGGCTCTAGAGCACAGGCTCAGTAGTTGTGGCACACTGGCTTAGTTGCTCCGCGACATGTGGAATCTTCCCAGACCAGGGCTCGAGTCTGTGTTCCCTGCATTGGCAGGCGGATGCTTAACCACTGCGCCACCAGGGAAGCCCCAACCTTTGTTTCTTCAACCAACTGGGATTGCTGCTTTATGCTAGGCTTTATTTCCTTGTGTAAATTTTCAGTGCCTCCAGAGAAGGCAGAATGAATGTGGAGCTCACCCCAGTGTGCTTTCCTTCTTTCAGGGACTACAGCTCCTTAGGTTCTGCCTACATCAGTTTGCTCCCTGATGTCCATAAGCAGACGTTATGTATTTTATATAGCTTTCATTGTTGTTTTCACTGGGAGAGTTAGTTCCAATCACAAGCTACTCTACTGTGGCCAAAGCAGAAATCTGGTAGTCGTCATTTTTAATCACCATTGTTATTTCCCCACAGTACCTTCTGGCAGTGAGAACTTGGTTGTTACAGGTTCACATGGGAGGTTGTCACAGGTTCACATTTATAAATTTGTTCCTTCATGCACTAAACATTTTTTGAGCTCCTGCTTCAAGCCAGGTACTATTCTAGACACAGGTAAGATAACAGTAAGTTAGATAAGATCTCTGCCTCTTGTTTTAAAGAAAGGCCACTAAATGGTTTCTGTCCTGCTTGTACTAATTAAAGACTTTTCTTATGTGTGGGTGGGAGAAAGACTGAGACTAAGACTTTTGGGATGACAACACCTTCCTATTTTATACAAATATTTTTAGCCTTTTATAAAGTTCTGCAGATATTAATAACCCAGTTCACAGTTCACACACAATACACCAATATTTTTTCCACCTTTGGAAAGCTAATTCCCTATCTATTCCCTATCTATGAGTTTCTACATCATACAAACAAGATAAACATATGAAAACTCACTTTGAAGCACAATTATATGACAATTTGAGTTGAAGCTCCAGGAACTAACTTATGGAGAACAAATTTAACTCTGAGATTAAATCTCTCCATGAGTGTCAACAAGAGTCTGATAAAGAATCAGCCTACTGTGGCTTCTCACTTTAACTTCAGTTTTCACATGCTACAGAGCACTTATTAAATGCTTTGAGATACTAAAAAATGGCTTGGTGTTCTCAGTCTTCCAGAACAGCTTAAATGTCACTGAGAAAAATATAACCTGGGTACATGTCACTGTTAAGATATTATGGTCAAATCAAAAATTTTACTCCTCTGTTCTTTGGTATTCTTTCCCACTTCAGAAACTCCATCCAATGGATTATTTTCTATTCCAAAGACATATACCAGAGATGATAATTTGTATTTCCCATTACAGTCCACTTTCATGTGATCAAAAGGCAGTCAAAGAACTAGAACATCATCATACGTAGGAGGTCTGTAGAAACTAAAGTGCACTCAGAGGACAGATCAAGAATCTTCAGCACCTGCGGTTTAGTGTACTTGGAATTACGGCCCTTTTGGAGTGGTCTAAGAACAGGCAGTTAAAAGTGGAAGAAGCCAGGCACAAAAGGCCACATATTGTATAATTCCATTTACATGAAATGTTCAAAACAGGCATATCCGTACAAATAGAAAGCAGATTAGTGGTTTCCAGGGGATGGTGGGAGGGGGAGATGGGGAAGTGACTACTTAATGTGTATGGGCGATGAGGTTTGGGGATGATGAAATGTACTGGAATTAGATACTGGTAATGGTTGCACACCATTGTAAATATACTAAAAACCACTGAATTGTACACTTAAAATGGTGAATTTTATGTTATGTGAATGTTGTCCTAAATTTTTAAAATTATTTTGGCCACACCATGCAGCATGTGGGATCTTAGTTCCCTGACCAGGGGTTGAACTCGTGTCACCTGCAGTGGAAGCGAGGAGTCTTAACCACTGGACTGCCAGGGAAGTCCCAAAGTTACCTTAATTTTTTTTAAAAATCACATATAAAAGAACTACCAACTAGAGAGCAAATAGCAGAAATTGAGTTCTTGGGGACAAAGTGAATGTTTTTCTTGCAGATAACATCAAAGACCCAGCCTAACAGAGAGAGAGCACCTCCTTTGAACCATATTTTTTCCAGCGTAGGTTAATATTTGGATAGCTATTAAATGTGCTCTTTGTTCTAATGGTGATTACATCCAGCTTCTCATTACTGTACTTTTATCTCTGCTCTGAGGGTTAATCCCTCGCTTTTGGCCTTGTTGTCATAATGGGACCACAAGCCTCTTATTTCACGTATGTTTTTCTTTGGTGAATGCTTCTCTCAAATCTCTCTAATCTTGCCTATGTTAACTTTCTCTCAGAAGCAGATTCATTTGTGCAGTGAAGTATTTTATTTACTCATGAAGTCATTTGGAGCAGTTATCTTTTTCTCAAACATCGTACCATTGAAATACCAGAAAATTGTGCTACTCATGACTTTGCCATTTCACTAAAAGTACAGTTGACCCTTGAACAACACTGATTTGAACTGCTCGGGTCCACTTATACATGGATTTTTTTCAATAGTAAATGCTACAGTACCACACGATTCCCAGTTGCTTAAATCAGCAGATACGGAGGACCCTCATATAAAGAGGGCCAGCCACAAGTTATATACAGATTTTTGACCACATGGAGGGTCGTCACCCCTAACCCCCATGTTCTTCAAAGGGTCTAGTGTGATCAGAGGTTATATTGTCTCTCTTAATTCCACTGTATACATTTAAAATAATTTTATCCTCAATAATTTATTTATACTCAGCGAATGCAAAGGTTTTATCAACATGAGAGTGAAGTTATAAACCTTTTTTATTCACCGATTGAGACATCACATGAAACTTTTCTTTTGTCCTAGCAAAGGTGAACTATTTTGAAGAAAATTAATTAGACTTTAAAAGTGTCAAAATGCTTTTATAGAAAATGCAAATAAAGTTGTTTCAAATCACAAGTTGTTTTACATAAAATCTTTATGGGAAGAATATATATTTCAGCACAATAAAATCAGTACTTTTTATAAATTTTGAATGGTAAATGTTTTGAAGGTATTTTTTAATAGTAACTATTAAAATTTCTTTTCTTAAAATATTTAGAATAAATCACACATAAAATGTATGAAGTAGTATAAGTATTTTGTTGTAGCATTAGTCTCATTGTATATATGTTTTAAAACAAGAATGGGCTGGGAAGATAAAGATTAGTTTGTAATAAGTACACTATTATTTTACTGAGTGATTCTATCTTTTAGATATTTGACTAAAGTCTACTGACAAAATAATCCTTTTTTTTTTTTTTAATTTCAGTGTCCTTGCTTTTGAGCCTAGTGTTGGCTTTCTAATGTCAGAATAAATCCTACTAACTGAAAAATTCAGAAAAGTTTTTCTAATGATAAATACATTCAGTGAAAAACTCGAGTCTTTAAAAATTCTAATTAGAGTTTAAATTGATTCATTTGAGCCATATGTATGCTATGAAAGCTAAAAAGATAACTATTTGTGACTATTGTCCTTAATGTATAATCTTCATTATTTAGACTTTTTATTTTTAAGTTAGTTTCTACAGTGGATTCATGTTAAGTTTTTCAAACATTAGCAGATTATGGTGGTTATAGTAAAGGGTTTTGTTTTAAATCTGGTAGCATATTTAGGAATCATTAAATTATAAATTACAATTTCAAACCTTCATACTTGCATTATAATTACTTAAAATCAGTCTGCATTAATAGCCTAAATAGATACCTTAGTTTGGAGGAAAAAACACTATTCTATTTTCTAGTTACTTAACAATTCACTTAATTGTTACTAGTTACTTAATAGTTCAGTGAAATGTACCTGTGTGTGTGTGTGTGTATCTGTGTATACACACACACACACATATATTTGGGGCTTGTAACACCTAATTAATAAGATCCATTCCTTAAATTCACTATCTACCCTGCTGTGATCCCCACCTATACTGAAGTACTCTCTGGTATGAATGATCAGTCAACTATAGGGTATGAAATATCTGTATTTGTTTCTTTCTAAATGAAATATATGGATACAAACAGTTCAAACTAGTAATACCAGATTGGTTTCCTAAGAACTAATAAAGCTATAAGAGGTGGTAACATTCCAGAGTTCCATGATTATTTTAAGGTAGCTTTAAAGATGGTTAGATTTTGATTTCATACAAAGACTTCAGAGTCCTAAACTTGGTTATTTAGAACATCCAGAGATAGTAGGTATTTGTTTTTTGAAGATTAAGGAATGCATTTTGTTTATTTCGTTGATTTTATCTAGACTTTATAAATGTGATTTTTTTTTTTCCAAGCTACTTCATAGTTGGTGCCTTCACAGGAAATTTTAGTTTGATTAGTCAACTCTCTCTGCTGGGTTTTGGGTATTTGAATTTTTTTGTTTGGTTGGTTTTGGGGGTTTTTTGTGGGAGAGGTGATAACCTAAGAAGTTTCTGCAGCAGAAATATCATGAAACCATATATGTCCCTTACAAAGTTGTGGCATTTAGAGGAGTTTTTCAAAGCCTGTGTTGGAATGTAGGCAAATTAGGCTAAGCATCATAATGAATTCAGCTTACGTACAGAATGACAAGCACATTTAGCAGTTTTTGCTAATATTCTGGGCTTCTTTTCATCGTGACTGTTTTGCAGACTTAATAATGTTCCTTCCTGATAAGAGGCCGACTGGAATTTATTTTTGTTTAAAGAAATATTTTTAATATGGAGAAAATAAAAGCTGCACATATGCCTCTCATATGGCAAACTCTAAATTAGCATTACTCTATCACAGCATTAGATACCAACCATACTAACGGCATGCAGATATACTGTTTTTCATTAAACTTAGCACTTTACATTGAAAGTTTTCAAATCAGATCTTATTTGGGCAGATTTCACATGACTGGACTAATACATAAATATTTACTCCTTTGAAGGTATTTAGACATTGGAAATAAATGGCTTGCTTATGAGCCGTAGATTTGAGGAGCCATTTGAAATGAAATTTCCATTTCTTAACCTTTTTGTAGATGGACTGGTTGGGCATAATGCTATGTTTCTATATTCTAGGACTGTTAACAAATAATACTATTTATTTCTTAATATCAACCAACATATTATTAAATTAGCTCTTTTCGCTCAAAAGAGCTCTGAGGTGACTGGGAACACTATGTGCTGAAGTTGGATGCAAAGTTGACTATTGTACTGTGAACCTCTTGGGAGAACCGAAGGCTCAGGAAGCTGTGAGTAATGAAGCATAAAGCCCGTCATTCGTATGTAGCTTAGTCAGTGCCCCAGCTTTGCTTCTCAGTGTTCAGTTTTTAATAATTATAAAAAGCTCACTTTATTCCTTCTCTCTTCCCTGAACGCTTGGCTTTAATTGAAGAGTAAAATGTATTATGTATGCCTCTCCATGAGTATTGCTGATGATTTTGCAAAAAGGAGGTGGGAAGGCAATTTAGTACCGGATTTCCAGACTGGCCAGACACTCAGCATCGCTCTGCCTCTGTTTCTTCATCTGTAAAATGAAAATAATTATACCTGTCCTCCCCCCACCTCAGCAGCATACTGAAAGATCAATTAAAGTAGAGGGAAAAAATCTCTAAGATGCATTGATCCAAAAGATGGACAGAACATAGATGTAGCTGTTATTTAATAATGACAGCTTTGCTGTATAGCAATTTCATTGTATCTTTGCCTAGTACTCTATAGTGAATATCAACTAGCATTTTGAAGTAGAAACTGATAATAGGGAGTTTTTTAATTATAGATTTTTAATACTTAAGGTCATCAAATAATATTGGTAAAAATTTATAGTGTATGTTATAGATCTGAGTGTGGGTTAAAAACATATCACTACACTCAGCTAATTTGTAGAATGTCTTGCTATTTGAGTTGACTTGGTTATTTCAGAGGGCTGCAGGGTTAATCAGGTCAAACTGTAGTCATAGTTCTTTTTTAGCATATCCCAGAATCTTAGAGTTTAGGAGCCTTGGAGCTCACCCAGGGCAATTTCCTGCCGGAAACCAGGTTCCTTCCTGGTGATGTCACTGACAGGCGCTTATGCAGCCTCTTCCTGAAAACTTTTTGGGGAAGGAGGAGTGTGCTGCTACCTCACTGCTTTGATATGTCCCTTTTGTTCAAGAATTTCCTAAAACTTGGAACTAGTCATGTGTTACATTAGAAGATGCAAGCATTCAAAATTTTGTATTGAACACCATCCTTATTTAAAGGGCCTAGGCTTGTATTATTTTCTGGGGTTTGTTTTATGTTTTCAAGATGGTCTTCCCCATTGATTGGGTTGTTTTTTCCATTTTCTTAATAATTTGACAATATTTTCTTTCCTTTTTATTTGTATCTTCTTCCACTTAGCATTTATGGTAGCAAGGAGGGGAAGGATGTCTATTTTTTCAGTGGGCTGAAATCATAGCTTCTGTTTTTGTCTTACCATGGCAACTGGATTGATGACCATCTCTTATTTAAAGGTCCTTCAAAACTAGAAGCCATTCCTTTCAGGGCAATGCCTGATAAGTGATGTCAGGAACTCTGGGGAAGGGGAAGCTGAGAGGACCCCAGAGTAGAGTGTCCAAATGTCCCGAAACTGTCCTGAAACTGTATTTCCTTCTAAGGAGCATGCTTCCAAGAGACAGGAGAGACACGGCAGAGACATGGCATTCTAGTGTAGTGCCAGCTGCCAGGTTAAGACAGCCTTGAAACAATGTGTCCATTTTGCTTTAGCAGGTCAGGTTTAGGGACGTATGTAGCTTTGATATTTAAATCCACCCTTTGTTCCCTCTTTGGGAAATGAGAGTACCTTGGTGTTGCTAACTGGCCCAGATGTGCATCAACAAAGTAAATCACTTTAATTGCATCTTTTCATTTGGTTTTCACTTCTCTGTTTCTCTCTCTCCCTCAGTCTCTCTCCCCCATGGCATTCCTTCTGCTTTCTCCCACCTTTTTAAAGGAAGCTGTGCTTGTTCTTGCTGGAATCCAGGTCACCATGTCACCATATTAAATGAACCAGCCTTAGACTCTAAACCCTGTAGCAGGGATTATCTGTGGGTAGCCACCAAATTAACTATTTTAGACAGTTTTAAACAGCTATTTGCTGTCCAGTCACATCAGCTGTCTAGCAGTCCAAGGTGGCCTTTCAGGCAGAAGAATCACCAACCAGAGTGGATACGTTTCTAAAATAAAAGACCTGTAGTTAGTGATCCCCTGTGAAAAGCTTCTCTTTTCAGACATACGGGTGGGTGCATGTTCCTCTCTGGCCAAAAGTTTGTTTCCAATCTCAGAAGGGCTGTTTCTGAAGGTGTCTTTGCAACCCTTTTGTTGCTGGCTCTGTTAGTTGCCTGATAAGCAGTAGCTAATTCATCATTCCCTAAATACCAGAGGAGCAGCGGTTTTATTCAGACTCCCAGGCAGCCTATGCAGGTCCCCTCAGCTAGGATCAAGTACTCATTTGTCATCAAAGGAGGAAACTATTCTATTTGCAGACATTTGATTGTATTTTTCTTCTGTCGATCTTTGTCATGTTCTGCCTGCCTTAATGAGGTTCTTTACCTTCATATCTGTCTCTCTCTCACCTTACTCCCAATTTTCCAATATGGAAAATTCCTTTTTATTTGAGAAAGAAGCAAAAAATCCTTTTAAGTGAAGTCTATAGATAGAATTTGCTTTGCAAATAGATGATTTCTTCTTCTTTCGGTTGTAAACCTCAATTTGGATGGCGATTAGAACGGGTTTTTTTAACTCTTTGAAAAAGCCCTTCTGGGGCAAACCGCTGACAGAGTCACTGAACTGGCATGCAATTACAATTTTGTTTGCATGACTTTTTTTCTAAGTCGCTCTAGAAGAATGTTAAGACATTTTGACAGTGCAAAAGATAAAATTATTCTCACATCAAGGATCAGTTTTACTTTATATCTGCCTTTATGCCATCTTCCATTGTTTTTATTAGTATTAATCTAGTATTAATTCTCCCCAAAGGGAGTGGCTTGATGCCTCCCACATTAAGTAGGTAGAAGCTTTTCTTTAGCTGCTTTCCTGAATCCCATATTTATAATACTTCAGGGTAGGATTTTTTTTTTTTTTTTGAAATTGATTAAGTTTAGTTGTGCTAGAGTCTTCAAGTATTAATTTCTAATGAACTTTTCTGGGATTATTAGAAGAGCTAAATGTTACATGTTTCTTTTGTTGCTATAAATATACACTGTCATTTGAAAGTTATTTGAATGCTTTATTACAGTGATAATTGGTATTGCCATTGATTAAAGGTAAATATATGGAGTTAAAAATTTGTATACGATATACTATTTATTGAGAATTTTCAGAATCCCATAGCTGCTTGTCTCTAAAATTTATAAGAGGAATGTGTTTTTTTCCCTTCCTGGTCTCAAATTTAGTTTTCCCTTTGTTCAGGAAGGTTTGAATGAGTTGTATCACTGGAAAACACACATGTATCAAAAGGTAGATATATTGTAGAAATATGAGGTTTTCTTGCCTTGGAAATCTGACCAGACAGTTTTTATGTATGGGTTTTATTTTTAACAAAGCAGTAAGGGCTTACTTTCTACCAACTGCTGGTGTGTAAAGATGTATTTGTTCTAGCTTTAAGAAAAAAATAAACCTGTCAGTGTACAAACACCTGATATCTGATTTGGATTTGGGGGGAGGTGGTTTGGGGCAGAGAGAGCTGTTTATAGTATGTTGTTTTTTGGAATTAAGTAAGATTATTAAAGTAACACAACAGTAGATATCAGTAATTTTATGTCTTAGAGGAATGACTCAAATTAACTTGCTTGTGCTAAAATTGCATGTAGGTAACTGCAGTTTTCTGTTGTTCTCTTAGCTGCACTTGTCTGCTCTGCTTTGCACTGCCTTGGAAGTAGAGGAAGCTTCCCTTGCACCGAGTTGTCTAAAGGTCTGGTGCTCTAGTTGCCCATTCATTGCTCTTCTCGAAAGAACCCCTATCAGAACCTGAAACTGGCCCCTGATAGGTCATGAGGGAGGGGATGCCTGGGGCTTCGTTACCACAGCTCTTGGCAGCCGGTTCCCCATCTCCTTGGCCACCTCCCACCCAATCTTCTGCGACTCTCTCCCCTGCTCCCTTGGGCACCGATCCCTTACTTTTATCCCCTGAAACTCACCCACCTTCTACCCCTCAAGGCCAACTTTTCTCAGTCTTCCAAAGAAATAGTTCCTTAACTGGATTATTTTTGGAGACAGCAGCAGTTGATGGAATGAGCAGAGGCTTAGATGCTGTGTCAGCTAGCATAACAAATAACCCCAAAACCCAGTGGCATCAAACAGCCACCATTTATTATTATTTCCCAGTTCCTGTGGGTCAGGAATTCAGGAGCAGCTTAGCTGCATGGTTCTGACTCAGACCAGAGTTTCTCATGCAGTCAGGATGAAGATGGTGCCTGGGTTGCCATCATCTGAACCCTTGACTGGGGCTGGCTGATCTCTCCCAGGATGGTTCACCCAGGCTCTCAAAAGGGTTGCTTGAGTGTCCTTACAATATGACAACTGGCTTCTCCTAAGCTAAGTACCTATGAGAAAGCAAGGAGGGAGCGACAGTTCCTTTGCTGTTCTAGTCTCAGATGTCACAGACGTTACATTCTCTAGAAGCCAGCAACCAAGTACAGCCACTCTTAAGGGGATGAGAGTTAGGCTCCCCTTTTGAAGGGAGGAGTATTAAAGAATCTGTGGACATATTTTAAAATCGCCACACATGTAAATCCTTATTCCCGCATTTTACTAGGTGGTATTGGATGAGTTACACTCCCAAGCCTTAGTTTCTTCATCTCTACAATGAGTATAACACTATCTCCTCAAAGGGAAGTCATATGGATTCAGACCAAGCCTGAGGCCCAGCAGGTGTTCAATGAATGGTAGTTATTGTTATCTGGGCTTGGGAAGAAGACCAAGGTTGGACTCTGCTGACTGCCCAGGTGAAGATGGACCCCCAGCATGGTGGTGTTTGGGAAAGACACTCGCCAGACAGTCCCACAGTACGGGGGGCTTCTCCCAGCTAGGTCAGTGAAGGAGCCAAGCTGGCTTCTTGTAAAAGTGCCAGTTTCTGAGCTGGAAGCCACCACTTTGCTTTTCTCCTACTTCTCACCCTGCAACAGACAGAACAATGGCTGTGTCCTAATCTCAGAATATGGTGCCTTATGCCACAAAAGGAAACTTCCTGGTCTTTATTTTCTTTTTGAATTTTATTTTATTTTTTAATACAGCAGGTTCTTATTAGTTATCTGTTTTATACATGTTAGTGTATCTATCTCAATCCCAATCTCCGAATTCATCTCACCCCCCCACCACTTTCCCCCCTTGGTGTCCAGACGTGTGTTCTCTACATCTGTGTCTCTATTTCTGCCCTGCAAACCGATTCATCTGTACCATTTTTCTAGATTCCACATATATGCGTTAATATACGATATTTGTTTTTTTTTCTGACTTACTTCACTCTGTATGACAGACTCTAGATCCATCCACGTCTCTACAAATGACCCAATTTTGTACCTTTTTATGGCAGAGTAATATTCCATTGTATATATTAACCACATTTCTTTATCCATTCATCTGTCGATGGGCACTTAGGTTGCTTCCATGACCTGGCTATTGTAAATAGTGCTGCAATGAACATTGGGGTGCATGTGTCTTTTTGAGTTATGGATTTCTCTGGGTATATGCCCAGTAGTGGGATTGCTGGGTCATATGGTAATTCAATTTTTAGTTTTTTAAGTAACCTCCATACTGTTCTCCATAGTGGCTGTATCAATTTACATTCCCACCAACAGTGCAAGAGGGTTCCCTTCTCTCCACACCCTCTCCAGCATTTGTTGTTTGTAGATTTTCTGATGATGGACATTCTGACCAGTGTGAGGTGATAACCTCATTGTAGTTTTGAGTTGCATTTCTCTAATAATTAGTGATGTTGAGCAGCTTTTCATGTGCCTCTTGGCCATCTGTATGTCTTCTTTGGGAAATGTCCATTTAGGTCTTCTGCCCATTTTTTGATTGGGTTGTTTGTTTTTTTAATATTGACCTGCATGAGCTGTTTATATATTTTGGAGATTAATCCTTTGTCCGTTGATTCATTTGCAAATATTTTCTCCCATTCTGAGGGTTGTCTTTTCATCTTGTTTATAGTTTCCTTTGATGTGCAAAAGGTTTTAAGTTTCATTAGGTCCCATTTGTTTATTTTTATCTCCATTACTCTAGGAGGTGGGTCAAAAAAGATCTTGCTGTGATTTATGTCAAAGAGTGTTCTTCCTATGTTTTCCTCTAAGAGTTTTATAGCATCCAGTCTTACGTTTAGGTCTTTAATCCATTTGGAGTTTATTAGTTGACCATAGGTGCGTGGGTTTATCTCTGGGCTTTCTATCCTGTTCCATTGATCTGTATTTCTGTTTTTGTGCCAGTACCATACTGTCTTGATTACTGTAGCTCTGTAGTATAGTCTGAAGTCCAGGAGACTGATTCCTCCAGCTCCATTTTTTTTCTCAATATTGCTTTGGCTATTCAGGGTCTTTTGTGTCTCCATACAAATTTTACAATTTTTTGTTCTAGTTCTGTAAAAAATGCCGTTGGTAATTTGGTAGGGATTGCACCAAATCTGCAGATTGCTTCGGGTAGTATAGTCATTTTCACAATGTTGCTTCTTTCAATCCAAGAACATGGTATATCTCTCCATCTGTTTGTGTCATCTTTGATTTCTTCCATCAGTGTCTTAGAGTTTTCTGAGTACAGGTCTTTTACCTCCTTAGGTAGGTTTATTCCTAGGTATTTTATTCTTTTTGTTGCAATGGTGAATGGGATTGTTTCCTTAATTTCTCTTTCTGATCTTTCATTGTTAGTGTATAGGAAAGCAAGAGATTTCTGTGCATTAATTTTGTATCCTGAAACTTTACCAGATTCATTGATTAGCTCTAGTAGTTTTCTGGTGGCATCTTTAGTATTCTCTATGTATAGTATCATGTCATCTGCATACAGTGACAGTTTTACTTCTTCTTTTCCAATTTGTATTCCTTTTATTTCTTTTTATTCTCTGATTGCATGGCTAGGACTTCCAACACTATGTTGAGTACTAGTGGCAAGAGTGGACATCCTTGTCTTGTTCCTGATCTTAGAGGAAATGCTTTCAGTTTTTCACTATTGAGAATGATGTTTGCTGTGGGTTTGTCGTACATGGCCTTTATTATGTTGAGGTAGGTTCCCTCTTTGCCCATTTTCTGGAGAGTTTTTATCATAAATGGGTGTTGATTTGAAAAGCTTTTTCTGCATCTATTGAGTTGATCATATGGTTTTTATTATTCAATTTGTTAATATGGTGTATCACACTGATTGATTTGCGTATATTCAAGAATCCTTGCATCCCTGGGATAAGTCCCACTTGATCATGGTATATGATCCTTTTAATGTATTGTTGGATTCTGTTTGCTAGTATTTTGTTGAGGATTTCTGCATCTATATTCATCAGTGATACTGGCCTGTAATTTTCTCTTTTAGTAGTATCTTTGTCTGGTTTTGGTATCAGGGTGATGGTGGCCTCATAGAATGAGTTTGGGAGTGCTCCTTCCTCTGCAATTTTTTGGAAGAGTTTGAGAAGGATGGGTGTTAGCTCTTCTCTAAATGTTTGATAGAATTCACCTGTGAAGCCATCTGATCCTGGACTTTTGTTTGTTGGGAGACTTTTTTTTTTTTTTTGCGGTACGCAGGCCTCTCACTGTTGTGGCCTCTCCCGTTGCGGAGCACAGGCTCTGGACGCGCAGGGTCAGCGGCCATGGCTTATGGGCCCAGCCGCTCCGTGGCATGTGGGATCTTCCCAGACCGGGGCACGAACCTGTGTCCCCTGCATCAGCAGGTGGACTCTCAACCACTGCGCCACCAGGGAAGCCCTGTTGGGAGATTTTTAATCACAGTTTCAACTTCATTACTTGTGATTGGTCTATTCATAGTTTCTATTTCTTCCTGGTTCAGTCTTGGAAGTTTATACCTTTCTAAGAATTTGTCCATTTCTTCCAGGTTGTGCATTTTATTGGCATAGAGTTTCTTATAGTAGTCTCTTATGATGCTTTGTATTTCTGCAGTGTCTGTTGTAACTTCTCCTTTTTCATTTCTGATTTTATTGATTTGAGTCTTCTCCCTCTTTTTCTTGATGAGCCTGGCTAAAGGTTTATCACTTTTGTTTATGTTCTCAAAGAACCAGATTTTAGTTTTATTGATCTTTGCTACTGTTTTCTTTGTTTCTATTTCATTTCATTTCATCTGCTCTGATCTTTATGATTTCTTTCCTTCTACTAACTTTGGGTTTTGTTTGTTCTTCTTTCTCTAGTTCTTCTAGGTGTAAGTTTAGATTGTTTATTTGAGGTTTTTCTTGCTTCTTGAGGTAGGATTGTATTGCTATAAACTTCCTTCTTAGAACTGCTTTTGCTGCATCCCATAGGTGTTGGATCATAGTGTATTTGTTGTCATTTGTCTCTAAGTATTTTTCTATTTCCTCTTTGATTTCTTCAGTGATCTCCTGGTTAGTTAGTAACGTATTGTTTGATCTCGATGTGTTCGTGTTTTTTATGTATTTTTCCCTGTAATTTACTTCTAATTTCATAGCGTTGTGGTCAGAAAATATGCTTGTTATGATTTCAATATTCTTAAATTTACTGAGGCTTGATTTGTGACCCAAGATGTGATCTATTCTGGAGAATATTCTGTTTGTCCTTGAGAAGAAAGTGTAAATCTGCTGTTTTTGGATGGAATGTCCTATAAATATCAATTAAATCTATCTGGTCTATTGTGTCATTTAAAGTTTGTGTTTCCTTATTTATTTTCATTTTGGGTGATCTATCCATTGGTGTAACTGAGGTGTTAAAGTCCCCCACTATTATTGTGTTACTGCCGATTTCCTGTTTTAGAGCTGTTAGCAGTTGCCTTATGTATTGAGGTACTCCTATGTTGGGTGCATATATATTTATAATTGTTATATCTTCTTCTTGGATTGATCCCTTGATCATTATGTAGTGTCCTTCTTGTCTCTTGTAACATTATTTATTTTAAAGTCTATTTTATCTGATATGAATATTACTACTCCAGCTTTCTTTGGATTTCCATTTGCATGGAATATCTTTTTTCATCCCCTCACTTTCAGTCTGTATATGTCCCTAGGTCTGAAGTGGGTGTCTTGTAGACAGCATATATATGGGTCTTGTTTTTGTATCCATTCAGCAAGCCTGTGTCCTTTGGTTGGAGCATTTAATCCATTCACATTTAAGGTAATTATCAATATGTATCTTCCTATTATCATTTTCTTAATTGTTTTGTGTTTGTTTTCATAGGTCCTTTTCTTCTCTGGTGTTTCCTGCTTAGAGAAGTTCCTTTAGCATTTGTTGTAGAGCTGGTTTGGTGGTGCTGAATTCTCTTAGCTTTTGCTTGTCTGTAAAGCTTTTGATTTCTCCATCGAATCTGAATGAGATCCTTGCCAGGTAGAGTAATCTTGGTTGTAGGTTCTTCATCACTTTAAATATATCTTGCCACTCCCTTCTGGCTTGTAGAATTTCTGCTGAGAAATCAGCTGTTAACCTTATGGGAGTTCCCTTGTATGTTATTTGTTGTTTTTCCCTTGTTGCTTTCAATAATTTTTCTTTGTCTTTAATTTTTGTCAATTTGATTATTACATGTCTTGGCATATTTCTCCTTGGGTTTATCATGCCTAGGACTCTGCGCTTCCTGGACTTGGGTGGCTATTTCCTTTCCCGTGTTAGGGAAGTTTTCGACTATAATCTCTTCAAATATTTTCTCAGGTCCTTTCTCTCTCTCTTCTCCTTCTGGGACCCCTATAATGTGAATGTTGGTGTGTTTAATGTTGTCCCAGAGGTCTCTTAGGCTGTCTTCATTTCTTTTCATTCTCTTTTGTTTATTCTGTTCCACAGCAGTGAACTCCACCATTCTGTCTTCCAGGTCACTTATCCATTCTTCTGCTTCAGTTATTCTGCTATTGATTCTTTCTAGTGTATTTCTCATTCAGTTACTGTATTGTTCATCTCTGTTTGTTCTTTAATTCTTCTAGGTCTTTGTTAAACATTTCTTGCATCTCCTCGATCTTTGCCTCCATTCTTTTTCCGAGGTCCTGGATCATCTTCACTATCATTATTCTGAATTCTTCTTCTGGAAGGTTGCCTATCTCTGCTTCATTTAGTTGTTTTTCTGGGGTTTTATCTTGTTCCTTCATCTGGTACATAGTTCTCTGCCTTTTCATTTTGTCTATCTTTCTGTGAATGTGGTTTTTGTTCCACAGCCTGTAGGATTGTAGTTCTTCTTGTTTCTGCTGTCTGCCCTCTGTTGGATAAGGCTATCTAAGAGGCTTGTGCAAGCCTCCTGATGGAAGGGACTGGTGGTGGGTAGAGCTGGGTGTTGCTCTGGTGAGCAGAGCTCAGTAAAACTTTCATCTGCTTGTCTGCTGTTGGGTGGGGCTAACCTCCCCACTGTTGGTTATTTGGCCTGAGGCGACCCAGCACTGGAGGCTACAGGCTTTTTGGTGGGGCTAATGGCGGACTCTTGGAGGGCTCATGCCAAGGAGTACTCCCCAGAACTTCTGCTTCCAGTGTCCTTGTCCCCACGATGAGCCACAGCTACCCCCCGCCTCTGCAGGAGATCCTCCAACACTAGCAGGTAGGTCTGGTTCAGTCTCCTATGGGGGTCACTGCTCCTTCCCCCTGGGTCCTGATGCACACACAACTTGTATGTGCCCTCCAAGAGTTCAGTCTCTGTTTCCCCCAGTCACGTCAAAGTCCTGCAATCAAATCCCGCCGGGCTTCAAAGTCTGATTCTCTGGGAATTCCCCCTCCCGTTGCCGGACCCCCCAGGTTGGGAAGCCTGATGTGGGACTCAGAACCTTCACTCCAGTGTGTGGATTTCTGTGGTATAATTGTTCTCCAGTTTGTGAGTCACCCACCCAGCAGTTATGAGATTTGATTTTATTGTGATTGCACCCCTCCTACCATCTCATAGAGGCCTCTCCTTTGTCTTTGGATCTGGGGTATCTTTTTTGGTGAGTCCCAGTGTCTTCCTGTCGATGATTGTTCAGCAGTTAGTTGTGATTCCAGTGCTCTCGCAAGAGGGAGTGAGCACATGTCCTTCTAGTCCTCCACCTTGAACCAATCTCAACTTCCTGGTCTTGAGATGGAGATTAACCTGGATTATCAGGTGGGCCCGATGTAACACAAGGTTCCTTATAAGAGATGCAGGAGGTCAGAGAGCAAAGAAGATGCTATACTGCAGGCTCTGAAGATGGAGAAAGGGCCCACAAGCCTCAGGATAGAGGTGGTATCTAGAATGGCAAGGAAATGGATTCTCCCAAGAGCCTCCAAGAAGTGCTGACCCTGCTGACACTTTGACTTAGACCAGTGAGACTGATTTTGGACTTTGGACCTCCAGCTCAGCATGATGGAAACTCCACTCCAGAATGGTGAAGTCAAGAACACAGGGCTCCCTCTCCCCCAGCTCCGGGACGGAGGGCTGTCTTCCCAGGAGAGGCAAGATGTCAGCATTTCTAAACCTGCCCCAGCTTCCTGTTGTCAAGGCCAAATTCTGGGGGGACATGCAGATGGGAGCTGGGGCCTCATTCCTCTGCCTGGCCCACACTTGTGGGATGGGGCTCCACCCCTGGCATGGTGCATCGAGAGCACTGGGGCCTGGTTGCCTTGCCCGACTCCTGCGGCAGAGTTCCATGCTGAGAGAGCCTAGGAGACCTGAGGCTACTGCCCACCCACAGCCCCACCAAACACTCAGCTCGAAAGCAGGGGCAGCACTTAGAGGGAAGCACACAACTGTCCCCAGCCCCAGATAGAAACTAGATTCGTGGTTGCCTAGGACCAGGGGGTTTAGGGGCATAAGGGAGTGAAAGCTAAAGGGTACTGGGCTTCTTTATGAGGCAATGACAGTGTTCTATAACTGGCTATGGTGATGGTTGTCCATATCTGTGAATATACTGAAAACCTCTGAATTGTATGCCTTCAATGGGTGAATTGTATAGTGTGTGAATTATATCTCGATAAATCTGTTTTTGAAAAGAACCAATAAAAATTAAACTTGTGTTGTTTTAAGCCACTACGCCCATGATAGCTATTACAGCAACAGTAGGAAACATACACCCCATGCCCACTTCTAGCCACCATGGGTTTGGCCGTGACCCAACTGCTTGGTCTCCCTGCTGAGCACACACTCTCCCAGCACTTGCTTTCTTCCTCCTTGGTGGTGCATAGCATCTGGGTGGGGTGGGGATGTATTTTTTACTTACCTTGGGTGAGACAAGCTTTACTTTACACCAATGAACACAACACATAGGAGACTCCTTTTAAAAACCAGGGACAGAACAGTGCAGAGCTCCCAGAAACGAGCAAAGCTCCTCCCCCTTCCCACCAACCTCCAGGAGTGGCCCTGCTTGGGATCAATGCCCCTGAGGGCTTTTCTCAAGACATTTTGCTCTTGAGCTCAACAAGCTAAAACCAAAATTTGCCAGTGAAATAAATGTGTCCTCAACTTAGAAGCTTGGGTCCTTATTAGGCCCAAGAGTAAAGCTTCATTTGTTGGTGGTTGCCTTTTGGGTTCCCTGCAGCTGGGCTGTGTCCAGTACAGTGTTTGTTTATGTTTTACATCAAGTTGAAAACTGCAGGACATTTTTATCTAAGCCTTTGTTTTAAACTGGATGCTTAAAAAATAAAAAAGAGCAATAGAAATTTAATTTGCTGAGAAGGAAGGCTGCTCGTCAGTGTTCCCGACTCTGTGGCACAGCTCTTTCTGTACTCTTAATCCTTTTTTATTTCTTGGAAATAAATTATAGCCCATCCTCCTGCCCTGGATCCCTTGTTCTCTATTCCTATCCCCTTCTCCTCCCTTTCTCTGGGCCCTGAAACCTCTTGACCAAATGGAAGAAGTTTCCTTTCGCCACAGAGAATTACCAGAGAGCAGAGAGCGGTGGAGTCTTCCACGGCAGGAGGGGTAATATAAACAGGTTTCTATTATACGGGATAATGTAAACAGGATTGCGTGGTGAGGGCTGTTTTTAGCACACTTCCCTCTTTGATCAATTCTCAAAGCCAGCCACACTCTCAAAACTGGACTTGTGCTTGGCATTCTGTGGGGTTTTTTTTTTCCCTTTAACTCTGGTCAGCTCTGCTGTGTGTGCTGTGTGTTCAGTCTGAGGAAGACATGATTCTGAAATCTCAGAGCAAGCCCCCGGGATTAATAGCTAACCTAGGCATGTGTTTGACTATTTATAAGACAAAGAAGAAGTAATCCCCAGGTGATGCCAAAGGCAGGACTAAGCCTCCAGGCAGAGGTGTGGGGTGAAGGGGATAACCTTGGGCCACCTGATGACCCAGATGGTGGCTCTGGCTTGCTGCTGCCCGTCTGCAGGCTTACTTTCCAGAAGGTTCAGCTGCAAATGATGCTGCGCCACATGCATGGACTGAGTCAAGAATCTCATGTTTGTAAGATAATAATATATGCAAAGCATCCGTGGATGTTTCTAGAAAATATTCTAGTTTATTCTATCAGACTTTCATAGTCGCAGGTGATACAGCTCAGCAAAAGCAGTCGTCAGTTCTTCCAGACCGTACCTTGTGGTAGTTTGAGGCTGCAGCTGGTGCTGAAGTGGAACTCACAGGAAACCCGATGAAGGCCACGCTGGGTCCCTCCACTGAACAATGTGGTGTGACCACGAGTGGCTAAAAGACAACCAAATAAACGGATAGACCAGCCTGGCAAGAAAACAGAGTCAGCCTGCAGTGGAAGGTCTGGGGAAGACCTATGCCTCAAAATCCTACCTTCTCAGCAAGTTTGGTACAACCCTTCGGTACTGCCTGTGTTTCCACCACTGGAGGATCCAACCCACCTGGGCCTCAGTTTCCTCACCTGCAAAATAGGTATAACGTTATTGTTATCCTTTCATCACAGAAGACTGGGACATGCTCTGCAGTAATTTTTTATGCTGCAATATCTATATAAAATGTCTGATACATTTGGGGTGCTCAAAAATTTTAGTAGTTATTGATTAATCACAAATATTGAGGGAGGGTCTAAGGTCAGTAATGTACCACGCAGCTTAAAGAGGGCACCTACAGTAGGAAGAGCCAGCACGACCTAAAGAAGTTGGGCATGGTGGCCCTGCAGGAGGTCTGGGCACAGGGGAAGGCCGTGGGCCTGGGCATTACTTCATAATTTGGGCCTGACAACACCCCTCAACTTGACAGTGTGGCTATCATTAGGATGAGAAGGGGGCTCAGTGGGCTGAAGTCAAAATTCGAACTCCACACACTGGCCTGCCCACGTTGATCTTGCAGCTGGGGACGCATTTTGGATGCAGAAAGATGCCGTGATAGGGATAATAATTGTCAGCAATCTCCTAGGCCCAGAGCGACTCTGCAGTGTCTTACCAGATCAGACACAGAAGCTATGTTTCACTGTGGCCCGATGAATTGCTGTTGATCCCAAGCATAGGAGCAAGTTGCAAAGCTCTACTTTCGTGTTTGGGGCTCTTTAAGCAAGAGGCTGCGGTTGTATTTCTGATGTTTTCTTTCTTGAGCTTAGTGGCAGCACACAGGTGTTAACACCTATAGCATTTCCTAGGCCTTTCTGCATATCAGAAATACTTCCTAAGGACTTCTTTTTTTTTTTTCTGTACGCGGGCCTCTCACTGTTGTGGCCTCTCTCGTTGCGGAGCACAGGCTCCGGACGCGCAGTGGCCATGGCTCACGGGCCCAGCCACTCCGCGTTATGTGGGATCTTCCCCGGACCGGGGCACGAACCTGTGTCCCCTGCATCGGCAGGCGGACTCTCAACCACTGCACCACCAGGGAAGCCCTCCTAAGGACTTCTTAAAGGAAAATGTAGGCCTAGTCCCACCAGCAAAGCACAGTCCATTTTTTTTTTGGCTCTAATGACAGGCTGTAAATTTTATTCAAAGAGGCCTTTGCTTTTCCAAAGACACATCTGTACTGCAGAGTTGCCTGCATCTTATTTGCTTTTTGTTTGTTTGTTTTTAATTTTCATTGGAGTATAATTGATTTAAAGTGTTGTATTCGTTTCTGCCGTACAGCAAAGTGAATCAGTTATATGTATACATATATTCACTCTTTTTTAGATTCTTTTCCCATGTAGGTCATTACAGAGTACTGAGAAGAGTTCCTTGTGCTATACAGTAGGTCCTTATTAGTTATCTATTTGATATACAGTAGTGTGTATATGTCAATCCCAATCTCCCAATTTATCCCTCCCAGCAGTCCGTTCTTGATGACAAAACCCGGCAGAGAGGAACAGAGCTGCAGAAGACGGAGTGCCACGAGCAGCGGACTGGCACGCCAGTACCTTGTTAGAACTAGTTTCTAAACGTTCCCTGAACAGCTGGTAAGGGAGACAGTCCGCCCTGAGCACAATGGACGGTGAGAGGAGGCCACCCAGGGATTAAAATTTTAACCCAGATGATCCCGAGGGTGAGTGAGTGTACAGTACAAAGTGCAGTTCAAGGAGCTGTGTGCGCTCACTCATGCAAGCCATCAGGCCTTTGGGGTTCGTGGACCTGCAGAACGAGTGACCTGTGGAACTGAATCCATCAGCGAGTCCCACCGTGCGGGGCATCCTATACTAACGTGTAGGGGGTGGGGTGAAAAGCAGGGTGGAGGGAGCGAAGGGATTCAGCAGTATTCTGAATACTCAGCAGCTGCTTAATAACTACTCATGGACTTGAATTCAATAAAATCAAGAAGAAAAATGGAAATGCAGATCCTTGCAAAGTGCCTTCTGGCAGTTCAAAACATTTTTGTACTCTGAGGGCAAGTGGCAAGGATTAAGCATATCCAACTGGCTTTGTGCTCCTAAGGCCACTTGATCCTGGAAGCTCCTTTTCACTCCCCGCACCTTCACCTCCTGACCCAGGTCGGGCGATTATCTGTGGTGGTGCAGAATAATGGAATAATTTTGCCATTTACTGTCAAGACACTGCATCCAACAATGAGGGTTTTATTCTGAGATAAAGTTTGCAAAAAGGCTCAATAGATGCCAGATATTAATTTCCATCCTTGAGAAAGAAAGGAATGCAAACTGCAGCAAAGTTGTGTTGATTCATCAGTCTATTGACGCTCGAGCCCACGGTCTTTCCCTTCCCAGCTTGAAAGAATATGACTCATTGTCTCAGTCAAAGGTTGCATCCGTTCTCCCGACCGTTAGCGCACCTTACTTTTGGAGAAGTGACTGTGTAGCCACTGTAATTAGGGGCCATACATTCTCCCTGAGGAATCTTCATCGGGGCGACCCAGCCCTCACGGGAGCAAGCTGAGCTGCGCATCACGGGCCACGCGTGAAATAACAAGCTTTCCTCCTTTCTCTCAAGACCACTGTTTGAACTTACAAACACCGTCTGCTTCTTATGTGTTAAATAGCTAAAGATCAGACTCAGACTATCGTCAGCAGCATGAACGAATAACTCGCAAACTCCTGAGTCATCACGCAGTTTTATAGTTTTCTTTCCAAAGGCACTTGGAAAAAAGACTTCAAACAAACGAACAATAACCTATTCCCTGATGACTGTCCTTTGATATGTGAATGTTTCCTGAGGTTTTAGGCTGGGCTCTGAGCTGCCCTGTGATGTCACGGAGACGGACAGCCCCCTCTGAAGCTTAGGGCCTACTCCTCTGCATGCGTGTGAAACCCTCCCGGTGAAACCTACTGGATGACCTGGGAGGCCCAGGGCCTCAATGCAGTTGAGTTTCTGGACTCTGTACAATTGGCTGCTGACCAGGATGGGGTGTCCAGACACTCCTACTCTGAGATACTTTGGGGTCAAGAAATATTTACAAGAAAAGTGAGGCTCAGAAGATTAATTGACTTACCCATAGTCTGGTAGAAAGACCCTCAGAGATAGCTCCACCCTGGAAATCATGTTTCTTTGTTTTGTTTGTTTGTTCAGAAATTTTCCTAAGAGAGAGAGAGAGAAAGACAGACAGACATCATTCCCAGCCTTGTATACTGATACCCCAAATGAATAGGCCACAGAGGGGGCACGTGGGTGATTTAGAACCCAGCTTCTTGACAAAGGGACGGGTCCCAGAGCTGACTTTGTCTGTTAAACAGCATCCTCCTGCCCTTGCGGCTGGATCACGCTGACTGGAGTGCTTTACCCTTGTCAGAAGGTGGCTCTGTAGCTTTCCTGAGATTTCGGAGAGGTGGAAAGAAGGCCTGAGAGAAAATGGTACTTCTGCCTCCCAGGCACAAGTGAGGGGCCAGCCAGCCCAGAAATGCCCCCGTGTGCTCTGGTGTCTTGGGTCTCCAGCCAGACCAGGGTGTCTCTGGGAGCTGAGGAAACTCCCTGAAGCTCAGGGTGAAGAGTAGGCTTAAATGTTACCCCTCTTAAGTAAATGAGAGAAGCCTGAGCTTTGGTTTCTACACCAGGGACACCGATCTGCTTGTGGAGGGGGCGGCCGGCCTCCCCAGAGGTTCTCCTGGGTGGTGTCAGCTCCTGGGTGAGGGCCTGGGCTCCACTGGGGTCCACGGTCAGAGATATTAGAGGAGGACGTCCCCTCAACGACCATCTGAATATTCCAATCTGATTATGTCACGTTCCCAGTGAAACTCCTCTGTGTCTCCCAACTGCTCCCTGGAAGAAGCCCCAGAGCCCCGTGGGGTGCTGGTCCCCTCTCCTTCACACAGCAGACCAGGCCCTGGCCCCCTGTGCTGCCTGCCTTCCTGCTCTCCCCCTAGCACTCCCCAACCCCTTCCTGGCAGACTTTCACTGCCCTTCATCTGCCCGCTGCTTCTCCCCGCCCTCAGCCCAGGGCCTTCAGATCACTGGCCGCCTTCACGGAGCCTTCCCGGATGCCTCGCTAGGTTGAAGAGCTCCTAATATACCTAGCAGTTATGAGCAAATGACCACATACCCATCGAATGAATGTCAGCTCCCCACTGCATGTCACCAGCATCCAGCTTTGTCCCAGGGGCCACACTCAGGAAGCTGGAAGGAACTGTCTGTCTGCGGCAGCGAGGCAGGTGCAGCACAGAGGGACAGAGGTAGGAGCCCTGGGCTCAGGTCTTACCTCCGGCACTTCCTTCCAGACTGCAGACGTGTCCTTTTGATGCCCTGACCTGGTCTCCTTCTCTGTGCTGTCTGACCCTCTGCTCTCTGAGGACTTCCCTCCGGCCCTGACATTCTCAATGGCCATGAATTCATTCAGGCCTGGTCTCAGAAAATCATGATGTCAAGAAGTTTCTCTTGGGCGCCCTCCCACCCCTCCCTGGGCTGGCAGGGCCTCTGCTCTGCTCTCCATCCCTTGCTTCTCTCACAGCCCTCCTGAGGCACCTCACTTTGCTGGGAACATTTCACTGCCAGCTGCAAGGGAAAGCAAGATAAGAAACTAATTTGAACTAGGAGTTTGGAGCTTCATATGTTATCTTCAGACACATGGGCATGTTAAAAGGCACCTGCCCAAGGCGAGAATCTCTAAGGACGGTTGGGGAGGAAGGGTAAAGCCTTTGGGTAGAAGCCTTTTTTGATAGCCTTCAAAGAGCAGCTGGGGTTATTGTTTGCCTGAATGACTTGCAAAAACATTTGTGAACTCACATGTAGAAGCCAGCCTATGATTGGTTTGTTAACGTGGTGATGGTTCCTGAGGCCTGGCTGGGAGTATCTGCTGATCAGGCCTGGGGTGGAAAGAAGTCCTGAGAAAGTGCATCCAGATTGGGGCCCAGGAATTACAGCGATCATGCAGAAGATGATCCTGCCAGGAGCTGAGCCTTGATCCCCAAGGGCTTCTAGAGAAAAAGCAAAGCACTTCTCTGATTTCAGGAGCTCAGTAAATCCAGCTCTCTGGCCTCTTTCAAACAATAGCAACTCTGCAGAGACAAGGGACGAGGTGACGTAGACAGGATGAGACTTCACATTCTTAAGATGTCTATACTCACCAAACTGATGTACAGATTCAACACAATCCCTATCAAAATCCCAGCTGCCAGTTTTTGCAGAAAGGGACAGACTGATCCGAATTTTAATGTGAAAATGCAAAAGACCCTCAATGATTGAAACAATCTTGTAAAAGAACAATGTTAAAAACTCACATTTCCCAACTTCAAAAGTTACTATAAAGCTACAGTAACCAAGAAGGTGTGATACTGACGTAGGAATAGGCATAGAGATCTATAGAATCAACATCAGAGTTCAGAGATAAACATTTTTTTTGATAAGGGTGCTAATATCATTCAAAGAAGGAAAGAATAGTCTTTTTAATAAATGGGGCTGTCACAACTGGATATCACATGCAAAAGAATGAATTTGGACCCCTACATCACACCATATACAAAAATTAATTCAAAATGGATCACAGACCTAATCGTAAGGACTAAAACTACAAAATTCTTAGAAGAAAACATGGATGCAAATCTTTATGACCTTTGATTAGGCAATGGTGTCTTAAGCACAATACCAAAAGTAGAGGTAACAGAAGGAAAAATTAGATAAATTCAATTTCATTGAAATTAAAAACATTTGCACTTCAAAGGATACTACAAAGAAAGTGAAAAGACAACCCACAGAATAGGAGAAAATATTTGCAAATCATATATCTGCTAAGAGAATTGTATTTAGAATATATAAAGAATAATCACAACTCAATTATTAAAAGGAAAAACAACCCAATTTTAAAATGGGCAAGGGATCTGAATTCTCTGAAGAAGATAAACAAACGGTCAATAAGCACATGAAAAGTTGCTCAACATCCTTAGCCACTTCACATACACTAGGATGGCTAAAATTAAAAAGACAGATAATAACAAGTGTTGACAAGGATGCAGAGAAATTAGAACCCTCATACATTGTTAGTGAGAATGTAAAATGGTTCAGCTGTTTTGGAAAAGAGTTTGACAATTCCTCAAAAGGTTAAGTATAGAGTTACCATATGAGCCAGCAATTCCACTCCTACGTACATACCTAAGCAAAACGAAAATTATGTCCATGCAAAAATGTGCACACAAACGAACATAGCAGCATCGTTCACAATAGCTAAGAAGTGGGAACACAACTGACGAGTGGATGAATAAAATGTGGTCTCCACACAATGGAACATTATTCAACCATAAGACTGAATGAAGTACTGATACATGCTACACTGTGGAGGAACCCTGACAACATTATGCTAAGTCAAAGAAGCCGGTTATAAAAGACCATATATCGTATGTTTCCATTTATATGAAATGGCCAGAATAAAATCTATAGAGACAGAAAATGGATTAGTATTTTCCAGGGCTGGCAGGGGGAGGGGCTGGGAGTGACTGCTAATGGGTCCAAGGTTTGTTTTTGGTGTGACATGTTCTAAAATTGATTGCTGTGGTTGTTGCATAACTGTCAATATATTTTTGGGGTGACATGTTCTAAAATTGATTGCTGTGGTTGTTGCATAACTGTCAATATATACTGAACTGTGTACTTTAAACTGAGACTCTGTGCTATGTGATTTATATCTTAAACTTTTTTAAAAAGATCACACATTCCAACACACTACACAGACATTATAGGGGAGTAGGTGCCCTCAGCATGACAATTCCATTCAATGACTGTTCCTTTATTCAAAAACTACAGCATGCCAGCCATGTGCCAGATGATGGGGGAGGGGGATGTTGAAGTGACCAAGACACAGTCCTGGCCTTTTTGGGACTCAGAACCTGTTCAGAGAAGCAAATACATACCCAAATGCCTCTAACAGGAGAGGGATTGTGGATACCTGTTATAGTAAAAATACAAAGTGTAAGAAAAACTGACAAAGGAGTGAGTTGGAAATCCTAACTGCTCCTTCCTCTTGGGGAAGGAGATGAGCCTGGTGAAGAGGGAGGTGTAGTTCATCAGGGGTTTCCCTTCTCCTTCCTTTGGGGGCTCTCCAAAGACATCCACATTGCATGGGTGGGAGAACTGATGAGTGCCTGTGGAGCCATGGGCAGCTGGGTGTCCGGGGGATGTGTGGAGGACTAAGGCATGGCCTGTAGTGCCAGGGACTCCACAGCCCACCAGGCAGGGACGCAGTGAGAAGTGGGTGCACTGAGCAGACGACCTGCAGAAGGGAGCAGGTGACAGATGCTGGTTTGAGTGCTCAGGATGGTAAGTGCTGCAGGGGTAACTTGTCCTGCTTCCACTCTTTCCGGATTGTTCTCCGTAAGCCCCCTGTGTGGGCAGATGCCTCCTGGGCTCGTTCACATGGACCTGCACACAGGGCTGTGTGGAAGTTGATGGTTTAAACTGGGGTTAGGGATAAGATGACAGACCCACAGCCCGGTCCCTGAGAGCAGGGGAGAGAGGCCTGTCTGTGGGGTGCCAGATTCTGCCCCCGCCTTCTGGAGGCCTTTCCCTCCTCTTCCTCCTCTATGTACTTAAGCCATTCCCATTGCTTGCTCAGACTCTGCTTCCAAGAAAGGACCTGATCTCTGGGCCCCCAGTATGCATCAGCGCCTCCCCATGTTGGATGAAGTCTCACTAGAGGGGCCCCTCAGCCGCGCAGGGGTGGCATCCCCCAGAGGCTTGGGCTTGGGAGCCCATTCTAATGCACTCAGAGCTGCAAGGGCCCATTCCACTGGAATTTGTTGCTCCCATCAAAGGCATAAATATTAACAGCTGTGCTGGAGCAGGGGGGTGTTATTTTAATCTATATCTTTCCTTGTAAAAAGAAAACCCACCCCTGAAGCAAAAGCAGTTCAAAGAGGGAAGTTCATAGCAATACAGGCCTTCCTCAAGAAACAATAAAAATCTCAAATTAACAACCTAACCTATCACCTAAAAGAATTAGAAAAAGAAGAACAAACAAAACCTAAAGTCAGCAAAAGGAAAGAAATAATAAAGATCAGAGAAGAAATAAATAAAATGGAGATTAAAAAAATAGAAAAGATCAATCCAAGAGCTGTTTTTTTTGTTTTGTTTTTTAAATATAAACAAAATCAACAAACCTCTAGCCAGGCTCATCAAGAAGAAAAGAGAGAGGATCCAAATAAACAAAATAAGAAATGAAAGAGGGGAAATGACAACTGATACCAGAGAAATACAAAAAATCATAAAGAGAATACTATGAACTGTTATATGCCAACAAATTGGACAACCTAGAAGAAATGGACAAGTTTCCAGAAACATACAGTCTGCCAAGACTGAGTCAAGAAGAAATAAATAATTTGAACAGACTGATCACTACAAGTGAAGTATAATCTGTAATTTTAAAAAACTCCCTGCAAACAAAAGTCCAGGACCAGATGGCTTCACTGGGGAATCCTACAAAACATACTACAAAGAACTTATACCTATCCTTGTCAAACTATTCCAAATTTATTCTATGAGGCCACCATCACCCTGATACCAAAACCAGACAAAGACACTACAAAAAAAGAAAATTACAGGCCAATATATTTGATGAATATCGGAGCAAAAATCCTTGACAAAATATTAGCAACCCGAATCATACACCATGATCAAGGTAGATTTATTCCAGGGTCCCAAGGATGGTTCAACATACACAAATCAATCAATGATTGATACACCCCATTAACAAAAGGAAAGAGAAAAACCACAATGATCAATCATCTCAATAGATGCATAAAAAACATTTGACAAAATCCAACATCCATTCATGATAAAAATTCTCACCAAAGTGAGTACAGAGGGAACACATCTCAACATTTACAACAAACCCACAGCCAGCATAATATTCAACAATGAAAAGCTGAAAGCCTGTCCACTAAATTCAGGAACAAGACAAGGATGCCCACTCTTACCGCTTCTATTCAACATAGTATTGGAAGTCTTAGCCACAGCAATCAGACAAGAAAAAGAAATAAAAGGTATCCAAACTGGAAGGGAAGAAGTAAAACTGTCACTGTTTGCAGATGACATGATACTCTATATAGAAAACCCTAAAGTCTACACACAAAAGCTATTAGAACTAATACATGAATTTAGCAAGGTAGCAGGGTGCAAGATTATTATGCAGAAATCTGTTGTGTTTCTTTACACTAATAATGAAATATCAGAAAGAGAAAGTTAAGAAAAAAAAACATTTAAAATTACATCAAAAAAATAAACACCTAGGAATAAACTTAACCAAGGAGGTAAAAGATCTCTATGCTGAAAACTAGAAAACATTGATACAGGAAAATGAAGATGATTCAAAGAAATGGAAAGATATCCTGTGCTTTTGGATTGGAAGAATTAATAGTATTAAAATGGCCATACTACCCAAAGCAATCTATAGATTTAATGCAATCCCTATCAAATTACCAGTGGCATTTTTTACAGAACTAGAACAAAAAAAATCTTAAAATTTGTATGGAGACACAAAAGACCCCAAATAGCCAAAGCCAGCTTGAGGGAAAAAAAGGAGCTGGAGGAATCAGACTCCCCGACTTCAGACTACACTACAAAGCTACAGTAATCAAGACAATATGGTACTGGCACAAAAACAGAAATATAAATCAATGGAACAGGATAGAAAGCCCAGAAATAAATCCATGCACCTATGGTCAATTAACAACAAAGAAGGCAAGAATATACAATGGAGAAAAGACAATCCCTTCTAGTGGTGTTGAAAAAGCTGGACAGCTAAATGTAAATTAATGAAATTAGAACATTCCCTCACAACATATACAAAAATGAACACAAAATGGTTTAAAGACCTAAATGTAAGACATGACACCATAAAACTCCTAGAAGAGAACATGGGTGAACATTCTGAGACATAAATTGTAGAAATATTTTCTTAGAGCAGTCAAAGCAAAAGAAATAAGAGGAAAAATAAACAAATGGGACCTAATCAAACTTACAAGCTTTTGCACAGCAGAGGAAACCATCAACAAAACAAAAAACAACCTACAGAATGGGAGAAAATATTTGCAAACGATGAAACCGACAAGGAATTAATTTCCAAAATATACAGTTTATATAGCTCAATATTGAAAAAAACCAAACAACCCAATCAAAAAATGGGCAGAAACCTAAATAGACATTTCTCCAAAGAAGCCATACAAATGGCCAGTAAGCACATTAAAATATGCTCAACATCACTAAGTATTAGAGAAATGCAAATCAAAACCACAATGAGGTATCACCTCACTGGTCAGAATGGCTATCATCAAAAAGTCTACAAATAATAAATGCTGGAAGGGGTATGGAGAAAAGGGAACCCTCCTACACTGTTGGTGGGAATGTAATGTGCCGCCAGTTGGAAAACAGTATGGAAGTTCCTTAAAAAACTAAAAAGAGAGCTACCATATGATCCGGCAATCCCACTCCTGGGTATATATCTGAAAAAACTGAAAACTCTAATTCAGAAAGATACATGCTCCCCAATATTCAGGGCAACACTATTTACAATAGCCAAGTCATGGAAGTAACCTGTGTCCATCAACAGATGAATGGATAAAGAAGATGTGGTATTTATATACAATGGAATACTACTCAGCCATAAAAAGGAACAAAATAATGCCATTTTTAGCAACATGGATGCCACTAGAGATTATCATACTAAGTGAAGTAGTCTGAAAGAGAAAGACAAATACCATATGATATAACTTATATGTGGAATCTAAAATACGACACAAATGAACCTATCTGTGAAACAGAAACAGAATCAGGGACATAGATAATAGACTGATGGTTGCCAAGGGCGAGAGGGGTGGGAGAGGGTTGTATTGGGAGTTTGGGATTCGCAGATGCAAACTGGTATATGTAGAAGGGATAAACAACAAGGCCCTACTGTATAGCACTGGGAACTATATTCAATATCCATGAAAAAGAATGTATGTATGTGTATAACTGAGTCACTTTGCTGTACAGCAGTAATTAACACAACAGTGTAATTCAATTATACTTCAATAAAAAATAAAGTTAAAAACAAATAAGTTAGTACAATCAAAAAAAAAAGAGAGATCTTGTAAGTATATACAATGCAATATTACTCAGCCATAAGAAAGAATGAAATCTTGCCATTTGCAGCAACATGGATGGACCCATAGAATATTATGCTGACTGAAATAAGTCAAACAAAGAAAGAGAAATACTATATGGTATCACTTATATGTGGAATCTAAAAAGTAATACAAATGAATCTATATACAAAACAGAGAGAGACGCACAGACACAGAAAACAAACTTATGGTTACCAAAGGGGAGCAGCGGGGAGAGACAAATTAGGAGTATGGGGTTAACAGATACAAACTGCTATACATAAAATAGATAAGCAACAAGGATTTACTGTATAGCACAGGGAATTATATCTAACATCTTGTAATAACCCATAATGGAATATAATCTGCAAAAAAGCAAACACTGGAATCACTATGCTGTACACCTGAAACTAACACAATATTGTAAATCAGATAGAAAGAAAGGAAGGAGGGAAGGAAGGAAGGGGGGAAGGAAGGAAGAAGGGGAGAGAGAGAGGGAGGGAGGGACAGAGGGACGGAGGAAGGAAATCCACCCCTAGTTAAATAACACTTTAGGGGAAGAATTTAACTTTTGGCGTTGGAAGCGGGGGAGCACCCTGAGGCTCCCCAGTCAAACCCGAGAAGCTGCCTATGCAGAGGCTCAGGAAGTCTAACCTTTCCCTCCTAACCCAACCTCCTCTTCCACAAAGGAAAAGCCCAGCATTCTTGAATGAAAAGCTCAGAGAGCATCAAAGGGAAAGAAGCCAGACTTGCAGGAAAACCCTCCAGCCTGTTCATGATTCCTGTGACCCTCTGTAACCCCTGTGAGGAGCTGGAGGATGCTCTGACCTGCAATGTGACTCACTTCCCTCCGTACAACGTGTGACTCGGTCTGAAGGACAGTGTGCTGCAGCACCTCTCCCTGCTCGAATGCCATTTTCTTCTACCTGGGCACCTGCCCCCTCGTCTAGCCCTGCCAGTGCCTGGCCCTCCTTTGAGAAGCCTCATCCATCAGTCCTGTTCACCGTTAAAAGCCACACAAACCAACTCTGGCTGATTTAGGTAGAAACGGAATTAATCTCGGGTGGTTCACATTCTCTGGGAGCCGCTGCTGGGTGTGGGTACCCAGGTGCACCTGGACCAACTCTACCCACAGCTGCTCTAGCAACCTCAGCTGAATCCGGAAGCAGCTGCCCCTGGACTCTGAGTGGTGTCTGCCTGGCAGAGCTGTTACCCAGCTTCACTGTAGCCACCAGGGAGTCTGGCACGGTGAGCACCTGGCATCTTCAGCCTCTCCAGTGGGAGGAGCGTTCCGCCTCATCAGGCAGGGAATTCCCCCAATACAGGACAGGACATAAAGATCCCAGGTGGCCATAAGGCATGAAAAATGGTTGTTCTGCCTCTCAGGAGTAAGGGCAGCTAGTAATTCTATTCTTTTCTCCCCCTGCCTTCCCTGACCAGCACGATCTCTGAGTTTGGTAAAAGTCACTCAGGCAAAGTATTGATGAGAACTTTTTTCATATGATGAGAACTTTTAAGATTTACTCTCTTAGTGAAGTAAGTCAGAAAGAGAAAAACAAATACCATATGCTAACACATATATATGGAATCTAAAAAAAAAAAAAAATTGTTCTGAAGAACCTAGGTGCAGGACAGGAATAAAGACACATGTAGAGAATGGACTTGAGGACACGGGGAAGGGGAAGGGTAAGCTGGGACGAAGTGAGAGAGTGGCATGGACACATATACACTACCAAATGTAAAACAGATAGCTAGTGGGAAGCAGCCACATAGCACAGGGAGATCAGCTCGGTGCTTTGTGACTACCTAGAGGGGTGGGATGGGGAGGGTGGGATGGGGAGGGTGGGAGGGAGACACAAGAGGGAGGAGATATGGGGACATATGTATACGTATAGCTGATTCACTTTGTTATAAAGCAGAAACTAACACAACATTGTAAAGCAATTATACTCCAATAAAGATGTTAAAAAAAAAGATTTACTCTCTTAGCTACTTTCAAATATACAAACAATATTAACTACAGTCACCATGCCATACATTACATCCCATAGCTGATTTATTTTATAACTGGGAATTTATACCTTTTGACCCCCTTTCCCATTTCTCCCAACCCCCACCCCTGGCCTCTGGCAACCACCGATCTGTTCTCTGTATCTATGAGTTTGTTTTATTTTGTTTTAGATTCCACATATGGAATCATACGGTATTTGTCTTTCTCTGTCTGACTTGTCTCACTTAGCACAATGCCCTCAAGGTGCATCCATGCTGTCGCAAACGGCAGGATTTCATTCTTTTCATGGCTGAGTAATATTTTTATATATATATTATAATATAGAACACACACATATATCTTGCATTTTCTTATTTTCTTTTCATCTGTGTGTGGACACAGGCTGTTTCCATGTCTTGGTTATTATTGTAAATAATGCTGCAATGAACAAGGGGTGCACCTATCTTTTAGAATTAGTGTTTGCATTTTCTTCAGATAAATACCCAGGAGTGGAATTACTAGATCATATCATTTTACATCTTAAAAAAGAAATCTGGGGGCTTCCCTGGTGGCGCAGTGGTTGAGAGTCCGCCTGCCAATGCAGTGGACACGGGTTCGTGCCCCGGTCCGGGAAGATCCCAAATACTGCAGAGCGGCTGGGCCCGTGAGCCATGGCCGCTGAGCCTGCGCGTCCGGAGCCTGTGCTCCACAACGGGAGAGGCCGCAACAGTGAGAGGCCCGCGTACCGCAAAAAAAAAAAAAAAGAAAGAAAGAAAGAAATCTGGGTGGGGTGAGGACCAGTGTAACATCTGTCATGCTCCTTCAGCAACAGACGTTCAAACCATCCATTGCCACTATAGTTCATCAGAAAATAAAATAACTTCCTAGAATAGACAGTGCTGTCAGCATCTTTCTGCTGACCATAGACTATTCTGGGCAGTATTTTGAAAATGAAACTGACTTATTAAAAGCTTGCAAGAGGAGGCGAAAAGGCCTGAAGTTGACCAGACTGCTTTGCTGTGAGAGCCCTGGGCTGTGACCCAAGGTCATGAGGGTGAGTCCCCTGGGGATGCAGCAGTGGCCTGCAAGCTTAGTGCTCACATAACCGTGGGCAGGTCACTTGGGTCTCAGTTTCCTTGTCTGTAAAACAAAGCTGAATCCCTCAAGAGTCCCTGGGTGGCAAATCTCAGGAATCCACTTGGGTCAGTCAGGAGGGGTGTTTGTTATCAGAGAATACAAGCTGAGGAACCACCTGCTACCTGAGGGCTGGAAGGCAGCAGGGCCTCAGGTAGGTTGGGAAAGTGATCTTTCCTTCAGCTAACGGAGTCCTGTGAGCCAGAGCCAGCGGCCTAAGTCTGAGAAGTAGGCAGAGGCTGGTAGTGCAGGGCCTGGAGGGCATCTAGGAATGGATTCTCTTTCCACCCCCCCATCTCTGGACCTATGTGTCTGCTTCACTCCTCTTCTTCCTTCTGAAGATCAGTTTCCTCTGCTCCCCAGGCCATATGGCAGAACAAGTCTGCCCTTGGGTACCATGTTCACCCTTAGGGTCTAGTCACTCACAGAAACCATCTCAATCAATTCTAGGAAAGCACTGTTACAGGTGCATCTCTGGTCCAATTACTTGTAGGCAAAACCATGGCAGCTGCTAGGAGCCCTGGTGAGGAGCCTGGAGTTCCATGGCAACCAAAATTACCTACCCCAGAAGGACTGGACTACAGGCCCCCAGACAGGCCTAAGAGTCTGGGAGTGCAGGAGTGAATGGACTGCAGGGTAACTCTTCAGATTGTGCAGAAGCAGTCTCAAGGGTCATGAGGATTTGATTTAAAGCCATTCTCAAACTTTTTTTTTTTTTTTTTTTTTTTTTTTTTGCGGTACGCGGGCCTCTCACTGTTGTGGCCTCTCCCGTTGTGGAGCGCAGGCTCAGCGGCCATGGCTCACGGGCCTAGCCGCTCCGCGGCATGTGGGATCCTCCCGGACCGGGGCACGAACCCGTGTCCCCTGCATTGGCAGGCGGACTCTCAACCACTGCGCCACCAGGGAAGCCCCATTCTCAAACTTGAAGGTGCATCAGAACCACCTGGACGACTTGTTAAAACACAGAGGGCTAGACCTCAGAGTTTCTGATTCAGTAGGTCTGGAGGGGCACAGTCTGAGAATTTGCATTTGTAACAAGCTCTGATGATGCTCAAATGCTTGGTTCCCAAAGTGGGGTCCACATTCCTGGCCCTGCCAGTTTCTTCAATCTGCAGGTTCCAGGGTCAGAAGGACTGGAAACAGGGAGTGGCGCCCGGGGTGTGCAACCTACATTCTGGATCGCCCTGTACACCACGGTTTGAGAATCACGGTTTTAAAATGTTTCAAAACGTCAGAAATGTCTTTGTTCCCAACCTTGAGTGTCACTGCGGAAATAAAAGGTGACCAGCCAAGGGATGTTTGTTCAGTATCATTAAACGGTTAAAGCGGTTAATTAATCAGTGTGTTTGGATTAAAACAAAACAAACTTTCCACTTTCACCAAAGAAACGCGAGTTACCTCAGGATGAGTAAATCCAGCCTTTGGGGTGGGTAAGAGGTCTTTTTTCTGGGCATTTTCATTTCTCCCTTCAAGAAGAGACGCACTCATCGCGTGGTTCTCCCCTTAGGGTAAGTAAAAGCTGGGCAGAAGTTTGCAGACTCGCCCTGCAATTCCTGGATCTCGGGCGCCCAGCTGCCACTGGCCAACCCGCCTTGCAGTCTGCGCCGGCGCCTCGGGGATCCGCCAATGAAGCGCTGAGGAACTCCATGACTTCATCGGATTACTCTCTCATTGGCTGCTGCCGCCGCGCCGGACCCTCCCCTTCCATTAGATCTCGGGAAAACTGCGCGGGCCCCGCCCCTAAGTGGAGGGCAGGTTGAGTTCTTAACCTCGTCTTCGAGTCTTGCGGACTTCTCTTCAAACAACAGATACCTCAGAAGGAAAATTCTGCTTTCTGACAAAGACTTGAGCGTGCCTCTCAGTCAGACAAAGTACTGGTTTTCTGCGCTGACCTTTGACTGCTGCATCGCTGAGGTTTAGCTGGTGTCTTCAACCTTTCTTAGGTACCTGGCAGATCGCACGCATTTCCCACTTACTTTAATCGTGTATTTGAATGAGTTTTGTCCTGCATCTCAGTGGATGAGTTTCTCAAGCCCCAATTTACTGTGGAATGCTAGTGATCATCTGTCCCACATTTTACCTGGGAAGTAAATTAGGTGGCTCCCACAAGGTCACACAGCTGGTTGGTGAACAGAGATGAAAATCAGATCCAGGGCTCCAACTGCAACCTCAGTGTTGCACACCTCCACCCCCCCACACCCCACCCTCTCAGGCCGTCTGATGCCTGAGAGCTCAGAGCAGCACTGCAGTCCAGGAAGCTCTGCCTGTAGGAGAGCCCACAGACTAATAAGGGATAATCCAGGTTTCCTCACATTCTAGCAACTGCCTAACTCCCAGTTTGACAGGATAGAGTCATGGACTACAATCTCCCAGAGCAGTGCTCTCATTTTACAAATGAAGAAATTGATGGGTACTTGAGCACAAACCAGTTGTCTGTGGGTAGAGGCCGGACTTGACCTCCTGCTCTTCTTGTCCAGCGATGAGCCCCAAATGCTGGAAAGAATGGAAAGCCCACGAGTCCCCAGGGAAAGTTTTGTGCAGTGAGCATGGTTTCAGTACTGCAAGCACTAATCTGGGAGTAAGGAAGCAATCCGAAGTGTTTGTATGCTTCTCTGGCTGGCCAGCAGTTCAGGTGAGCCTTCATCCCCAACCTTTCTTACCAACAGCGTCTTTGCTACAGGAAAGGAGACCAAGCTGCGGATTTTTTCTCCTCTGACGTAGCGGGTGATCTGGTGCTTGAAGAGTCCGAATGCTATGACCCTCTCTTGGGTCAAGGATTTTTGAAAACTCAGGACCACTCTGTTAGATGGGGAGACTTGGCAAGCAGACTAGACCTGAAATCCTTTTGCAAGGCTTGGCTCAGAGTTTACCTCCTCCAAGACTTCCTGGAATCCCCACCAACAAAGGTGGACCAAGGGCTCCTTCAGCCCCCAATGCTCATCTGAGTCCAGCTGCAGTGCTATTGTTCACTTCTTTGTCCCCTTTCCAACTAGACCATGAGTTCCTGAGGGATGGCATCACACTTTATACAATTTTGTATTCTCAGGGCCTAACGTGGTCTGACACATAGTAGATGCTCAATAAATGTTTGTTGAATTGAACTGTGGAAACCTTGCACGCTAGTTGCCTTGTGCAGGGGAAGATCACTCGCAGTTCCTAACAGATGCAGATTTTGTGTTTATGAGGCTCCTTCACACAAAATGAGACTTCTCACTCTTTTTATTAGTAAAGTGTTTGAAATGAAAACTTCACAACTGTTTGCTAATATTGGGTTGGCCAAAAAGTGCCTTCAGTTTTTAAGTAAAAATAAAAGACACACTTTTCATTCTCACCAAGAACTTTATTGGACAACATATTCACCCTTTTGTTCCACTACGTTCTGTCATTTTCCAGGCAACTTCATAATTCCATCTTCCCAAAACTTTTTATCGTTTTGAGCAAAGAACTGTTCCAGATGCCTTTTACAGTCTTCCAGGGAATTGAAAGTTTTTCCATTAAGAGAATTTTGTAAAGACTGAAATAAATGGAAATCTGAACATGCAATGTCTGGTGAATACTGTGGATGAATCAGAACTTCCCGGCCAAGTTGTGACAGTTTTTGCCTGATCATCAAAGAAACATGCGGTCTTGCGTTATCCTGATGGAAGATTATGCGTTTTCTGTTGACTAATTCTGGACTCTTTTTGTCGAGTGCTGCTTTCAGTTGGTCTAATTGGGAGCAGTACTTGTTGGAATTAATCGTTCGGTTTTCCGGAAGGAGCTCATAATAGAGGACTCCCTTCTAATCCCACCATATACACAACATCACCTTTGGATGAAGACCAGCCTTTGGTGTGGTTGGTGGTGGTTCATTTCACTTGCCCCACGATCTCTTCCGTTCCACATTATTGTACAGTATCCACTTTTCATTGCCTGTCACAATTTGTTTTACAAACAGCACGTTTTCATTACATTTAAGTAGAGAATCACATGCGGAAATACGGTCAAGAAGGTTTTTTCACTTAACTTATATGGAACCCAAACATCAAAGCGATTCACATAACCAAGCTGGTGCGAATGATTTTCAGCACTTGATTTGGGTATTTTTTTGAGTATGTCAGCCATCTCCCGCATGGTATAACGTTGATTGTTCTCAATTAATATCTGGATTGGATCGCTGTCAACTTCAACTGGTCTACCTGACCATGGAGCATCATCCAGCAGAAAGTCTCCAGCACGAAACTTCACGAACCACTTTTGACACGTTTGATCAGTCACTGAACCTTCTCCATACACTGCACAAATCCTTTTTTGTGTTTCAGTTGCATTTTAACCTTTCTTGAAATAATAAAGCATAATATACCGAAAATGTTGCTTTTTTCATCCATCTTCAACATTAAAATGGCTATACAAAAATTCACCAATTTTGATTCTTTTTTTTAAATGCACGCTGATATGACAGCTGTCACATACAATCTAACAAAATTGTTTCAAATGAAGTTAAAGACAGCTAAGTGCTACTAGAGCCATCTTATGGAAAAAAACGAATCTTTTGGCCAACCCAGTACAACTCCATAAAAACAAACAGATCCCTTGTGCTTACCTAATTCCTGATTGCCCTTTAAAACTCCAGAAGTGTGAGTCAATTGCATTATTCAAATCAGAACCCTCCATGTGTTTTCTTCTGTGCCTGGTCTGCTAGGAAGCTCAAAAATCATCCTATTCACACTGTTAGGAACAGTCTCCTCTCTGGTGACAGGTATAATGTTCTCCCCTATAGCTGTGTAGTTTCTGATCTTTACTTTGCTGTTCATTTAGACATATAAGCCCACTCTTTGCCTTTCTGGGAGAAGGTAGGACAGGTGATATACAGGGTAACAGGAAAGTAACCCCAGATCTCCAAGTGTGAAAAAAACACTCACAAAGATAAGTGATTTCTATCATACTGACTAAACCGAAAACTAACTTGATTTTTGTTATGGTGTCCAAAGCCTAGGCAAGGTTATCATGAATGGAGAGGAAAAGTGAAAAGTCTCAGAGCTATTCCAGCTTCATCCTGGGCAGGAGGACGCAGATCTGAGACACATGGATATTCTCAGCCCCAGAGAGGTGGTTCAGAAATGGAACCAAGAAGGCTCACAGAGCTTTTCCAGGGCTTGGGTAATGACCTTCTTGAGACTTTCCTCTCTCTGGTTCCAAGTCCACACTCACCAAGCAACCTCCAAGCAAGCATTTCAGCTTTGCAAGCATCCTGACACCGGGAACTAGGTCTCTGGGTATGGGGCACTGGGGGACGGCTTCCATCATAAATGGAATTGGCATGGAGCATAAGCGAGGGCCGCTGGTGGACTTCACTGTGGGAGCAGGTGGAGCACCCTGGAGCACCCACGTGTTTCCGGACTTGCAAAGCTGAAGGCCACGCAGGAACGTGGTTTCCGCACTCGGGTCATGCCGTGCTGGTTCCCTCCTTGAGCAGCCAGCCAGCCAGCCAGCCTCCTACACCTGGCTGTCCCTCTCAAATGGTAACAGATGGTTAACTGGAAACACCAGCTCGGTGCCTGCAGTGGGGTTGCTCAGCAAGGATCCCACTGGTTTGTTCCTACAGTGGGAACCATGGCTCCAGGCAGCAGCAGGTGACCCTGGGAAGAAAGTCAGGGGACCCCGGGGTATTTGAAGGGGGAGAGGGGCACAGAGCCATCTTGAGTCATCCTCAGAAACCCTGCTCAAAACAGCGGCAGCGATGCAGCTTTATAAACCGCAGCCTTGTTCATAAAAGCACACCTGGGCACTGAAGTGTGATAAGCCTGGGGGGTGGATAATATACTCCATGCCATGGAGCAGTACACGCTACAGAAAAGGAAGGAACCACAGCCTCGCATAACAAGGACAAATCGTGGGGCGTAATGAGCAACAAAGCAAATTACAGGACAGGACGCCACTTTAGAAAGCACGAAGCTAAAGAGCGTCATACGGTGACATATGACACTCATATTACTAGGGGTGGCAGGAAATGTGTGGTGCTAAAACTACTTAGAAAACAAAATAAGGATGAAATCAACACAAAAAGCAAACTTGTGGCTAACTCTGAGATGGCCAGCTGGGTCCCTGGTGCTCACTGCATTATTTTATTATATAGGTGCCTCTTGATTATCTGTTTTTGTAGGTGTCAAAAACATAATCAAAGACATCCAAAGGCACTGCAGCTATCATGACTCAAGCACGAGCACTGTGGCTTGTCCCCCCGTTCGTCACACGCGCTGCTGTAGTGCCCGCCCACGGGGCTCACCGAGCACGCATGGCTCACACCCCCCGGGCTCTGGGGAGTCTCCCTGCTCAGGCAGCCAGATGACAGGGCTGCTGCCTGGCATGGTGAGGTCAAAGGTTAGCAGCGGTTATTCTGTTAGCACACTGAGGCCCCTTGACATCTCCTCTCTCCGGATTTCCATCTCCCCCTCAAACCTGCCCCATATGCTTCCGCAAGCTGATTTGCACTTGACTGCGGGCCTGTCTGCCTGGAGTACAACTCCAGCCCCACCACTTTCCTTCTACTCGTTCAGCCGTTCAACAAATATTTACTAGGCACCTATGACGTGCCAGGCACCATTCTCAGCGCTGGGGATGCAGCAGTGAACGAGACCACACAAAAATCCCTGCCCTCGTGGAGCTGACATTCTAGTGAGGGAGGCAAACACTAAATTAATAAATATGAATCAGGTGGTGACAAGCAGAAGCCTAGAGCTGAGTAAGGGGACAGGGAGTGGAGGGAAGGGCAGGGAGTGGGTTTGGATAGGGTGGTCGGGAAGGTCTCTCTAAGGAGGTGGCCTTGGGTCAGGGACCTAAATGAAGGGAGGGGACCACGTGGGTATGTGGGAAGGGTCTTCCAGGCTGAGGGAGGCACAAGGGTAAAGGCCCGGCCCCTGCTCACTCGAGTCTCTTTCTTTCCCTGGGGCTCCCCCGCCCCTCCCCAGCCTGTCTTCTTTCTCAAGCCCTCTCCCCTCTGCTTACCTCTTGCCCTATTCTAGTTGTGGGTGTGTTTTTTGTTTTTTTTTTTTAAATGAAGTATAGTTTGTTTGCCTTATTCTAGTTGTCCAGGGGGCCCAGGCTTTTGGGGGAAGAGGACGGGGACGTTTCCAGACCACCGAGGCATCCCATTTGCATTGACCTTTGCTCTGAACATTTAGCCCGTCTCCATGGCTCCTGGCAAGACAGCTCTCCTGCAGGAATTATCCTGGAGTCAGACTTCCTGAGCCATCTTCCACTTAGCTCCTTTCCTGCCAGCCATTGCCAGGCCTCAAGGCTGGATTCGGCCTACAGGCTGTGATTTTTCACATCCTTGTCAAACCTGTAACAGCAATGCCTGGAAAAAAGATGTCGGCTTAATTACTATTATTAGCACCAACGACTTCCTACTACTGAGGTTCCCTGAGTGCCGCCTGCAGGTAAACTCACCTGGAAAACCATTTGGGGACGTTCTCCCCCTGTGATCACCTGTATATCTCCAGGGTTGCTGTGGCAGCTGCCAGAGCAGCCTGGGCAACGGATGAAGATCAGAAAACATCGCAGATGTGGGAATGAGCCCAGAGACCAAGGAGCCCAACTGTCAGACAATGTTTATCAGCTTCTGCTCCCAACCCCCATATCCCAGCAAGCTCAGCGCTCAGGCAGATGGTCAGAAGGGTACGCTGGTGGGTGTCAGTCACTTCCAGGACGGCCTGCTGTGAAGGTGGAAGCCTCAAATGTAGTCACTTATTACTGTTGTGTTAAATCCTGAAGGAATACATTTGCAGGCTGATTCTCGACCTTGGAGATCTCCAGCCTCGTCCATTCATTCATTCATTCATTCATTCACTCTTTCATTCAAGCTCCTACACAGTGCCAGACCCTACACTGGGTGCAAGGGGTACAGAGACACGGAATGTCAGGGCACGTTTATTGCACTCTTATGGTCTATCAACACCCTTCTAAGTGCCTTACCTGTATTTCCTCATTTAATTCACAATCAATTCTACAGGGTAGGTATTATAGCTGAGGAACTGTCGGCGGGGAAGGCAGGAACTATTAATGCCACTGCCCAGGCAGCACATGCTGAGTCAAGGGTCAAGGTCTGCTCTGCCCTCATGAAGACACAGGCCTTGTCTCTGGAACTTATCAGCTGGCGGGGGAGCACAGAGATGGACACCAATAATATACCTTACAGTATGGCAACTGAGGCAGTATAAACATCAGGCATTATATGACAGAGTTTGTTATAAGAAGCCCTATCACAGAGGGAAAGAGCAACTATTGTGGGATCACACAGGATCTGTCAGATGTTGAGCACGGCTTCTTGGTGACCCTTGGCTTGGGTCTCAAAGAATGCACAGGAATTTCCCTCCTGGACCAGAGGGGAGAGAACTTCCTGTGCAAGCATCTGGAGAAACAGACCTCCATGCTAAGAGGAGAATATGAGCGTTCAGGGTGGAGGATGGTGGTGGAAATACCTCCTGTGGAGATTCCTTCTACTTCTCTTCCTATTTCTTCTTGGTGAAACTGAAGAATCCAAGCCCCCAAAGGGACCTCTGTTGAAACTTTGACATTGTATTTCCCCTCGAGCTGTCCATAGCATCTGAGGCTCATCAGGCCAACCTTCATCATCTCATAGGTCCTTGCAGGTGCCTGAGGTTATGCCGGTCACATCAGAAGGCATCTCCGGATCTTCCTTCCTCACATCTCTGGATATCTGAGTTTCAGCTTCACCCTTGGTTGACTGGGGTCCATGTCTTTTCTTCCCAAGAACAGCCCCGGGGCTGCTGAGGGGATGAGAGACGAAACTGCAGGTAAGAACTCCTGGAAAGCTAGAGTAAGGCACCCCTAGAAGGGATGATGTTGATTATGACTTGGTTCTTCCTCATACCTGACATTCCAGACTGTCAGCTCCATCCTCAAATGCGGTATCCAGAATCCAATCCTCTCACCACTGCCACAGCTATCACCCTGGTCCATCCACCACCATCTCCCTCCTGAACTACTGGCAGTGTTCTCAGCCCTGCAGCCACAGTGGTATTCCTAAAATGTAGGTCACGTCATGACGTACATTAAAAGTCCTGCACGGATGCCCCATTTCACCAGAGGAAAAGCCAAAGTCTCCATAATGGTCCGCAGGCCCAACATGAACTCAGCTCTGACTCCCACCTCTGAACTCTCCTGCTTCGACCCCCTCCCTTCCTCTACCCCAGCCACTTGGGTCTCTTTCCTGTTCCCCCAGCTTATTAAATATGCTCCAGGGCCTTTGTACTTGGTTGCAGTACCCTCTGCCCAGAGATGTTCTCTCTCACCTTCTTCAAGTCTTTGTCCAATGTCACTTCAAGGAGGCCGTCTCTTACCACCCTGTCAGTTCTTTACTCTCCTCATTGGACCCTGCTCTGTTTCTTCAGCTAACCATTTTTACCTTCTGATTTACTACTTTATTTTGCTTATTTATTCCCCTGCCTGGAATGTAACCAAGGCAGGTATTTTGTTAGTTTCCTGCTGTATTCCCAGCACCTGCAACAGGACCGAGCCATAGTAGGTGATGACTACATAGTCATCGGATAACTGAAAGAAGGCACAGTTGGGACGCCTGCCCTCAGCTCTGTCTGCAAGGCCAAGACAAGGAAACCCCCCTGCGGACTCTGCATCCTCCTCAGAGGGCAAGGTAGCCGACATCTGAGCTGGCAGTCCTTGCCCGGTTCAATCCAACTCGCCTCAACAGACATTGATGGAGCCCTGGGCAGGTGCTGAGCCTGCCTGAGGGATGAGTCTCCACCCACCTCGAACTGGGTGGGGCGAAGGCTGCCTGGGGCAGAGGGGGCCTGCTAAGGAGCACAGGCCAAGCCAGGCCCAGAGGGATCTCCCAGAAACCTGAGATGGCAGGGCAAGCTCAGGCAGGCCTCCCCGTCACACCCACCTCATACCCCAGGCCCACTAGTCCGGCCTGGCCCGTGACCGTCCCCAGGGTCACTGCCCTTTCTAGGCCCTATTCCTGAGGGTCTGTGGGGCTCCCAGTCTCTGCCTCCCTCCCTCCCTTCCTCCCGGGTCTCCCTCCTCCACGCCCCCATTCTGCCAGACCCCTACCACCACAGCCCCTGCTTTTCCTCACCTCTCTCTTCCACGCCTTCCCCCTCGAATCTGGACCCCAGCCCCAGCCCCCCTCCAGGTCCCGTTCCCGGGCCTCCTTCCCCGACCCGGCCTCCGCCGCACCTCGCCCCTCCTCGCGCCTCCCCCTCCCCCCGGCCCCCGGCCCCCGCGGCCCCGGCCCCGGCCCCGACCCGGGCCCGCGCTGCGGCTCCGGCCCTGGCCGGTAGGGGCCGCTCCTCGCGGCGCCCGGGGCCCCGCCGCGCCAGCCGCCGCCGCCCGCCTCCCCGCCCCTTCCCCAGCCGGCGCTCCCGTTACGCCGCGGAGCCGGGAGCCGGAGCCCGAGCCCGCGGCGGCAGCGGGAGGCGGAGACGGGGGCGCCCGGGCGGCGGCGGCGGCGGCGGCGGCGGCGGCGGGGCCTGCGGGGGGGCTGGCCGGGCCCGGCCAGGCCGCGATGGCGACCAAGAAGGCGGGCTCGCGGCTGGAGACGGAGATCGAGCGCTGCCGCTCCGAGTGCCAGTGGGAGCGGATCCCCGAGCTCGTCAAGCAGCTGTCGGCCAAGCTCATCGCCAACGGTACGCGCCGGGCGCTCCGGCCTGGGCTGCTGGAGGCGCCGCGGCCTCCGCCGATCACCGGGCCGGGCCCCCGAGGCGCGGCGGGGCGCGGGCAGGGGCGCGGCCGGGTCACGAGGGCGCTGCGCCCGGAGATGTGCGCGGCGGGGCCAGGGCCTCGGGAACCCGGGGTCCGCGGCGCGGCGCGGTGGGGGCCTCCGGCGGCCGAGGGCTTGTGCCGGGCGTCCCAGAGTTCCGGCGTGCAGGGCGGGCTTCTGCGGAGTCAGGGGGTGGGTGTCTCGGAGTTGGCTGCTGTACTGGGGTCCCAGGGGGTCAGGGGCCGGCCTAGGGGCTCTGAGAAGTTGGAGGTGATGGGGGGAGGGTGCGTCCTCAAGACTCGGGTGTGGATGTATGGGGATCCAGGGTGTGTGTGTGGTGTACTCGGAGTCATGATGTATTTACGGGGGTCCTGCGAATGGGGGTGGTGAGCAGAGACACCTGGGAAATATGCTCTGTAAACAGATGGCGTTCAAGGGGCTCCAGGTGGAAGCCCAGGCTTGGGGTGTGTGTGGGGTGGTGGTGGAAATCAGGTTGAGATGTGTCCCGGGATCCAGAGGGTAGGATGTCGAAGCTGTGGATCTAGGGAGGTCGGGTTTGGGAATATGGGGGAAATAGAGTCAGGAGGGAGAATATTGTGGAGCGAGGTGGCAATGTGGTTGAAGAATGTTGGGAAATGGAGTTGGGTGTGTGAGGGGCTTGGGGCCTAGAGGAAGAGGGGGTCAGAGAGGTCCAAGGAGTAGGAACCTGGTGCCTGGAGTTGGTCTGTGACCCGGTTGACTCAACTGGTTCTCATACCCAGTGGAATCAAAATTGCATCCAAAATGCCATTTCAGAGCATAGCTCCACGTGTCCTTATTTGTTTTGGAAGCAAGTATCCTTAATGTTTGCTTGTCTTTTAGTGCCCGCCCAAACCGCAGGCACCAGTGCACTGGCGAGAGGGCAGAGGTTTTGTCACATTTCATCTCAGGCTTCCTGAGGCTGGGTGAGCACATGTTGGCTGAACAAATGAATGAATGAAAGAATGAATAAATGACACTGTTCTGAGAAGGGACCGCCACACTGTTTTCAACCTTCTCGCCTCAAACTACCCAGAAATGGAGAGGGATGTCGTGTGTCCTCTTCAGGAATGGTTTATATTTGTGCCTTTTATAGTATCAGAGCCTCAAAATAAGAACTTGGTTTTGTGCACTCTCAACTGTGGTACCTTGCTTTGGGCCGGTATTTCCTGGGCAGATGCAGGTGCCATGATCATAGCAGGGGCATGGAGGAAGCACAGACCTACCTGGGCTCAGCATGTGGAACGTGTTGACTCTTCTCAGTTACGCGAGCATTTGAGGAAAAGGTGTTCAGTCCCCTGGGCCCCAGTGGCAGCCTGACCTTGCTGTCCCTGTAAGGGTCACGAGCTTGGCCTCTTGCGTCTCTTCCCCGTACCTGCAAAGTTTTCTTGTTTCTTCAGAGCTCGACAATCCTGGGTCTACTTTGCCACTTCCCGGCTGTGTGGGCATATAATACCTTCAGGGCGTATTATACCTTCAGGGCATATAATACCTTCGTTGATCTTAGGATTAAATAAGTTCATTTGTGAGCCCCCTGGTTTTTCCCTTCAGAACCCACTTGTTTCCTGCTTTATTTACTCATTCAACCAGTATTTGCATGCCCACACGTGTCGGGCATCAACAGTGGTGAATAGCACTGACCAAGCTTCTACCGTCATGTGCTTACCTCCTCTGAGGAGACAGATGGTAAGCAAATATGGACATAGTAAACAAGGTAGCTTCAGATAGTGAGAAGTGATTTGAAGAAAACAGACAAGATCATGTGACTGAGAATGATGGGTAGGAGAGGTGGGGTAACTCAAACTATGGTGGTCTCTGGAATGAGAGGGTAGATGGGCTTTCAGTGGCATGAGCCGATCTTACCTTCACGGCCCCTCTAGGCTTGGCTCCCTTTCCAAGGCTTGGTCCCTAGAATCTAAGCCACAGTCATTAATGGGGCTTGCGGGGGGAGCAGGTTGTACGGGGCACAGTGGTCCATGGGTCTATGTGCAAGTTTGGTTTGGGGAAACTCATGAGAGAGAGACTTTTGCCCCAGAACCCACATGGTAAACAGCAGCCGTTGATGGCCAAAGGTCACACAGACTAGAAAAGGTCAAAGAGATTGCTCAGGAAGATAAAAAAAAAAAAGAAAAAGGATGAAACAAAACAGAATTATTGTGGCTTTCCTTTGGGGTTCAGAGAAGTGCTTGTAGGAGGGTCTTTCCCTTTCTTTGGCTGATGGGGGCTCCCCTGACTGGCAGTGGGACGTCCTCCTGGCTTTGGGGGCACCAGACCCACCTGGGTGCACTAGACCTCAAGTTTTGGGCAGATTTGGCAAAATCCCTAAGCTAAAACATTTGCTGTTTAGAATAAGGACAGCGAGTTAATGTCATGTTTATCATACTAAGACAGTTACCTTGAAGGCAACCACAGGCAGAAAAGGGCACAGTCTTTGGAACCAGCCAGACCAGAGCCTGAGTCCTGGACCTGCCACTTCCTAACGCTGTGACCTTGGTCAAATTACTTAACCACTCGGGGCCTCAGTAGTTTCATCCTAGAATGAGGATTAAAAGACTTACCGTGTAGGGGTTGTTATGAGATTCAAAGGAGTCTAAAGACTCCCAGGGCTAGCCACAGAGCCTGACGCTTTAGTAGGCAGGCCCTTCATTCATTCACTTATTCATTCATTCCACAAAAACTGAGTACTTGCCAATGTGCTAGTCACTGTTTTAGGCACTGGGGATCTACCAGTGATCACATCAGACAAACATCCCTGCCCTTATGACACCCACATTCTAGTAGGGAAGGGGCAGGGAGACAGATAGATAAAATCATGAAGTAAAATGTACAGGATGTCAGATGGTGGTAAGTGGTATGAGAAGAATAAAGAGGGGAAGAAGGAAAAGTGCTTTGGGATGGGGTGGGGGTGGGGCTTGTTTAAATGGGTGGCCGGGGAAGGCCTCTGATTGGAAGGCAGCATCTGAGATAAGAGCTAAGTTGGTGGAGTGTGTTCCAGGGAGGGGACTTCCAGGGCAGAAGCCTGGTGAGGGCAGAGGGGTGGCAGGGCCAGATGGCATGGGGCCTCATGGGTCATGGTTAAGGCTTTGGGTTTTCTCTGAGTGATGTGGGAGCCCCGGGAAGGTTCTGAGCAGAGGAGTCACTGGTTCTTGCGCTCCCGCCTGCAGCGAGCCTCTCCGCTCAGCACGTCAGCGTCTGTGCTTGGGCATGGCAGCTCCTCCCCATGGAGGCCGGTAAATAGCGGACACTTTCAGAGCCTGCTGCTCCAGCCTGACTCCTTTGAGATAAATTGGTTTAGCTAGTTTTGCCAAGAGGTGTATAAGGAAGAAAAGGGCCAATGCCAAGCTGGAAACAGAGCCCAGAAGTTCCTTTTCTGCCTCACACCCCACTGCAGTCACTGTTTTTAATCACTCCATCTCAAGGCACCGAAATGTGTGGCAGCTAAATGCCAGGCCCTGATGAGTTCCAGCAAGAGAGCGGGGATGGGAATACATACAAGCTAAGGGGGATGGGAGAGTCCACTCAAGCCCAGGCTCTTGCTACCTCAAGTGTGGTCAGGGGTCCAGCAGCATGGGCATCGTCTGGGAGCACGTGAGGAGCGCACACTCTCGGGCCCCACCCCAGACCTGCAGGGGATTGGTGGGCACAGGGAAGTGGGAGGGGCCCTGGCCTGAAGATGGCGTGGCCGCCCGAGAGGTCAGGGGTGAACATGGAGAACCGCACATCGGCTTCTTGTCGGCTCACAGGTCAGCCCTGGCCGTGGGAGGGCAGTCCCAGCTGGCTTCCCTCTGCAGAAGGTCACCCTCTAGCCTCCTGGTGGTTAGGTTCACTGCTGTGTGAGGAAGTGCAGTTATCTGGCCCCTGGGCTTCAATTCAGACTCTGGCTGGCTGGGTGACCTTGAGCCAGTTACTTAACATCTCTGAGCCTGCGTTTCCTCATCAGTAATATAGGGTTAATAATACCTAACCCATCAGGATGGCTGTGAGGATGAAATGAGTTGATATATGTTAAACTTGGTATTTGCAAAATACTGGTGTTCACTCCTTCCTGCTGACCCAGCACGACCCTGGGCAAGACAGGCCAGGTCCTGGCTATCACCTGGTTGGGAAGAAGTGTGGGAGACCTCGGGATGACACACGTGAGCTGGGCCTGGTCAAGACTTCCGCATATTTCAGTAACAGAACAGACCTTTTGGAGGCTGCACCCGCCCCGAAAGACAGCCGCTCGCTCTGAGGCAATGTCGGCCTCTCCGCACTTCCCCAGGCTGCTCAGCTTCTCAGACGGGCTCAGTCGCTGAGCTCACTTAGAGCAAGTAGGCCCTGATCATAGTGTCTCCTGAAGGGACCATCGCCCCTCTGGTTAGGTGTGATTTGGGGTTACTTTACTTACCTCTTGGTGAAGGGTAGGTAGGGAAGTGGTGCCTGAAACAAAGAATATTTAGGGGGCAAAGTTTGGTTATACAATGTACTTAGACCTTTGAGTGAGAGTGAGGTTCTCGCCTTTGCCAATAGCTGATATTCCTGTGGTTTGAAGGAGGGCACGGGTGGCATTGTGGCTTCCCCTTTTGGAGGAGGGCCGGGCCCGCTCAGGCCCCTGGAGATTTCCCAGAGAGGCAGAGAGGTAATGGTGGATGGGGGGCCCCTCTGCCCGCCCGAGGGGCTTCTTAGGAAACAAGGCTGAGGTGTATCTGAGAGCCTGCAGCGGGGTGAGAAGGTGGCCCTGACGTGTAGGAATGGCTTCTTTGGACACTCCTGGGGTACGGCAGACTCTCGGGAAGCCCCCAGACACAGGGGAAGGAAACTTAGGAGACTCTCCCTCCTGGCTTTCCCAGGCCAGCGTCCTGCTGTCCTCTGAAGGACATGCCTTTGTGGCAGACCACACGTCCTGATTTTTGGATCCAGAAGATTCACTCATTCCACAACGCACATGGGTGGCTCTGAGCTGGGCATTGGGGCTCACGTGGTCGCTGTGGTCAGGGCAAAAACACTGTGACCTTGTGGCTCCACACAGTGGGACTGGGGCTGCTCAGCTCCTCCTGCACGCCCCCCCCCGCCGCCCCCCCCCCCACACCTCCAGGGCACAGGAATTTCAGGCTCCGAGTGGAGAGGAAGGAGGATACCCGACATCCATCCGCTTGGCCAGCCAGCCTTTCCAGCCTGACCTCCATCCCCTTGGTGCGCGGGGCCCCTCCGTTGGCTGGTTTGGCCTCCTGGACCTTCTCGCTCCCCTTGCTTTTCATCTCTCACCTGTGCGCAAGCTGTTGGGCTCCAGAGCCCTCTCTGCAGGTCAGAAGCCTAGCCATCTGTCATGGTCTGGTTCAGGTTCCTCCTAGCTGTCCTTCCCTCACAGAAAAGGCTGTTGGCCTCTGAGAAGACAACCACAGAGAGTTAGAACCAGATGGGCCCTGAGCGATCACACTGGATAACAGTTTTCACACTGTCCTGTCGAGAAAGCACCCTGGTGACCAGGTGGGCAGGCCTCACTCACTGGAGCAGGTACATTTTCCCTTAAAGTTTCCTTTGAAGGAAGGGCTAATGTGCTTAAAAAAACACATTTGAAACCCACTGATCTAGTCCAACCTCCCCATCTTATAGATGAGAAAACAGGCCCAGAGAGAGAGGTGTCTTCCTTAAAGCCACCAGCCGGCGATGGCAGAGGTGAGCAGAGTGGGTCAGAGGTCTGGACCCTGGGTCAGAGTGTTGCTCTGCCTTGTGAAACCCCATGTGTAAAGTGGGGACACACGTCCAAAATTCCTTTTCTGAAACCCTTGGGGCCAGATGTGTTTCAGGATGCAGAATTTTTCAGAGTGCAGTGTATATACTGGACATTACGTGACACTCCCCGTGGGGTTAGTGGCAGTGCTTCATGAGAAAACAAGCAGTATTTCTGCATCAAAACATATCAACAGTCATTGCAAAAGGGATAAATAGACTCCACATAACCTTACATTGGTTCAGTTTACCTGCCCAGTAAGTTAACAACAAAACCCAGCTTTTGGTTTGTAGAGAGGTCTGGATTTTGGAAATTATGGACAAGGGATCGTGAACCTGTAATGACAGTGCTAAACTGGTAAGGTGGCTGGAAGGACCACGTGACAACAGAACAAAACAAACAAGCCAAAGAGCACCTGAAAGTGCTTTTAGCCTGGGGCCTGCACAGAGTAAGCCCTTATCAGAGATAGCATGGGTTGTCTCGTGGTGGGTGCTAGCGTCTCCCACCTCCCCGCTCAGGGCCGCTTCCCCTCCCCACACAGTCTGCTGGGCATGTGCCTGGTCTTCCCACTGTGGTGGCCCTTCTGAAGGGCAGAGGGTGTGCTCCTGCTTTAGTGGGCCACCAGCCTCCTAGCCCACACTGGGTGTGCTGTGTCGAAGTGGCCCGCAGACTTTCACCAGGGGAGGCTCCTGGAGGCGCACGGGCTTCAGTAGTTGCAGCTCACGGGCTCTAGAGCACAGGCTTAGTAGTTGTGGCACATGGGCTTAGTTGCTCCGTGGCATGTGGGATCTTCCCGGACCAGGGCTCGAACCCGTGTCCTCTGCACTGGCAGGTGGATTCTTAACCACTGCGCCATCAGGGAAGCCCCCTGTTGTATTGTTTAGATTCCACATATAAATGATATCATGCAGTATTTGTTTTTCTCTGTCTGACTTATTTCACTTAGCGTAATGCCCTCCAAGTCCATCCATGTTGCTACAAATAGGAAGAGGTCTTCTGAGACATCTCAAAACCTTCCCCGTCAGCCACCAAGATGAGACTGAGCAGAGTTTGGCACGCGGGTGGGATGAGAGCCACGTAAACTAGAAAGGGCAGCCGCAGCCACAGGAAACCTGGTGTTGTGGCCTCAGCCCCTGCTACCCTCCAGGCTTGTCTGTCCCTGTTCATCGAGCACAGCGCCTGGTGGAGGTGCCAGCACCAGGCAGAACAGATGCTTTTTGGTCCTTTCACGGGCCTGCCAGACACGGAGTCAGAATCCCCAGGTATTTTCCCTCTGAGTGACCTTGTGCACATCACTTGAACCACTGAAACCTTAGTTTTCCCGACTTCATGGGCGTTAAAACAGTGCCAGTACGGAGGGAGGATGAACAAGCGTTTCTTGAGCTTCAGCTGTGTGCCGGATTCTGCGCGTGAACTTGCACGTGGATCCCGGTTATTCATCCCAACAGCCACGTGGGGAGTGGGGTCGGGGCTGTGATTCCCATTCAGGGCACGAGTAGACCGAGGCTTGGAGATGTTCATAGAACAGGACTCTAGCCCAATTATGACTCTAGTTCCATTATTCTACACTAATGTTTTTCTGAACTTTTCAGATCAGAATCACCGAGCTGGCTTATTAGAACCCAGTTTGTAGGGCTCCACACGTGGTGATTCTGATGCAGCCCGTTTGGGTTGGGGCCTAGGCTTCTGCACTCTTTATAAGCTCCCAGGTCTTGCCAGTTATGCAGGTCCATGGACACGCTCTGAGCTGCACTGAATTAAGGGAGCTCAGACAATATGGATTGCCAGACCTCTCCTCTAGGGTGGCGATTCTCGGTCCAAGATGCGGACTGGAAATCTGTATTTCAAAATTCAGCCTCTGGTGATTTGTGTCACCAGGCATGTCTGAAAGCCCCTGCCCTCAGCCACCATTCTTAGCATTTAAGGAGCACCTCCTGTGGAGCGGGGCGGGGGACGCTGCACCAGAAGACGTAGAGCGAGCCGGTCACCAGCCACAGGAAGCTTCCCGCTCAGGGCAGTCCCTCAGCCTCTGGGCAGCTGACTCACCTGGGGCTGCTTAGTAACTCGGAGTCGCAGGCTGGGTCCGAGCTTCTGCTTCGGGAAGTCTTGGTGGCGTCGGGTTCAGGGAACAGGGTTGTTAACCGGCACCCGGGGGATTGTGGCGCAGGGAGTTCCCGGACCACACTGAGACATGATTGTCCAAGTGGTGGGACAGTGTCACCTGCGGCCTGAGGAGAACAGTGACAGCATCACTGAAGGCTACAGGGTGCAGCTGGGTTACTGGGGCTGAGGGTGGTGGGTGAGGCCTGGCAGAGCGTGGCTTTAGGCGGCCTCTCCTGGTCTTAGCACCGAGAGTCCTGTGTCCCAGAGCCCCCTCAGTCCTAGGCAGTGGGACAGTAGTTCACCCTCTTAGGCGGATGGAGTTATTTTAGCAAAGAGGAAAGGAACCTAGTACAGGAGAAAGCGGTGGATTTTGCCCTGTTAGATCCGGGTTCAAATCCTGGGTCCGACACTTACTGCTCGTCCGGCCTTAGGTGAATTACTTAGCTTCTCTGAGCCTCAATCTTTATCTCAAAGGTTACTTTGAGGAACAAATAAGATAATGCAGTTTCTAGCACAAGCATTATCTCAAGCAGCCTCACTGCATCAGGAGTATTGTGTGTGGAAGGAGGGTAGAAAGTTCCAGATACTCAGTCCTTTACAGGGTGTGGACGAAGTGGGCAGGACAACACTAATAGCAATGATAGCAAAGATGCTTAGTGGCGGTGGGGTTCTTGTTGTGCTGAGAAGCTGACAACAACCCGTGTTTGCTGGGTCACAGAACTAGTAAGCGCTTCAGCCCAGGTCTGACAGATGCCTCAGGCCTTCTCTTCCAGCCACCCATTCAGCACCCAGTAAGCCTGGGGTAGGACGTAGGGGTGCTGCCATGGGTAATGGGGACACGAAGATGAATGAGACCACGGGGCTGGCCACCCCAGGAGGGCACGGCCTTTTGTTCTCTTGTTCATTGCTATATCCCAAGCACCCATCACATGGCTGGCACACAGTAGGTACTCAACTAATTCTTCAACGAACACCTTGGCCTGTGCTCTGGAGGAGTTAACTTGGATTCATTTACTCATCAGACACCTACTGAACACCTCCTGGGTGCCAGCCCTGTCCTGAGGGCCCGGAACACGAAGATCGCTGAGTCCAGTACATGGAAACTTGGCAGACTGGGCTCGGGGCTGGGGGTGGTGGAGGGACTGGGCTGTGGCGGCCCCTGGGGAGGGAGTGTCCACCCGCGCGTGGTTGCACATCTGAGTCTCTTGGTGTCGTCCTAGCGCGACTGGCCTGGGCCCACCTGGGGCTGATGGATCGCTGTTCGGGCTGGCTGCCTGTGGCCTTCTCTCCCTGTTTCTTGGGCAACTGCAGGGTGGACACTTGCTGGGAGGCCCATCCCAGGGAGGGTTTCCGGTCCCCTCGCTGCCCCCTTATCCCTCTTTCCTCCTCACGTTCAGGCTGGCTCAGCCCCGTTGCTGCAGGGCCGGGCTCCATTGAGGAACTGCCCCCTCTGGCTCTTGTAGGTTCTGAAGCAGCGTTCTCTCAAGTTAGCCAGCCTTGGAGGGGTGTCCACTTGGTGAGATGATACCCCTGAGGGGTGGGTGGTGCCCAGCCCAGGGACCTACAGTCAATGCCACCCTCCCTTCCCTGGTCCACCAGGCACCAGGCCAAGGCAGTCAGCTCCCCACTGAGTCTTGGGCCTGGAGGCCTGGGAAAGTGGGTCTCCCTGGCCCGTTGTAGCCGCCGCACACCCTGTGGCAGCCTCCCCGCCCTGCCCCAGCACACACGCCGGTGGTGTCCAGTCACCCTTCTGCCTGGAGTCTCACTTAGAGAAATTCCTCAGGCCCCTCAAACCTCACTTGCTTCTCACACCCTCCTGAGTGTCCCTGCTGGTCTTTGCACACCACCGCACAGGGCTTGGTGGTACCCGCCTCCCTACAGACCCTACCCCTTGGAGGCAAGAACTGGATTGGGGCTTTGGGTCTTCAGGAGGAACTTGCTGAGTCCGTGTGGGTGTACGTTTAACGAGCCTGTGTGGGGCTGGCTTCCTGAGAGAGCCATTTCCAAGCCTTCTGGGCTGGCCTGATAACAGCCCCCCTGCCCGCTAGACTCACTTCCTGCCCTGCGGAGCTCTGGGGACAGGTCAGGCCAACTCCAAGCTCATGACTTTCAAGTTACCTCGTCTCTTCTTAGACGAGGTTTCTCTAGGGGAAGTGTGTGCGTGTGCGTGCGTGTGCGTGCGTGTGCGTGTGTGTGTCCAGCATACTCGTCTACTCTGGCAGCGCGGAGGAAGCATAGTCTTCTGTTCCCGCATGTTCCTCTCCCGTCCTGTCCCTCAGCTTCTGCGTTGTGTGTGGATATGAGCAGGCATTGGCATGAGGCCTGGACCCTGGCCATCCCAGAATGTCGTTTCTGCCAGCTTCTTCTGAGCTCCTTACCCTTTGCCTCATGCCATCTTTGCCTGTCAGTAAGAGTTCCACAGTAGCCGGGCCCTCCGAGCTGGGTCACAATTTAAACAAAGCTAGTGGAAGGGGAGCAGTGGGGCCTGAGGTAGACACGGGGAGGTCTGGTCTCGGTGAGCGTCGTGCCCCGACTGTGTGCCAGGCACCCCGGCGGAGGGAGCTGTGTCTCCAGAGACTAAGGTACTTGGTTGGGCCGTGTCTGTGGAGGGGAGACATGCTTATTGATTGACTCGTTCCAGAAATGTGTATGGGACGCCTGCTGTGTGCTGAGCATTGGCGGTGGAGTGTGAATGTGAGAGCGATAGGAGGGAGGGCAGAGCTAAGGTGGTAAGTTACAAGGATCTTGGCTTTCACTTTGGGTGAGGGGGGAGCCATTGTAGGGTTTGAGGGGAGGGGTGACCTGACCCGACTTAGATTTGAAACAGGTGTAGGGCATGTAATCCATATTTTCTAGTCAAGGTGTGTGCCCTTTTCTTCCCCATCCTCCACCGTGACAGTGTCCCTACCCTGGTTCGGCCCAGCTCTACCTACCCGTGGGTCTGGCTGAGGAACACCCTCACCTTGCTGACCACGTGCCCCTGGTGAACAGTGACCTCACCAAGGCACTGCCCCTCCTCCAGTAGGTCTGCGTTCCCCCTTTCCAAAATGTCTGTCGCACGCGTTCTTTTCTCTTCTTAGACCCTGTACGTCCTCTGAATGCCTTGCTGTCACCCCTCGCTCATGACCTTGCCTCATTCTTTGTTGAGGAAATAGAAACAATCAGGAGACCAGCTCGTTTCCTCCCCCCGAGTTGACCCGCTTTCCTCCTGGCCTGCTTGGGGGCCTCAGTTCCTTCCAAAGGCCTGCAGCCCTGAATCCCTTCCGTCCTCGCCTTCCCAGATTGGCCTCTGCAGTCCACTCTCTGCCTCCCTGGATCAGTTCTCTGTCTCTCTGTCTGGCTCTCCTGGACCATGCCCTGTAGGATGCACACATGCCCTAGACTTCCTATTGGAACCATCCTTAGCCCTGCATCGCTGTCTAATTACTGCCTCATCTCTCTGTTCCCTTTTGGCAAAGGCTCTTTGGAGAATCGTCATCTCCTCTGCTCACCCTGGCTGGGCTTGTATCCCCTGGGCTTCCCCGAGACTTCTCATGTTAAGGTTTCCCGCCCCCCTCCACCCCAATGTTGCCTCCATGTTGCCAAACGTAATGATTATATTTATGCTCTTATCTTCCTGGATATTCCAGCTGCTTTGAACCCACTTGACCACTTCCTCTTTCTGGAAACTTCTAACCTCAGTCTCTCTTTCCTGGTCCTTCTCACTCAGTCTCCCGCAGCTTTGATGTGGACCCTCGCCCACTGACATGATTTCTCTACTTGGATATCAAGTGTCATTTAACTTGGTTAACACAGAACTCTTGGGTATTTTCTTCCTCACCTCAGTACATGGCAAAGTGGTACCGCTGTCCGCTCCACTGTGCAATCTAAAATCTAGAATTTACCTTTAATCCTCTCCTCTCCTCAACCCTTGTGCATTAGTTTCCTGCTGCTGCTATAGCAAATTACTGCAAATTTACTGGCTTAAATCAATACAGATTTGTTTTCCTTCGGTTCTGGAGGTCAGAAATAGGAAATGGGTCTCATTGGGCTAAAATCAAGTGTCGACGGAACTGCATTCCTTCCGGAGGCTGTAGGGAGGAGACTGTGTCCTTGCCTTGTCCAGCCTCTACAGGCTGCCTGCACTCCTTGGCTTGCGGCCCCACCTCCATCTTTAAAGCCGGTGGTTCAGTGTCCTCCAGTCTCTCTCACTCTGCTTCCATCATCACGCCTTCTTCTCTGACTCTGACCCTCCTGCCTCTCTCTTCTAGGGACCCAATGTGCCCACCCAGATAATCCAGGAGAATCCTCCCATTTCAACATCCTTAACTTAATCACGTCTGCGAAGTCCCTTCTGCCAGACAAGGTGGCATATCCACAGGTTCCAGAAGTTAGGACATAGACATCTTGATGGGGCGAGGGGTGGCTACTATTCTGTCTGCCATACCTCCAGTCCATTCCATTAGTTAGTCTGGTTTATGTTCTCTCCAAACTATGTCTCAGTCAAACGATTTCTCCCTCTCTGTGCTATTTCTCACCACTTACCCTCTTGTCCAAGTGTCTGTCACCTCTCGCCCGACTACTACAGCAACCTAACTGGCTCTGCCTTTGCCTCTGCCATGCTCCAACCCCAAGTTCATTCTCCACACAGCAGACAGAGGGATCTTTCCAAAACCTACATCAGATCATTGCACACCCCCATTTACCCGCAACCCCCAACCAAAGACTTGCGATTGCACTTAGAGTGAATGCCAGACTCCTCACTGCAGTCTATGAGAAAGTTCATGATCGCCTCTCTGTCTATCCCCATCTTGACCTGTTCCCTCTTTTCCAGCTACGCTGGCCTTCTTGCTGTTGCTAGAACACACCAGCTGTGTCCCCACCTAGGGCCCTTACGTGAGCTCAGAGGATGCTGTTCCCTCAGCCATCTGCATGGCTGACTAGCACATCATTCAAGTGTCAAACGCCTCTCCGTGGAGACTCTTGCTCTGGTCTGGCCACCCAGTTTCAAGTAGCCATACACTTGCTCACTGTCACGCCACGCTGGTTTAGTTCTCTGCACATCTCTTACCACTGTCTGGCCTTTCTCTGGTTTGTCTCTGTCTCCTCTGTCCCGAAACGTAAGCTCCCTGGGGGCAGAGGCCTCTCCTGTCTCATTCGCTGCCGCACGTCCTGGCGCGGGCTGGCCGGTGCCTGCACGTGCAGAGCCCTGGGAGGTACATGGTTAGCTCAGACGGAGGGAGCGGAGGAAGCTTCTCCCGGTGGACCCTGAAATACATCTCAGACGATGCCTCGAACTTTGGCAGGAGAAGGGAGGCAGGCACGGCATGTCCAGGCACCCTCTGGTGAGACACGGCCTTGGAAGGATGCTGAGGGCCTGGAGAGTGTGTGTGAGAGGCTGGCGGCCCAGGGAGAGCGGGTGCTCGTTTCTCAGTAGTAACTGCAGACTTAAAACATCTTCACATGGTTCTGAGATGGTGGAGTACGTCGTGGGAAGCCCTCTGTGGGTGCCCAGACCAGCTGCTCTAGATTCAGAGTACACTGTAACACGGGCCATCTTTTTTCCTTTTAAATTAGCCAGTTAATACTTTCTAGGTAACGAATGTACGTGGTTATTAAGACCTAATAATGCAAAGGAGTATATAGTGAAAGTAGCTGCCTCCTTACATCATCTCCGTGTCCTCCTGCGCCCTTCCACTGAAGCGACCATTCCTGGGTGCCCTTTCAGAAACACTCTGTGTACCTGTACCTTTATAAGAAAGTGTATTGTTGGTTTTTGGCTTTTACACACAGTAGTGACATACTGCACTCCCTATTTTGCATCTGTCTTTGAGTTGTTATCTATTACTCTGTAACAAACGATCGGAACACTTAGTGCCTAAAACAACCACATTTTATTGTTTTTCATGATTCTGGGCTTCTCAGAGCTTGCTCCTGCCTCGGTGGCCAGCCGTGGGTCAGCTCAGGGATGCTGCTGCCCTTGGCGAGGCGCTCTTACCTGGCTAGGTCTCACCTGAGACAGCTCAGCTCTGTTGCACGTGACCTTGCAGCCTCCTAGGTCCAGGCCAGCCAAGCATGTTCTCATGGTGGTTGCAGAGAAGCAAGAGGGAAGTGGAAGTGAATAAGCCCTTTTCTGAGCTTCTGTGTGCATCAGATTTGCTCGGGTCATATCAGTTGAAGCAAGTCATGTGGCCAAGCCCAGGGTCAATGGGAAAGGCCACGAAGCATGTGGATTCAGGGAGGCGCAGCCAGGCTACCACGGAGCTGTGTTTAGATCTGTCCCCTTTGTTTAATGGACACAGTCTGTCCCATTGCCTGGGGTACACCGTCATTCGTTTAACAGGCCCCCTGTCGTAGTTCCTATCCTTTGCCGTGACCAGTAGGGCTGCATGTAGTAAACTAAACATCCCTATACGTACGTCTTTGAGCTCAAGAGTGCATGTATCTATGGGAGAATTTGCTAAAACTGGAATTTCTGGGTCGGATGGTATAGGTACGTACATTGTTTTGTAGGTGTTGCTGAGTTGCCCTCTGTAGACACTCCTATCGATTTATACTTCTCCCAACGCTATCTGATGGTCTCTGTTTTGTTGTCAACACTCTTTGGGAGGCAGGAGGGTCCCAAGTGCTGCAAACATTAAGGTACCTGTGATTTACAAGAAGCCAGAGAGACGAGGGGATGAAATTCAGAGTTCCTACGGAGACTGGGAAATGGAGAGCCTGACTGTCTTTGCTGGATAACAAAGGGGACAAACCAGTTCCTCCTTCAATAGGGGTTTGTTGTTTCCTCTTGGATTGGAGCCCCAGCAGGAATGGTTTGAATAGACCTAATGCTTCTCTATTGACATGTAAACTGAGTAGTTGAGATTTTTTATACTGATATCAAGTACTCCCTGAACAGAGTAGAAACCGAAGTTTTTTCTTCCCCATCTGATCACATCTCTGGGTGTCAGCTGTTCATCCCACAAGGGAGAAGGCTGTGAGGAAGGGGCAGTCACTTCAAGTGGCAAAGGGCACAGTTCCTCCTTCCCTGGGGGGAGGGGGGTTCCGGGGCCACCTGGGCACAGAGCCGAGCCGGCCGCGAGGCTCATGGGACTGTCTGTGGACATGAACCGGGGACCAGAGTCCCCTGCCTGGGGGCTAATTCCCCACACTCTTCCTGGTGAGGGCCCTGGGGAGTGGTCTCTGGCTTCAGGCTTCCTCTCTGTTTGTCACTGGGAAGCTGGTTTCTGCCACCTCAAACCCCCAAAAATACCCGTGGGAAAGTTGAATCCAGCCCCTGGGCCCCTGAGTCCCCCCTCACTTTGGTCACCTGAGAATCCCAGCAGGTGGAGCAGGAGAGGGACTTGGAAACTGCCTGTCCCGGCTTGGCCAGGGTTGGGAAGGAAGCTGGGCTCCTTCTCTTGGAGCTGACGTCCACATGGTTTGTGCCTGACCTGCTGGGGAGACGGGGCAGGAGCCATCTGGGTTTGAATCCCATCTCCAGGACAGTATCCCAGCGCCTCACAGTAGCGAAAGGTGAGGAAACTAAGGCTCAGAGAGGTTAAGTAACTTGTCCAGTGCCACACAGCTAGGAAACAAAGGAGCAGGGATTCAAGCCCACGGCTGCCTGAGGCCAAAGCTGTTTCTCACATAGTACTACTGGGCTTCCCCATCCTGGGAAGGACACCCCGGCCCCACTTTGCAGTCCTGATGCTCTCCCCTGTGCTTGGGTGTGTGAATAGGCAAGTGGAGGAAGAGATACTCAGATTTAAGTCTTTTGGGAGCAGGATTCTGTGTTGCGACTGGGAAGCTCTCAAGGCGATCATAGGGTGCACCTTGTTTGCTACCCAGTTCTCTGGGGTCACTTTCCTCTCTTGCCTGATGTCCAATGTCTGGAAAACTGCTTTTCTTTTTTTTTTTCATAAATTCTGTCTTGTTTTTGTGTTTATTTTAGATGGGAGGGTAAATTCGGTCCGTCTTGGCTGGACGTGAAAGTATATTTTTAACATTTGGATCCTCTTTTATATTTAATTCTTTAATACAGTGGGAATTCATTTCCTTGTGTGCCCCGAGGTGCCTTATTTCCTTATGCCTCATGGTCCTGGCATGTAGCGGGACACACGGTTGGGCCATGACAGCGGGGTGGGGGACGTCTGTTTCTTTTGTCGATAGTGAATTCTGTTTGGGGAGCTGTGCGGTCCTTGGCCAGCGCCCGTGGAGCCCCATCCATCACTAGCCTTGCAGCTTCTGCATAATTCCTCTGGCATGAGCTGCTTGATCTTTTAAAATAATTAATTAATTTTTGGCTGCATTGGGTCTTAGTTGCTGCGCACGGGCTTTCTCTAGTTGTGGCGAGCGGGGGCTACTCTTGGTTGTGGTGCACGGGCTTCTCATTGCAGTGGCTTCCCTTTGTTGCGGAGCACGGGCTCTAGGTGCACGGTCTTCAGTAGTTGTGGCACTTGGGCTCAGTAGTTGCAGCTCACGGGCTCTAGAGTGCAGGCTCAGTAGTTGTGGCGCACGGGCTTAGTTGCTTCACAGCACGTGGGATCTTCCTGGACCAGGGCTCGAACCCGTGTCCCCTGCATTGGCAGGTGGATTCTTAACCGCCGTGCCACCCGGGAAGCCCCAAGCTGCTTGATATTTTTAAGATTTCTGTCCTCCTTGTTGGGAGAGTGAGTGGCAGGGAAGTCACCTTTTTTGAAGGGAGGCCAAGAAAACATAATTTGCTTGGGAGATTAATTAGAGCCTGGAAATTTTAAAAATTTCAAAAATGATTTTGTAGCCACCATGCTAAATTTCAAATTAGATTGTAAGCTCTTTACTCAGAATGTGCACCTCCTTTTAGAACTGAGGAGCTGATCCTTGCCTATCTGACAGGAAACTACCCCGACTACCTCCTCTCCCTCTCCACGCCCTTCATGGTTCAGCTCTTGGAGTTTCCCCAAGCAGCTGGTCTGTGTCATGCCTTTGCATATTCTGTTCCTTCTGCCTGGAATGCCCTTCCCCACATTTTCCTCTTTGAAAGCATATACCTGTCACACTCTTGCTGAAGGTTTTGTCTCCTGCTTCTCCTCCTCCCAGCCAGAGCTACACGCATCTCTGTTAGAGCCCGCACCATGTTAAATGGTCTTGAAGGACCAGAATCTCCATGAGAAAAGGGGCGCTGTCTCCTAATTCTGAGGAGAGCCTCTTCCTCTAGGCTGAACCTCTGCCAGGGCCCACCCCGCTGCTCTGCGAGCACTGGGCTCTCTTCACGTCTTGAATGAAGACTCTGGTGCGTGGACTTCCCTGGTGGTGCAGTGGTTAAGAATCCGCCTGCCAGAGCAGGGGACATGGGTTCGAGGCCTGGTCCGGGAAGATCCCACATGCCGCGGAGCAGCTAAGCCCGTGTGCCACAACTACTGAGCCTGGGCTTTAGAGCCCGCGTGCCACAACTACTGAAGCCCGCACGCCTAGAGCCCATGCTCTGCAACAAGAGAAGCCACCGCAATGAGAAGCCCACGCACCACAACAAAGAGTAGCCCCCGCTCGCCACAACTAGAGAAAGCCCTGGCACAGCAACGAAGACGCAGCCAAAAATAAATAAATAAAATAAATAAATTTTAAAAAACCAACAAAACAAACAGCAACAAAAAGACCCTGATGTGTTGCCCCAGTGTTAGGAGATCGGTGAACACAAAGGGACGTGAATCCCACACAGCACTAGGGAGTGGTTTGTACACTCCTCTTCAACTATGCAGCCCCTTGTTTACATCAACATCTTTGCAAGCCTAGGAAGTAAAAAGCAATGAAAGAGGAGAGGTGAAGAGCCTAGGGGTTCTACCAAAGCCCTCAGTTGGGTTCTGCAGAGTTCTGTTTAGAAAGCAGTGAACTTCGGGATGGGCATTGGTAAGTTTTCTCAGACAGTGTTTCTCAACTGAAAGCCTGTTTTGTGTTTGGGAGATCTAGTTAGGATACGATTTTGGCCACTGTAACACAGGTCAGAATAACAGTGACTTAAGCAGAACAAGGTAAAAGTTAGTGTTTCTCTCTCATGTACTAATTGACCATAGCAGCGCCCAGGGCTTGTGGCAGCTCCTGGGTGTTAGAGAACAAGGGTCCTTGTGTCTTGCTGCTCGCCATCCTCAGTAGATGGCTTCCACCTCGTGGTCCGGGACAGTCTGCCAGTATCTATCAGCACAGCCACATCCCGGCTGGTAGGGTGGGATGAAGAGGGGCTGGATGACAGGCTCATCCCCGCTCAGGCCCTGGCCCAGATGCTGCGTGTATCCCATCAGCTGTAACTGAGTCACACGCAGCATCTAGCTCCCAGGGGCCCTGGGAAGCTATGCGCACTGATGAAACCTGGGCATTCTAATGCTAAAGGAAGAAGGGGAGAATGAATATTAGGGGGCGACTGGCAGATTCTGCCACAGGCAGGGACAGGCCTACCCTGGAAGGTGCAGCCCAAATGCCTCTGCCTGTCATCGAGTTAATTCACCGTTTATTGTCACTCTTTGCCAGATGTTGTGCCCGGCCCTGGGACTCAAAAATAAATGACACTCAGGGGCTTCCCTGGTGGCGCAGTGGTTGAGAGTCTGCCTGCCGGTGCAGGGGACACAGGTTCGTGCCCCGGTCCGGGAAGATCCCACATGCCGCGGAGCGGCTGGGCCTGTGAGCCGTGGCCGCTGAGCCTGCGCGTCCGGAGCCTGTGCTGCGCAACAGGAGAGGCCACGACAGTGAGAGGCCCGCGTACTGAAAAAAAAAAAAAAAAAAATGACACTCAGGTTCTTCCTTTAAGCCTCTCCTTATAGTCTAGAAGGGATTGGGGTGCTCAAGGTTGCTGGGACAGCTGGGGGTGGCTTGGGATGGGGCATGTCGGGGAGGAGATCCACAGCGCTTAGAGATCAGTAACGGCCAACAGTGTTCTCAGCATCCCAGAGCCTTGCAAAGGCTTGGAGGAGTGAACCAGGCTGGCACCTGTGGAGAACTTGGCCAGGACCTGTGTTCCATGCTAAGGGATTTGGGCGTCACCCCGTGGTGATGGGGCTGGGTAGGGGGGTGGGGGAGGGTGAACCAGTGAGTCTCTGAGTTCTTTTTTTTTTTTTTTTGCGATATGCGGGCCTCTCACTGTTGTGGCCTTTCCCGTTGCGGAGCACAGACTCCGGAAGCGCAGGCTCAGCGGCCATGGCTCACGGGCCCAGCCACTCCGCGGCATGTGGGATCTTCCCGGACCGGGGCACGAACCCGTATCCCCTGCATCGGCAGGCGGACTCTCAACCACTGCGCCACCAGGGAAGCCCCAGTCTCTGAGTTCTGACCCCAGCTGGTCTTCTCACTCACCGCACCCTGTTCTCCAGCCGCTTTGTTCAATGCAAAGGAAACTTGCCTTTGCACCTTTCCAATGCTGTGCTGTTCCCTCAGCCTAGTTTACCCTTCCCTCTCTTGTTTGCCAGTCCAGATCCTACTCAACCTTTAAGGCCCAGCTGAGTGGTGTGGTCACACTCCAAGGTCACAGCATAGTCCCTACTAAGAACTCATTAGCTCTATTCTGCAGTCTTGCTATGGTCACAGTATTGCTCCCATTTTATAAACGGGGGAATTGATGCTTCAGTATGCCCCTGGTCCCACAGCTAGAGAGATGCAGCAGGTAGCAGAGGTCCTGATCTATTGTCCTCTCTGCTCGCTGGCCTGGCGATGCTGCCCCGGGCAGCCATTTCCAGATGCAGGGGCAGGAGATCAGCAGCAGGGAGGTGAGCTGGAGGGGCGGGGAATGACGCGGAATAATTCAGAATAATGCGGAGTAGTGTGGAATGATGGGGAGAGAGGAATCCTCAGCTCATGTGTCCAGAGAGCCTTTCTTAGAATTACCCCCCAAAATGCTGAGGTTAAATCCTAGGGCCAAAGTCACAGAGCAACAAACTGAGATTTAAATCTAGGACTCTGAATCCCATTTTACTTTATTTTATTTTTTGGAAGCTTAAAGTATACAGAAAAGAAATTCAAAGTATACTGATAGTCTTACCACTCAGAAATAACCACTATTTTTTTTTTGCGGTACGCGGGCCTCTCACTGTTGTGGCCTCTCCCGTTGCGGAGCACAGGCTCCGGAGGCGCAGGCTCAGCGGCCATGGCTCACGGGCCCAGCCGCTCCGCGACATGTGGGATCCTCCCGGACCGGGGCACGAACCCGTGTCACCAGGGAAGCCCGGAAATAACCACTATTAATATCCTGATATATATATTTTTTTTTTTAAAAAAAAGTTTATTTCCAATTTTTATAGAAGAGTTCATCTTTTCTAAAAGTAATATTAAATGATTCTGCTCAATATAAATAATTCAAACTTTAAAGATGAGAGCTTAAAAATTATCCCAAATATTATCCTTCAGAAATGCCTGTCGTTTCCTCCAGTGATAATCATTCTAGATGTCTCTGTAGGGATATAGACAGATTTAAATAGACACTTTTATAAATGGTGATCATATTCCTGTTTAGTAGAGTAGCCACTAGCCACATGTACCTACTGACCCCTTGAATTGTGGTAGGTTTGAATCAAGATGTACTCTAAGTGTAAAGTACACAACGGATTTAGAAAAATTAATATGAAAAAGAATGTAAAATATCTCAATAACTTAAAAAATACTGATTACTGGTTAAACTGATAATATTTGGATATATTGAGTTAAACAGAATATATTAGTAAAATTAACTTCACCTGTCTCTTGTTTCTTTTTTAATGTAGCTACTACAAATTTTAAAGTAACATGTGGCTTGCATATATTTCTGTTGGATGGCAGGGCACTATTACAAAATAAGGTGTTAGTAAGTATTCATGGAGGGAAGAAACTGAATCCGAAGGAATTGTTGAGCTCCAAATAACTGCTTCACCACGTGACAATCATTTCCTAAAGAGTCCAATAAAGCTTTTCTTAAAAAAATATTTATTTATTTGGCTGCACCGGGTCTTAGTTGCGACATGTGGGATCTTTTAGTTGCGGCACGTGGGCTCTTAGTTGCGGCATACAGGATCTAGTTCTCTAGTGACTAGGGATTGAACCTGGGCCCCCTGCATTGGGATCGTGGAGTCTTAGCCACTGGACCACCAGGGAAGTCCCCAATAAAGCTTTAAGAAGATTGGAGTCATGTTTGGTTTTTTTGTTTAAACATATATTACAGTGTTTTGAAAGATGAGGGCATGGCCCCTGAAGTTCCTCCCAGTTTTTGACGTATTATTGTTTTTGCATCATATTAATTTATAACAGTCATGTTCTGTTTTGTAATTCTCATAGGCCTGCAGGCCTCTGCCTACATGTCCTTCATCCCTGAGCCCTGGATTTCTTTTTTAGCTGGATTTCATTCTCAGGAAGGACTCATGCTTCTGGGAGGAAGCTGCTGTTTGGGCTGGCCTGTCCATGTGGGCTTTGCTCCGTATCCCCGAGCTCTGTGCCGACATGGCCTTACGGCCCTCGGTGTTGATGCGGCCGTGGAACAAGCCTGACGTCCTCTGCATCTTGTAGGCAATTGCTTTCTCTTCTTGGACAGCAGAAGAATTCTTGTGTTCAGTAGCCTAACTCAGCTCTGTTTTTGCGTTGCTTGGTTCCTCCCAGGACCCTCGGTCTCATCTCTAAAAGATTATTTTCGGCTCCACATTGCACAGAGGCACTGCTGAGAACTATAGAGTCAGCAGCTTTGGGTCACTGACCAGAGCACTTGGAAAGGCTCTTGTTACAGCTCTCGGCCTTTGGTAGACCTACTTCCCAAAATCTCAGTGGGTCCTCTGTGATATTTTCTTTTTAGTTAATTTTAGATTACACAAATAATGGGCAAACCTGTTCTCCTTTCTAGGGCCAGGACATTACAGATAAAGCTAAAGTCTAATTGGCCGCTAACCCCCATTGAGGTTCTCCTTCCTGTACCCCAGTGGTAACTACTGCCATGGGTTTGAGGCATATCCTTCCAGACCTTTAAAAATTGCTTTTATATTTTCATACAATTATGTTCTGTCCCTTCACAGAAAAAATAGACTGTGTTCAGGCTGGTGTATGAATTGTTCTGGGTTTACTCAGAACAATCTATATGTGTGGATTCCAAAGAGCTGCTCTTAGAGTGAGGTTTTTCTTCTAATTAACAAGCCAACAGAGACATTAACAAAGAAGTATAAGCAATGCGCTCTTAGGAGCAGAACCTTCGTACAAACGTTCCCAGATACCATGTCTGTAGAGCTTTGACTTCTAGGCAGGAACAGACTGCATGCATTCAGGTCATTTTGACACAAACTTGTTTTAAGAATCTGAGTACACAAGACTTTCTACCAGCTCATGTCCGTGTATAAAGCCGTAGACCACAAAAGAGCTAGAAGATTTCACTGCATTGTCTCTGGAAAATACAGAGTATTGGGTTTTGTGTGTTTTGTAGCGATCATGCTGAATAAATCATAAGACAACTTTGTGTCTTCTACTGAACTTGAGCTCTGTCCACATTAACGAGTATCCATCTTTCTAGTTCAATAAATATGGGACGGAGGAATGAATGCTTGGGCTACCACCCTTTTGCTTTCATACTCTGGAACATTCTTAACTAATTAAGAGAATTCACCGTAAGATGGTCCTGAGGTCCTTGGGGAGTTCCCAGCACACAGACCATTCCTCACCTCCATTTAGCTTCTCACTGTGTTCTTTGTAGATGACATGGCAGAACTCCTCCTTGGGGAATCAAAGCTGGAGCAGTACCTGAAGGAACACCCCCTGCGGCAGGGGGCCAGTCCCCGAGGCCCCAGGCCCCAGATGACTGAGGTCCGCAAGCATCTGACCGCTGCCCTGGACCGAGGGAACCTCAAGGTACCGTGGGCCTCGGGATGAGGGCTTAGAGGGATGTGCTGGCTCTACCTCCTCTGGGCAGCGTGTGCTCGGGAAGGACGCCCAGGGACAAACTGGGCGACGGGCGGAGCACATCTGTGGCTTGTCTTCTGAGGAGCAGGCCGACTCCCTGTGCAATTGATGTGGGGCTTCCAGACCAATGGCTTCTCTCTGATGAGAGTCTCTAATGACACATTATCCTGAGAAATGGCACTAATCTTCCCCAGGTGCTTGGAATAAAGCTGTTATCTGTGGCCCAGGACTCAATCTGACACCTTGTCCCACTGAGAAGAGAGAAGTGAATCAGGAGTGTCGCTTAAACCACATGATACCCTGCCTGAAACGTGCAGCTTGTGAATGTCCCAGGCAGCTCTGGCCCGGAGCGGGGTGCACATTGGCGCCGGCAGGCCTGGTACCTTGGTGTGGGAGGGAACCGGGGCAGGAACTTCCCTCTGCCTGAGCAATGACCCTAGTCCTCATGGCACAGGAAACCCTAAGCGCTGCCCTTCTCCTCATCTGCCCTGTTTCCTGGTCTCTGTATCCAGCTTTCCCTCTCCATTTCACATCTTTCCTTGCTTCACTGAATCTTTTCCACCTTGCCTTCCCTCCCCCCTGCCCCCTTCCCCACCCTGTTACCTCACTTACTGGTTTCTGGACACTTCCCTGCCTGAAGTCTGGCTCTTAACTGGTTTCCTGAAGTCAGTCTTGTTCAGATAGCTGACTGCATCCCAGCACTCCTGCCAGCTTCTTCAGGGTCCCTTTAAAATCTCGGATGTATTCTCTGTTGGGGAAGGGCAGTCTTCAGTGAACTTTTAAAGCTCTTCCTTTCTTCCTTCCTTCCTTCTTTCACTTTTCTTCAGAGTTAGGGACAGTTGTCTCCATGTCAGTTGTTCTTAACGAAGATGGTCCTGGTGACATTGGTGGGTCCTAATCAGTGGGAAAGGGTGGGGGGACCTCATAGTGACAGCTGGTCAGACTCAAGTGTCCTTCCAGGAGGTATAAGGCTGAGACTCTGTGTTGGGGAGAGAGGTTGAAGATCACTGCTCCAGGCCTGGCACCTTGGCTAGTTTCTATCCCACTTTGAGTCCCCCCACTTTGAATTAACCTTTAATTTTACCACATGTTCATAGTTTTTGCTCTCCATCCTCCACAACCCAGTGCGGTAGTAAGAACATTGAATTTCAACTTAGAATTCTGAGTTTTCTTTCCAGTTGTGGCTTTATAAGCTGTGTGATCGTGGGAAGTTACTTAAGCTCTCTGAGCTTCACATTTCTTATCTGTAAGTGTACTTAGCTCAAGGCCATTCTGAGTCTCAGGTGTAGAAGTTCTTTCACAACTGGATAGCGCGAGATACATGTCAGTTTTTGCTATTTTATTGGTTCTACCTAGAGAAGTTTTCTCCTGCTGCCATTTTTGAGCTCCTCTGCCTTATAAAGAGTGTTCTAAAGTCATATTTGGAACATATCTTGCCTGGGCGGGTTGACCCACTCACGCTGGCTGATGTGAAATTTCCTCTCCTCTTGACCTTAAGTTCGGGTGTCTCCTAGCTGGGAGCTAGGGAAAGCCCTGTGAAGACACAGGTGCCCACAAAACACAAGTGAACTGAGGCTGGAGAGACCAGAGCGAGGTAGCCGTGTGGTGGCAAAAAGAGCCCGGACGAGGAGTCAGGAGGCCTGGCTTCTGATTCAACTCAAGAAAGTTGCGCTTGTCACAGGCAAGGTAACATGGCACTGGGCTGGAGCTGCTCCCCTCTCCCCCTCGGCCCAGGGGCCTCTGCCAAGCTGTTTCCTCCTCTGCACAAGGCCATAGATTGGACTTGCCCAGCAAGGCTCTCCATACTGTGCATACTCTTGGAATTTTCTTCAAGCTCCTGCATATTTTCCATCTGGCCCTTCAAGTTTACCTTTTTTTTTTTTAATTAAAAATTTTTTCGGGTTTAATTTTTAAAACTTTTTTCTTGTGGTAAAATATAAATATCATAAAATTTGCCATTTTAACCATCTTTTAGGTTCAGTGGTTTTAAGTGCATTCGTATTCAGATCACCACCATCTATCCCCAGAAACTTTTCATCATCCCAAACTGAAGCTCTGTGCCCAGCAAACACTAACTCCCTCCCCCTCCCCCTTTAGTTTGCTTTTCAGCCTATGGGTCTCAGTTCTGGGGAAAGAGGGAGGACACAGGAATCTCCTAGGAAGCCTTTTCAATATACCCAAGCCTGCCCTGTCCCCTTCCCTGGTGGAGAACCCCTGTGGTGGATGCTTTCTTTTCACAGCTCTTTTTCTCTTTTCTTAAGTCTGCTCTGATTTCTTTCTCTGTTTCCAAATATAATTCTGACGTCTTGCATTGGTGCCACTCCCTTGGGCCACTCTTAAAACCCTTTTGCTCCCTTCATTCTCTTGCCTGTTCTATGTCCTCTGTAGCGCTACCCCTGCTCCCTTTCAGGGACTGCCTGGAAGCCGACCACCTTGGCTGAAACAGCGGCTTCGCCACGCTCTGGCTGGTTACCTGCATATCGCCCACTCCGTCTCAGCCATAGATTACAGGATAGTGCAGCTTCATGGTGTGCTTCTGTAAGCTGAAAAATCCGGCTTTGTATACCTGGGGTTCCAATGAGAAGGCCTAGAAGAGGGTGATAAATGTTTCCTTATGTAGATGGCTGGGTTGCCTCTTCTTTCCCCAGTGATGAGTGGGGCTTGAGGATGGGCTGAGGATGAGGTTGGTGGGTGTGGACTGGGGAAGCCAGCCTCTCCTGATGGAGAGGAAGACGAGCCCATCAGAGTTAGAACTTGCATCCTCTGGGAAGGGACCTGGGTCAGTAACCATAACAAGCTGGAACAGCTCAGCGAGAAAAGTTTGTCCCCGGAAAGAAAGCAAGTCCTGAATTTTGCACCAATTTAGAAAGCCTCTCTCCTTGGGATTTGGGTTACAGTCTGTGTTATACCCCCAGTGCTGTGGGCAGGACCCACCAGGATGTCCGTGGAGCCTCCTTTTCGGAGACAGGTGCTCGTGTGTTTTGTTCATAACGCACGCCTTCCATTCTTGACCCAAACCTGAGGCCTGAGGGGAGCCTGTTTTACAGCAGTTTTTTTTTTTTTTTTTTTTTTTTTTTTGCGGTACGCGGGCCTCTCACCGCCGTGGCCTCTCCCGTTGCGGAGCACAGGCTCCGGACGCGCAGGCTCAGTGGCCATGGCTCACGGGCCCAGCCGCTCCGCGGCATGTGGGATCCTCCCGAACCCGCGTCCCCTGCATCGGCAGGCGGCCTCTCAACCACTGCGCCACCAGGGAAGCCCCACAGCAGATTTATTGAAGTATAATTCACATGCCATATAATTCATCCATTGAAAGTGTACAATTCAGGAGCTGTGCAACCATTACGTCAGTTTTAGAACATTTTCATCACCCCAGAAGTAAACCTGTAGGTGTTAGCAGTCATCTCTCATGCCCCCATCATGCAGCCCTAGGCAACACCAGTCTGCTTTCTGCCTCAGCAGGCTCGACCGTTCGGGCCAATATATGTCGCCTGTGTGACGGGCTTTTTCACTCAGCGTCATGTTCTTGAGGTTCACCCATGTGGTCCCAGGGGTCAGTTTTTCGTTCCTGATGATGGCTCAGTAATATTCCGGGGGACGGCGAGACCACATTTTGCCTCCCCCCTCATCAGCTGCTGGCCACATGGGCTGTTTCCGCTCTGGGGCCCCTGTGAGCAGTACCAACAAGAAGGCTCCCACACCCGTCTTTCTGTGCAGAGCCACGGGGCTCCATGGGAGCATCACACATCACATCGTAGGAAAATGTTTTTTTCTCTCCTTTTCCTTCTAGTCAGAATTCCTACAAGAGTCCAATCTGATCATGGCCAAGTTGGATTATGTTGAAGGAGACTATGAAGCCGCTCTCAACATTTATGCCCGGGTGGGCCTGGAAGACTGGCCGCTGACGGGCGTCCCCCCTTACAGGTTACGGATGGCCGCGGACGCCTACGCCACCAAAGGTGAGGCCCACGCCTGCTCTCCTGGGGGCCATGCCCTGGGTCGCGCTGTCTGGAGCTGCAGGGCCTCCCTGGATCCTGCGGTTTGACCCCTGTGCCCTTGGCTGGGCTTAACCCCGGCAGCTCCTGGCGAGGCCCCTGGGGTTGCCCCACCACAGGCACTGGATCATTTTAAGTCCAGCGACACGGCGTTTCCTTAGAGCTGCAGCTCCTCAGTTGTCCCTGAAGGAACAACATTGCAGTAAAGTTTCCTGATGATTAATGTGCAGCTTAAGCAGGGACCGTTCTTGGTAATTGCCGCACAGCGTATATACAGGGATCCTTATCATATGGCCAGTCGGCCATGTGGCTGATCTCATTTTTATTCATCAGTGCCACCTCTGGGTTAATTAAGGCTCAGTGGTCACTGTAACAGCCCGTCATGCAGTGTTTACCTGGGGGCCTAGGGGCTCAGGGGATAGACGGGGGAAATGTTGCCCTGGTTGCCACAGAGGAGTTTGTAATCTAATGTGAGGGAGTGCAATCCCACGGGAAAAAAAAAATGACAGAAAGCCAGGGCACACACATTATTTGACCTTTCCAAGTCTCCACTTCCTCATCTATGAAATGAGTATAATCACATCCACTTCACAGAGTTATGAGGATTAAGTCACATAATGTATGTAAAGCACTTACTAAATGATATTTTTAAACGTCAGCCCCAAACAAAACAGCAAATGGAAAAAGCCAGGCCCGGTAACAGCTTTTCAGAGGCAGGAGAGGTCACTGTAGGCCAGCAGGGCCAGGAAGGCTTCCTGGAGGAGGAGGGACACTTTGAAGTAGATTTATAAAGGCCTCAGTAAGAAGGAGACCCTCTGAAAGCAGCTCCTCTCCTTCCTGCCACCTACCATGCAAACCATGCAATGTGGCTGACTGTGGCCACACAGAGGCTCGGGCCCTGGGTGGGTTGACCCTCTAGAACAGCACTGAGCTGGCCACTTGTCTGCAGCCGGCTGTCTGTCTTGGTTATCCTATGCAATGTTGAACAAAGACCCAGCCAAGGCACACTTAAAGAGCCTTGTGACAGGGGTGACAGATTCACCCAGTTCCCTGGGGAGCCTTGCTCAAGCACTTTTAGGTTCCTCTAATTAATCTTCTCAGTGTCCCTGTGGGCTGGGAAAGGATGCTGTCACTCTGACAGGGCACTCTGATGGTTTACTGGGCACAGTCCTTTGAGGCTGTCTCAGGGGTTCTGAGGGCCTGGACCTGGGCGTGCATCTGTCTGAGGTCTGTGCCACACAGCTGCTCTCTTTTCTCGCTGGTGTTCACCCAGCGCCTCACATGCCTTAGGCTTATGGGAGCTGTGTGTGTGTGCACGTGTGTGTGTGCGTGTGTGTGTGTGTGTGTGTGAGAGAGAGAGAGAGATTTGGGGCCAGGAACGATATTGTGCAACAAGAGCAAGGCTTCATCTGGCAGTTTCCAGTCACCTGATTGACCTGGGGCCTCCTGGCTTGTAGCCAGGAGTTGGTTTGTCCTTTGGGGGTGGAGCATGGCTCTAAGACCTGGTTAGCACCAAGAGCTCAGGTCTTGATTTGAGACGGCCTGGTGGGCAGACTGTCTGCAGGTGGCACCACCAGCTTAGTCTCACACCTGCCATGCAAAGTGGGCAAGGGGGACAGGAGGCTTGGTCCCCAAGTCTGGCCCTGGGTGGTGTGTGATTAGCAGTGGGCCCCAGCCACGGGGCTGAGGCATTTGGCTGTTGGGACATGCTGGCTAGCTCATGGGAGAAGGGAACAGCTGTCCCCTCACTTCACCAGAGTAAGACTGGGCTGGAGCAAAGCCCAGGTGCACCTTGGATGGGCATGCACCAGCCCACGCCCCTCCCCTGTGCCACCTGTATGCTGCTGTCAGCCGGGGAATTGACCTGCACACTTTCACAGGTCACCTCAACTTTTCCATGGTCCCCTGAGGTCTGACTCGACCCAGTCTCTCAGCCAGAGTCAATGTCCATGAACTCCCACATCTGCTCTTGCAGCCATGGCCGGGAGCAGATTCCCCTGGCCAGGTAATATAGCCTCGGCTTGTTGGGAATCAGAAGCCAACAGGATTCAGTTATGAGAACCTCCTATGGGCCAACACCACGTTAGGGTTTTATTGTCTTTTTAATCCTCCAAACCCCTAATTTACAGACAAAGGAAATGAGACTGGGTGAGGTTACTAAGAATGATATGGTGCCCACTGTGTGCCAGGCACTGTGGCCCTTATTTGGGTATCTCGGCCAAGCTTCACCATCACCCTATGAGGTAGACACTATTATTTTTTCCATTTTACAGATGAGAAAACCGAGGCACAGGGATGTTAGATATGCTGCCCGGGGCCCTACAGCTGGGAAGTGGTAGAGCCAGGACTCAGCCTCAGTGGCTGGTTCCAGAGCCCATGCTCTCCTACTGAGTGACAGAGGGGGACTTAGTCTGAAGAGTGTTCAGCTCCAAAGCCCACGTTCTTAATTACTCTGCTCTGTTGGCACGTGGATGGGAATGCGCTCAGGCCAGGTAAGGTTTCCGCAGGTAGAAAACATTCTGGTCACTAGAGAACACCCTAGATTTGTGTCCACACTCCTCCTCTCAGCCCCACCTCTCACGTTCCTCTCCCTTAACTCCTTGCCCAGGTCCCTTGCTGTAAGTTCTGACCCTTAAGCTCACATGTCCTGTCTTCCCTGACACCCTCCAGGGCTCACCCATTCAGAAGCCATCGCATTTGATAGTATCACAGCCCAGTAGGTTAGAACTACTCAAACATCATATTAGAACTAGTTGTACTGCGATCAGACACTCCTGCCAGTCTGTGAGTTCCACTCAGGGAGGAACTGTTTTGTTCGTTTGCCATCCTCAGAAACTAGCACGGTGTCTGGTACCTAATTGGTGCTCAATTATTGATTGAAATTTATAGAAGTTCCCTTGCTCAGATTTCTACCAAGGTGCCCATCGTGTAATTCAGGTGATTCTGGGTGCCTTTGCTTCTAGCTGTCATGGTCAGGTGCATTTTCTTTGCCCAGGGGTAACATACTGGGCATATTTCGATAATTCAGACTTACTCGCTGCCAGTTACGGGGTATACCTGTAAAAGCATGTTGACATCACACCATGACAGAGGCTGGCATGGATCCCTTCCCCAAAGGTTATACATTTCAGTTCATTGCCATTATCAGAGAGCCTCTCAATGGATCTCAACTCCCCCCCCGCCCATCCCCCCAGTGCCTTCCTCCTATCCCTTAAAACTAAATAGAGAAACAGAGAATGGGAATAGAAGACATGGAGAAACTCTTTAGCTTCTGGTAGAACTGGGTTAATCAAGTGAGTAGAAATCTTTATTCTGGGTACAGATTGAGATATCACGTGAAATCTCCAGGACACCGAGTGGCCACAGATGTTCTTTTCCCAAAGGGGGAGGCTTGGGAACAGTGAACACATGGTCACTGTCTATTTTGGGACTTCGATCTGCTGGACATCGGCTAACTTGCTGCAGCTAGGACAGTGGGAGCTGTAAGTGGCTTGCCTTCCTAGAGATGGCCTTTATAAATAGCCTTGGCATGTACCCTGTTGTAATAGAGGGACCACAGATGCATGGGTTCCAATTGAGGGAAGGCCTGTGACAGTCCTGCGATGGCCCACCTGGTCACGGTGGGTAGGCAGCTGTGTTCTGCGAGGTTGCTGTTCCTCCCCCGTCTGCTAGGGCGCAGTCCTCATCTGTGTGATGGATGACTGAAGCTGGGTGGCTGGCATGTTGCAGCTCGTGGAAAGGGGAAAGGAGAGAGATGTCTAGGGTGAGCAGAAGTAACACACATCAGCTGTGCTGACAGTGCACTGGTGAGAAGTCACTATAGGGCCATGCCACCAGGCACTTGGGAAAAAGAGGAGACTGGAGGGGGGGGCATGTAAGCCTCTCATTAGACATGTCCATCAGAGCTTGGTCTCGGACCCAGATGGGACCTGTTGGAGGATGCAGGTGAATGAAAGGGAATGCGTAGGATCTGAGGCTTGGGATTGGTGCCCACGAGGAGGGAAATTACGAACCTGGAAACAGCAGCGTGGTATTAAACTTCCTTTCCAGATTGCATGGTACCAAAGCAGAGAAGGACTGACTCCAAAATCTAAACAGGGCCTTCACAACCATCTCTCATACAAATGTCTTATTTTCCAGCAGGGGAGACTGTGCCAGAGAAGGTAAGGGACTTGCCCAATGACACAGAATGAACTGGAGGCAGGGCCCCGACACGGAGGTGTTTCTTGGTAGGAAACGTTCCTGTCAAGCTGCATGACATCTGCCCAGGTGGAGAAGGCGGTATAGTGTTGGGAGCTTTGTGGGGCCTCCTCCACTTTCTTTATTCCTCCTTTGTTCCTGGGTTTGAAATTGCTCCTCTGACACACTGACTCAGAGCTTGGGGTGTTGGAGCCAGACTTCCAAGTTTGATCTGTAGCTTTGTCACTTACTAGCTGTAGGATCTCGTGCAAATTACTTTCACCTCACTGGGGCTCCCTTTCTTCATCTATAAAATGGAGATAATAATAGTATCTACACTGTAGCATTGTTGTAGGGAAGGAGTGAGCACATGTAAAGCGCTTAGCACGGTGCCTGGCAGATAACAAAGGTTAGCTATTTTTATTCTTATGTATCCCTGGAGCTTGAACCCAAATGGATAGATCTCTTCAGAAGCCCCAGGTAACAGCCAGCTATGGGGAGAGGGGAGAGTTGCCCTAGTGTATCTGCCTTGTGTAGCAGAGGGCTTGGCTCAGGCTGTGGGAGTGCAAGCAGAGATTGGAGGCTGAGGGAGGAAAGGCTGTTGCTGGAGGCTGGGGGGCACCCAGTGGTCAGGGGCAGGTGGAGTGGGTACCGTAACATCCTGCACTTCGTCAGCCCTGCCCCGGGCTGGCCCGGAAGGTTAGAGGGTCTTTAGAGTTGGAGCCACATTCATGGTTTTATCACAAAAGGCCATTCACGTTGGGATGGATCAGCTGATGCAAGTAGTGTTCCTTTAAGAGGCAAAAACAATCCACACAATTCCCAGACAGTTGTCTTCATAAGGAACATGCTAAATACATTGGCCGATAAGAGAGGAGGTAGCGGAGGAGGAGAAACTGTCTCTGCTGGGCTCCAGGGAGGAGGGCTCGTCTCTGCTGACCGCACTTCACTTCCTGGCCAGAGGCCTCCCCTTCCCTAGAGTCTGCAGACCTCGTGGGCCTCTCGCTTCGCAGAAGGGTGGGTGTGATGAGAACAGCAGTGGGGATGTGGTAACGGAATCATATAATGGCCTCCCCTTGGGTATGTTACTTCCTTCCTCGGGTGAGACTGGCCCCAGAGCCCTCTTCGGTCTGCCCACTGTGTGCGCTGAGCATCGGGTCTTGGGGCGTGGTGTCAAGAAGGAACTAAGATGCCCACCTCTCCGTGGGCAGCGCCGAGGGGCGAGGGAGCTCTCAGGGGCTTTCAGAAGTGCTGCCTGTTCCCTTAAGCTTGTAAGCACTAGTCTTCAAACACAGAACCCATCTCCAGAAAGGTGTGGATATCAGCCTTGCCCTCCCCAGCTTGAAAACCAGTGTCTTCTCACACCCACGGACCTCAGCTTGCAGTAATCAGTCGTTAGGCCAGAGGACAGAGACTTAAAACATTCACTGACAAAACGTTTGGGGAAGAGGCCCCTGGGGATTGCTCGCTGTCTTCCATGGGCCCCCTGCCAGTGCAAAATTCAGACACATCAGCACAAGGGACACGGTTCATTGTTGAGTGGCTTTTGTTAGGTGTTGCTCACGGGCTTCTCCACCACACTTTGCTCAGTCCTGGGCCGCTGGGTGGTATCAAAAAAGGCCTGAAATAAATTGAGTTGGAAATTGTTCAGGCTGTGGGTAGTTATGACTTGAGTACTGTCGTGCTCCCAAGAAGGCTGTCGCATGTTGTGGCCACGGAGGAAACAAATATCTTGAACCAGGGTTCCCTGCCCCCCACCCATGAAATATAAGAGACGGGAGAAGAAGGGTGTATCTGCTCTTCCTCCTTGGGGGCTCATCGTAACAGCCCTCTGTGTCAAGGTGAGGCCAGACTCCCGACGAGGTGACTCGAGGAATGAGGTTCCTAGAAGGTGGTTTACCTTTCTGCCTCATTTTTCCTCCTGGAATATTGTCTGTCTGGAGCAGCCCAGATTCCCCTGGGAAAGTGGAGGCATGTTTGTTGGGGGCTTTCGCCTGGGGGCCATGGTGGGGGCTCTATCCTCAGGGATGTTCGTTTGCCGCCCCCAGGGGAACCTGCATGTGGTGGGTTAGGTCCAGGCTGGCCATGCTCCACCAGTGCCAGAGGCATCTGTGGGGTAGGCAGTGCCGGTCCCCTCGCACACTAGGGCCCCTGCCCTCTCCAGGCCGTGGGTTGACGTCTTCCGGACCAGCTGGCGCCTATGCTCAGCTGACAGCTGCAGGCGCAGCCATGGTGACCAGGGCTCGCCCCTTGAGCCAGCTCACGTAGGCACTGGGTGGCAGAGAGGCTCTCAGGTCGCTTGTGTGCTCGGTGGGAGAGAGTGCCGTGAGAGAGACACAACAGCTGCTGGGACATGGTGAGAGGGGGAGGGGCTGGACCGGTGGCAGGGTGTCCGTGTCACCTGCTCTGCCCAGCCCGAGCCCACTGCTCTGCAGATGTAGTGAACGGGTATGCTGTGCTCACCGAGAGGATGGAGGCAGAAGTGCCAATCCAAGTCAGCGACTCAGACTCCATCCCCCAAGGCCAGAGCCCCTGCCCTGAGCGCATGCATAGGGTAAACCCACGCTGAAGACGCATTTTGAAGTTCTGCTGAGATCTGTGGGTTAGGGCCTTTCAGTTGTAGGTGAAAGAAAACCCAACTCAATCTGACTTCGGGGGCAGCCGGATTCAGGGCTCAAAGGCGTGGACGCTTTCTCTCCTTTTCCCAGCACATCTTCCCCTGTGTTGCTTCCCATCTCAAGCTCCAGACTCTGATTCTCTTAGGCGTAAGTCGTAGGAACCTCAGCCAGATTTTCACTGGGTCTTGTTGACCCTGCCTGGGTCACATTCCCATCCTCAATGTAGTTACGGTGGCCAGCGACATGCCCTGTAACTGGCCCAGGACCTGCATGAAGGCTGTGACGAAGAGGGTGGGCCCTTCAGGGGAATGAGAGGGAGGGCAAATGTCCATGACAGGTGACACAGCAGTGGCTCCTCTGAGTAGGAGCCTTCTTGTCAAAGAAGCTGGGGCTCTTTCTGCCTTTTCTCCTTGGAGGCGATCCCTGCAGGGGAAAAGGAAAAGGGACAATTGAGGAGGAGCCAGGTGACCGCTCTGTGACAGAGTCACTGTGGACTGGAGATGGCCTTGGGACCAGACCGCATCAGGCAGTCTCCAAGGATGGAGGAGCCGACCTTGCCTGCGTGGAGAGCTCTCGGGGGAAGAAGGACTTGACTGTTCTGGCCTCGGGGATAGGACCAGGCCAGGCAGTGGAAACGGCACGCAGTCCAGCAGTATTCCCATATCTGGAGATCTTTCTAACACACACAGCCACCTCAGGGTTCGGCTGCCCTGAGAGTTTGGGGTTCCTGTTGGATTAGCATTTGTTGAGCCCTCCCAGGAGCCAGGCATGACGCTTTCAGATCTACCTGCATGATTGCACTTTGCCCCGAGAACAGTCCTGTGCCATAAGGATTATCATTCCCTGCGGAGCGGTTGAAAGCCTGAATTTCAGAGGTGAGGTGGGAGTCAGATCAAGGCCTGTGGACTCCAGAATCCATATTATTTCTGCTTTCTTGAGCTGCCTTTCAGTTGGAGTAGGGATGTCACTGATGGAATTCTGGTGTCAGATAACCTGCTAACCTTTGATGCTCTTCTGTGATTCTTAAGTAAGTAGATCTAAGTCTCACTTTTCTTATCTACACAATGGAGATAATGATACAAGAATACTGAGAAGAATGAAGAAGACAAAATGGGAAAACGCTTTTAAATATATAAATCTGAGGTCAGCAAAAGGGAGCTTGTGTAGTCTTGACCTCAGGTGTCCCGAGATTGGGAGCAGCAGTGGCTGTGACGGTCTCAACCCTCCCCATGGCCCCGCCTATCATGCTCCTTTGCTTGGGCAGCTGGTGGTGCTTCCAGCTGTCCTGGGTTGCCCTCTTGCCTCTTCCCCCATAATTTCCCTTTATTATTCGTCTTAATACAGACAAGATACATGTGCATTGTATAAAAATAAGAAATACAGACCAGTCAAAAGAACATAAAAATATCCATCACCCTGTTTACCCAAAGCCAACGTCTGTTAACATCTTAGTGTGTTTCCTTTTAGATGTTCTCTATACTTATCATGCGTGTGGCTTTTTTTTTTAATAAAATGAGATTATATCATATATACTGCTTTGTGACCTGCTGTCATTTTCTGCAACAACAGATAAATTTCTGCAACATTTTAGCAGCTGTGCAGCATTTCATTGCATGGATAAGCTATAATATATTTAACTAAAAAGCCTCTATTTTGGGCCATGTATGTTGTTTTCAGCTTTTCTCTGTTACATATAAGGCTGTGATGAATGCCCTCTCAGCCTGGTCTTTGTGCTTGTTCTTAATGATTTCCCTAGGAGAGGTTTCCAGAGGTGGAGTTTCTGGGTCAGAAAAGAAGTATTTCCAGACTGCTGCAGAACGGCTGTGCCTGTGTGCTTTCCTATCTGCGCTATGTGGGACCAGCCGCCTCTCATTCTGACCTTTGATCTGAAAGTGAACATTTTTTTTTTCTTTTTTAAATTTTTTAAAAAATTTATTTATTTTTACATTTATTTTATTTTTAGCTGTGTTGGGTCTTTATTGCTGCGCGCGGGCTTTCTCTAGTTGCAGCGAGCGGGGGCTACTCTTCGTTGCGGTGCGCGGGCTTCTCACTGTGGTGGCTTCTCCTGTTGCAGAGCACGGGCTCTAGGCACGCAGGCTTCAGTAGTTGTGGCACGTGGGCTCAGTAGTTCTGGCTCGCGGGCTCTAGAGCACAGGCTCAGTAGTTGTGGCGCACAGGCTTAGTTGCTCCGCGGCATGTGGGATCTTCCCGGACCCGTGTCCCCTGCATTGGCAGGCCTATTCTTAACCACTGCGCCACCAGAGAAGCCCCTAAACATTTATTCCTCACTTGTATGTTGAGTATAGGCTATTTGGAAAATGAAGAACAATATAAAGCAAAAAATAAAACCAGCTACCCTACTGCCACTTGAGTTAGTTAACAAATTTTACAGGTGTGTTTTTGGGACCAGGGTTCGAACCAGCCTGGGCTTGCACAGTGGTGTGCCTTATGGGTATGTTTGAACGAATCGCCTATGGAACATCTGTGTTGTTTCAGGTTTTCCTATTACAAATATGCTCTATAGCTTTTAAAAAAAACTTTATTGAGATATAATTTACATCCCATTAAATACAACCTTTTAAGTGTACAATTCAGTAGTTCAGAAGTTGTGCGACCATCACCACAGTCAATTTTAGAACATTTTCGTCACCCCAGAAGGAAATCTGTACTCATTAACACTCACTTCCTGTTATTTGATTAATGCCCACCCCCCCAGCTCTAGCCAGTCACTAATCTACCTTTTGTCTAGAGATTTGCCTATTCTAGACGTTTGAGATAAATGGAATGTCCTAACATGTGACGTTTTGTGCCTGGCTTCTTTCACTTGGCATGTCTCCAGGGTTCTCACATGTTGCAGCATGTACCTTTCCTCTTTATGGCTGAACAATATTCCATTGTATGAAGGTACCACATTTTGCACATTTTGTTAATCCACGCATCAGCTGATGGACGTGAGGTTGTTCCTGCTTTCTGGCTATTATCAATAATGCTGCCATGAACATTTGTGTACCAGATTTGGGCTGGATGTATGTGTTCATTTCTCTTGGGTACATACTTAGGAGTGAAATTACTGGGTCACGTGATAACTCTGTGTTTAACTTTTCGGGGAACTGCAAACTGTTTGCCAAAGCGACTGTATTATTCTGAAAGATTCCAGTTTCTCCACATCCTTGTCAACGCTTTTCTGTTCTTTTGATCACAGTCATCCTGGTGTGTGTGTGATATGGTATCTCACTGTGGTTTTTAACTTGTTTCCCTAATGACTAATGATGTTGAACAATTTTTCATGTGCTTTTTGGCCATTTGTATATCTTTTTTGGAAAAATGTCTATTCAGATCTTGTGCCCATTTTAAAATCGGGTAGTTGGTCTTTTTATTATTGAGTTATAATTGTTCATTTTATATTCTAGATGCAAGTCCCTTTACAGCTATATGGTTTTAAAATATATTCTCCCATTCTATGGGTTGTCTTTTTACTTTCTTGATGGTGTCCTTTGAAATGTAAAAGTTTTAAATTTGGATTAATTTTAGTTTATCTACTTTTTTCTCTTTTGTGCTTTTGGTGTTGTATCTAAGAAACTGTTGCCTCATCATGGTCACAGATCTTTTATTAACATTTAAAAAGAGTTTTGTAGTTTGAACTCTTACATTTAGGTCTATGATCTACTTTGAGTTAATTTTTGTATATAGTGTGAGGTAGTGGTCCAACTTCATCCTTTTATCTGTGGCTATCCGGTTTTCCAGCACCATTTGTTGAAAGACTATTTCTTCCCCATTGAATTGTTTTGATGTCTTTGTTGAATTTAATTGAATATAAATGTAAAGGTTTATTTCTGGACTCTCAATTCTATTACATTGGTCTGTATATCTATCCTTATGCCAGTACTACTTTTTTACTGTAGCTTTGTAGTAAGTTTTAAGATTGGGGAGTGTGAGTCCTCCAACTTTGTTCTTTCCAAGATTGTTTTGGCTTTTCTGGGTCCCTTACATTTCCATATAAATTTTAGGATCAAATAGTCAATTAGTACCAAAAAAAAAAAGCCTGCTGGGAATTTGATAAGGATTATGTTGAATCTGTAGATCAATTTGGGGAATATTGCCATCTTAACAATATTAAGTCTTCCAATCCACGAACATGGGATGCCTTCTTTAATTTCTTTCAGAAATGTTTTCTAGTTTTTGGTGTACAAGTCTTACATTCCTTTTGTTAAATTTATTGCTAAGTTTCATTCTTTTGGATGCTATCATAAGTGGAATTGTTTTCTTAATTTAATTTTTAGAATGTTCATTGCTAGTGTATAGAAAACACAACTGACTTTTGTATATTGATCTTTTATCCTGTAACCTTGCTGTGCTCATTTATAAGTTCTAATAATTTTTTATGGATTCTTTAGGGTTTTCTATATATATCATGTCATCTGTAAATAGGATAGTTTTACTTCTTCCTTTCCAATCTGAATGCCTTTCATTTCTTTTTGTTGCCAAACTGCGTTAGCCAGAGCCTCCAGTACAATGTTGCATAGAAGTGACCAGGGCAGAGATCTTTGTCTTCGGGGCAAAGCTTTCAGTCTTTCACCACTATGTTAGCTGTGGGTTTTTCATAAATGGCCTCTATCAGGGTGAAGAAGTATTTCTAGTTTGTTGAGTGTTTTTGATCCTAAAAGGGTGTCAGATTTTGTCAAATGCTTTTTCTGTTGAAATAATTGTGTGATCTTTGTGCCTATTCTTCTATTAGGATGTATTATATTGACTGATTTTCATATGTTAAGCCAACTTTGCATTCCTGGAACAAATCCCACTTGGTCATGGTATATAATCCTTTTGAATGTGTTGCTGGATTTGCTACACTAATATTTTGTTGAGGATTTTTACGTCTATGTTCATAATGGTGCAGTTTTCTTGGGATGTCTTTGTCTGGTTCTGGTATCAAGATAATACTGGTGTCATAGAGTGAGTTGTGAAGTGTTACCTCCTCTTCTACTTTTTGGAAGAGTTTGTGAAGGATTGGTGTTAACTCTTCTTTAAACATTTGGTAGAATTCACCAGTAAGCCATCTGAGCCTGGGCTCTTCTTCATAGGAAGTTTTTGGATTACTAATTCAATCTCTTGATACTCTATTGTTTTAATAGATTTTGAAGCCATTACTTGTTCTCCACTTGCTTCTACGTGGCATCTTTTCATTGGTGCCCTGAGCCTCAGATCATGGCAAACCATCGTGCTCAGAAAGGAATGGTCTTTAGCCAGTTGCCATTTTCAGGGTGGATGACTGAGGAATGGTCTCTATTTTCTTCCACAACGATACCTTGAATAGCAGCTCACCCCATGTTACAGAGTAAACTCAAGTACACGTCGTCGTCAAGGGAAACAGCACTTCCTATATTCGCACTTGATTGACACAATCAGCTTGGTGGATGAGTCCTGTTTTTTCCTGCTAGAAAACCGTCAGCCACTGCCAGGTTTTAAGCAGGAGGAATGACTTAATTAAGTTTATGAGCAAGAAGCATCTTTCTGGCACAGAGTGGAGAATAGATTAGAAGGAATTAGAGATTATGGGGAAGGAGACCGGTTGGGGAGGTGAGCTGGCTTTGGGGTCTGCATTTCGGGGGCCTGACTTCTGCAGGCTGTTTCCGGGCGCCTGGGCTCCGCCAACAGAAAACACTGGCAGGAAATTAGAGAGCAAGAGGAGGGAGGGGCCAGGGTTTTTTTTTTTTTTCTCTCTCTGCCTTAGGCAGCACCTTTGACAGCGGCTGCATCTCTCCCGTGGTTCCAGCTGTAGTCAGACAGACCCTCCCTCTGTGGCTTCGGCTCCCACCAGGGGGCTTCTGCTGGGTTCCGTCTCCCAAGCAACAGCCCCAGCTCGTCAGCTCTTGTAACTCCACCTCCTCCCTGTATCCTTTCCAGCCCCGGGGTGTTCATGGCCTTCCGCTCTTGCAGAATCCTGGGATGCCATACCATCCTGTTTGGCTTCTCATATGTTTCATCCCTTATGTAGCCGATCCCATACACTGACTCTCCTTTATTGGAAAGAACTAGAGTGATTCCTTTGTCCTAGCTGGATCCTGACACATAACTGCAAAAGCCTGGATCGCAGTAGGCCGTGGAGATGGTATGTGTGTTGATGTGGTTGAGGAAGGAACCGAGATGACTGTGAGATTTTTAGCTTAGCTCACTGGGCAGGCAATGCTGTTGCTGAACCAGGTAAGGGTTGCAGGGGGAGGAGCCAATTTCCCTAGGAGGGTGGGGCGAAGACACTGCGTTGAAGTTGAGCAGGATGAGACCGCTGCAACCACAAGGGGGTGCTGTCCAGGGAACCATTCTAATTCTGGGGCTGCTGCTCAGCACAAGGGTCTCTAGGCTCTTGGTTCGTTGGTCAAGATTCGGGAATTGACTGTGTGTAGATTTGGTTACAACCCAGGAGCGGCTGCATCTCGCTCAGGGGACCACAGGGAGTGGGGAAGGCAAGAGGCCCAGCACATAACAGGGGAGCTCTACCTGTAGGCGGAGCGCCTGCCAGGGCTCTGGGCCCACAAAGGGAGGAGGGATGCAGGTGACAGAGGGGTTACGGGACCCAGAACATGTGAGCATTTGCACATTTGTGGCAATTTTATATTCTTAAGTAGGTCGAAGTTAAAATGTGGTGAAGGCGGTAAGCAGTCTGAGGTTTTGGTTTTTGTTTTTTTTTTTTACGGTACGCGGGCCTCATTGTTGTGGCCTCTCCCGTTGCGGAGCACAGGCTCCGGACGCGCAGGCTCACGGGCCCAGCCGCTCCACGGCATGTGGGATCTTCCCGGACCGGGGCACGAACCCGTGTCCCCTGCATCAGCAGGCGGACTCCCAACCACTGCGCCGCCAGGGAAGCCCAGTCTGAGGTTTTAATGTACCACAGGAAAATCCACACTGAGGTCGTCAGGAGCAGACGCCCGCGCCCCCATTGTTACCTTCTCCCCTGTTGTTGAAGCTCGGGTTCCTGATGAGTTCTGCTGACCATAAAAAGTCTAGGGACGGGCGTGCATTTTCCCCATCCTGGAGGCTCTGTCCTGGTCTGCCGGGGCTGGGCCCACATCCTGCTCCATCCTGCCCACACTCTGCTCCAGGCCACCTGCCGGCTGCCTGCCCGCTTGCCTCAGCCCGGCGGGCCTATTCCCTCCTCCGCCTGTCTTCTCCCTCCAGCTGCGAGTCTCTCATTTCTCCTGTGAGGAGTCCACCCTCGGGGACACCTCGGGGACAACCTCTCCAGCTCCATCGTCCACTTCAACTTCTCCTTCCTCTGATTCTACCTCTATTTATAGTTAGTACCATCCAGTTGGGCATTCTGTTTTTAATTATTTCGCACCTGCCACTTGCCTCTCTCGGACTAGACTGTATGATTGATTAATTCATTAAATCAGCAGATATGTGAGTGCCTGCTCCGGGGGGCGGGCTCTGAGGCTGTACCGCATCTAAACTGCTGGATCCGGCTGCGGATCCCGGCATTGGCACCTGGGACAGTGCCTGCCACACAGGGGTACTTGTGATGGGATGGTTCTTTAAACATTCTCCCCTGGCATCCAGGGCCACACTATCGACGATAAACTCTACCCGAGTAACACAAGCTGCTTAAGCAAAAGTGCAGGGTTTTTAGTGTATTCTGAAATGCTCTCCATTTTAGATGAAAATAGATTTTGGTTTGGGCCCGATATAAAACAAACAATCTTGTCTCTAATTCTTCTTCTACCCACACTCACCTTCAGGTAGATCATCCCAACTTGTGGACTGTCTTTCAGGCTGTTTGGCTCTGACGAGCCCATCTCTCATGGCTCAGTTCTTTGAAATCCAGGGGCTCTTTGGGCCTCCTTAATGCAGTTTTCTCCCCTGCATTGTGTGCTAGTGGCTGTATTTTTCCCTCTTTGGACTTGGGGCCTTTTTTCTAGGTCCCTGAGGCCTAGACCCATACAACGCGGGCCAGGTTATAAAAGGGGAGTAGTCCAGGCTCCCATTTAATACTTTAAAACCAGGACTTCTGAGTCCTAGCACAGTGCTTGTTCTGCCACCACCCATCACTTGGCTTCCATCATTTCCAAACCATGTCTGGTGTTCATTTTCTTCCCCCAAATGTTCCTGATGCTTTGGGAATGAAAAAAGCATCCTTATTTGGAAAGCTCAGAGCTCTCTGGGGGCGGGAGCAGAGCACAGACTGTTCTGGGGAGAGGGAGGGTGTCAGAGCCGCTCTGCACTCTCCCCCAGTCACCTTGGGACTGGTGCAGCAGAGCAGGAAGCTGTGCTGGGCCTCCCTGCCCAGTCCCTTGACCCGTGAGGCAGAGACCTGTGTCTGCCCTGCAGGGACACACCGCAGCCTCGCAAGACAGGGAGAGGAACTCAGGTTTATTAAGCTCCTACTATGGGCCAGGTTCTGGAATAATAGTACTAAATTATTAATAGTAATTACAGCATTAAAAAGAAAAACCTTCTAAACACTCTTTAAGCACTTGCCCCCTAATGCCCTTAAACCTCACACAGGTACCATCCCTAGTTAAGAGGAGGAGTAAAGGGTGGACCCTCTGTTTCAGACCCCCGTTCATTTTCTCCTTTGCTGTCAGATGCTTGCTTTGTGGACTGGGGCCGGTGTATCATTTGTGCAGGCGCTCCCGGGTGCAGAGGTTGCCGACGGCGCACCGAGAGAGGCTGAGTCTACCCTGGTGTGCTGTGAGGTGCCTTGGTTTGCGTTGAGTGGCTCCCAGAGCTGGTTGGACCTTGCAGGAGGTCTTGGAAAAAACATCCTTCTCCCTGAACAGCGTCGATAACACTGGGGCTTCTTACTTAAACAGTAGGATTCTTTGGTACCCTGGCCACGTTCAAAAACCGGAATTCCACACTAGGCCTCTGAGCGGGTCACATGCCAAAAGTTCCGTCGTGGGCCACACCACAGTGGGGTGGGGAGGACCCTCCAAGCGCAGGGCACCCATCGAGGTCTTCCTGCAGTGCCGGCTGCCGCCGCCAGGGGGCGCGGGAGCCGTGTCCTCGCCGAGGAGTTCGAGCATGCGCGGAGCCGACCCAGCAGCCTTGGCCCTGAAATTTGGATCATTCTAAGATTCTGCTCGAGGTCAGGGAGCCGGGAAGAAGTGTGAACTTGCCAGCCGTCTTTATTAACCTTGGATCAGTGAGCCTCCTAAGGGACTCCTGGGTCATTTCTCGAAAGCTGTGCCTTGGGTAGGCAATTATACACAGGCCTCGCCCGTTCTTACTAGACCGGGAGCCGAACCTCTACAGCTTCCTGCAGTGACCGCGTTTACAGAGACTCCCACAGGGTCTGACCCCGTTCAGTACGTTAAAGTCAGTGCATGGATGACTTGAAAAGAGAAAGGAATTACAATTATGAATTCTGGTAGTGGAGGGTTAGCAGGAGTTGATATACCTCCTTTTTTTTCATGGACTGAAAAGTCCCTGGTCATAAGGACTGTAGGGAGAATCCAAAGAGAATTTTCCTAGAGTATTTCTTGGTGGATTAATATCAGGTCTTAAAGTGACAGAACCTAATCCTGACCTTTATGAATTGGATATTTGCTAATGACCATGACCTCCTAGGTATCCTGGAGCCGAACGACAGACTAGTAACATGCAGGATGCTTCCTCCCTGGCAGGAAAATTCTACAGTCTGTTGGAGGCTGGGTCCCAGCTTCTGTAGACCTGCCCCGGTAGTGAGCTCATTGCAGCAGCGCTCAGAGTTGTCTTCGCCAATACCCACTATGTGACCTGGGGCAAATTATGAACCCCCTCTGAGCCTGAATTTCCTCATCTCCATGGTAAGGAGAGGAGAGGAGATAGGGGGATCCAGTTTTTTTCCCTTTAGAAGCTGCTTTTTATTCTTTTTGAAGTCTTGAGATCGCTTCAGGCTCAGTGAAAAGAAGTAGTTTGATAGACAGCTATCCATGAGAGGAGGGTATGGGGTGGCAGAGGTGGGGCCCGGGGGGTCCTTGCCGAGTGCTTTTGCCCATGTGCAAAACCCAGAAAATGTGGGAGTACGGGTGTGAGAAGGCCAGGAGCTGTGATGCCGTGGCCTGCTGGGGATCTGCTGTGTAAGCCTTCCGGAGCTGTTTATCTCGGGCGCGGCACTCTCTTAGGCCTCTTCCCATCTAGATTTAACGGTTCTGCGGATGGTGGGAAGCTAGATGCTGCGTTGCATGTAGCCACTCATCTCAGGTTGCTAGTCAGAGCCTCCTGTTTATATTTAGATAGTGTAAGGAGAGTAAGAGCCCTTTTATTGCTGCTGACCCATATTCATATTTAACGTTGGTTGTGTTGATAGACTCTTCATTGGTTCTTTTTTGGGAAACAAGCAGAGACAGAGCCCAAAGAAAGTTTGGGGCCTTAGGTGAAGGTCCACTGAGGTGCTTGTACTTAGTTCTTCTGTGATACCATGTCTGTCTCAATCACTGTACTCTTCACACTGTTTTGGAAATGTCTTTCTCCTCCATTCCACTAGGGGTAGGCCTTCTCAAGGGAGAAGAACATGTCCTGCTCCGTGAAGCCCAGCCGTGGTGCTTAGTGAGAATTTGTGGAATGGAGAAAGGGAAGGCACGTCTGTTCACTGGCCACTCTCATTCCTTGCTGTAGTCAGGGCTACACTTGGTACCTTAGGGATCCCCTAAGGGTGATGAGTCCACTCTTCTTAGGAAAGAAACTAGAACCAAGACCAAAGTTTACATGGTATCATGTATTAGCAAGGCTGAGGGTCTGTGCTAAGATGTTAACTATGCTTGATTCTGAGGGGTGGGGACATAGATGATTGTTACTGTCTTCTCGATGCTTTTCTGTATTTTATAGATACTCCTCAGAAAATTGAGCAGGATTGCAGTTCCCCCCAGGAAAGGTGCTTGTTGATAATAGTAGTTGTTATTTATCAAATACTTACTTCACTTGTAGCCAGGCACTGGACTAAACCTCATAATACTCGCTTAGAGCAAGTGCTGTTATTTTCATTTGCTTAATGAGGGAACAGAGGCCCTGAGATACTGAGGAAGTTGCTCAAAGTCACAGAGCTAGAAAATGGAGGAGCAGGGTTTGAATCCAAGGCTGTCTACTCCTGTATTTTCATGTATTTTCCATGTCCATGTATTTTCACTTCTTAATATTTTACCCAGCAGATTGGTAGTAGTAATAGGTGTCATTTTTAGCACAAAGATTACAAATAATATAACAAAACATAGGATTACCACCTGACCTACCAATTCTATTCCAGGTATATATCCAAGAGAATTGAAAGCATTTGTCCGTACAGAAACCAGTGCATGAATATTCATAGCAGCATGATTCAAAATACCCAAAAAGTGTAAGCAACCCAAATGTTCATCAGCTGATGACTGGATAAGTAAAAAGTGTTATACCCATACAATGGAGTATTATTCAGCCATAAAAAGGAGTGGAATATTTGGAACTAGACAGAGATGGAGGTTGTACAACATTGTGAATGTAGTAAATGTTGCTGAATTGTTCACTTTAAAATGGTTAATTTTATGTTATGTGAATTTCCCCTCAATTTAAAAAAAAGGGATGAAGCACTGATATATGCTACAATAGTATGTACCTTGAAAATATGCTGAGACAAAGAAGTCAGACACAAAAGGTCACATATTGTAGGATTCCATTTATGTGAAATATCCGGAATTGGCAAATCCAAAGAGACAGAAAGTGGGTTAGTGGTTTCCAGGGTCAGGGAGGAGGGGGGATGGGGGGCAAGGGCTAATGGGTAAGGTATTTCTTTTTGGGGTGATGAAAATGTCCCAGAATTAGCTAGTGGTGATGGTTCCACAACTGTGTGAATATACTAAAACCACTGAATTGTACACTTTAAACAGATGAATTTTATGGTATACGAATAATATGTCAATAAAGCTGATATTTAAAAAATATATAAAAAGAATATAGCAAAAGAATAAATGCTTCCTCCTGGAGACCTTCCAGCCTACTGTTATGTAACGAGAATAGTGATATAGAGAATAATCCTGATAGTGGCTGGGTTTTGCATGCTTACTATGTGCCAGGCACTGTTTTAAGCACATAACATTTTACATATGAAGTCAGCTGTGGATTAGGAAGCAGGGAGTCTGGCTCCAAAGCCCACACTCTTAGCCACTATGCAGTACCGCTTTACACGTTAAAGACAGATAAATCCGAGATGTGAGAGGCTGAGAGCAAGAATTCAGACGGCAGAGGGTCTGCCACTTACTAGTTGTGTAATCTCGGGTGATTTACTTAACAGCTCAGAGCTCCAGTTCCCTCATCTCTGAAATGAGGATGATAGTGAATTCTCCCTCATTCCTGTGAAGGTTAGAAAAATTATTTTAAACTCTCAGGTGTCTGGCATGTAGCTAGCACTTGTTGCATGTTGTTATTACTAGTATATGGTTACTAAGTAGAGACTTTAAGAACATTAATTCAAATTATAAACTCTTTATTTAGTGAGCATTTCAGGTTGAATTAGCATCTCATTTGCTCACAGAATTATAGAGCTGGCAGGGACACTGAAAGATCGTCTGCTGTAGCAGGTGAATGTCTGATTCAAGGCCTGGCATCTCCTTTTATAAGCAGTGTGTGTGTGTGTGTGTGTGTGTGTGTGTGTGCGCACGCGCGTGCGTGCGTGTGCGTGCATGTATGTATACGTGCACACTTCCTAAGAAGAATATGCTGACTCTGGAAGGAAGACAGCAACTTCTGAAAGCATCCAGAAGGGGCCAACTGTGCCTCCCAGCCCAGAGACCACTAAAAGCAGAGAAGCTCTGGATTGACGGGGTCTTCACAGGAGGTCTAGGCCACCCACCCCCCGCATTGGGTGGTTTCCATTAGCATCCCCTCTCTACACCCTGTGTCGAGGCTTGTCTTGCACTGAGTTGAGTACATCTGACACCTCTGGGAGCCCGGCTGTTCTACAGGTGAGAACACAGGACTAGCAATCTGGGGCTGCCTGTACCAGGACTTTGCTTTGAGACTCTTGAATCTCTTTTCCCCAGTTACTTTTCAGCCTTGGAAACTGAGATCCCTGGAATCTGTCTTACTGCCTTTGAAGTCCTTGCCACAGAGACATGGTATCGTAATGAGGTTCTTCTGGTACTTCCAGTTATAAACTGCCCTGTGGGTCATGTTACAGCAAGGCATCAGAGTGTACCTGGCCTGGGCCTGGCTTCAGAGATGCAGTTAAGATAAATGATGAAACAATGCCTAATGTTTTAGTACATAGTTCCTATAATTATATTTTATTGTGTTGCCTTTTATTGTGTTGCTTAACTTCATGAGAAATTAATTCCCTGTTCATTTTAAGGCGACTTAAAAAAATCCAAATATTTGCTTTGGCTTGTAGTCCTGCACAGTCATCCAGGTCAAGATGGTGTCCCAGTAGTTCAGCCCTCATGGCTCAGATGAGGAGAAGAGGCCGGTGATCCCGGGACTTGCCTAGGGTGATGCAGCTCCTGGTGGGAGAGGAAACCACTGCCCTAAGCTCTGGACTCCGATTTCTATGCCTTTACCATTTGAAACTCATTTTTATGGTCACTGCTCTTATCAGATACCGAATATGCTGTCAGCAGCTCCCTGAGACAGGATATTATGAGCAGAGTTTTGTAGTTGGATAGACCAGGGGTCGAAACTTGGCTTTACCCTTTACTAGCTGTGGGACCCTAAGTTCAATCTTATGTATAAGGTTCTGTTAACACCTTCCTCGCCAGGGTGGCTGTGGGGATTTTAAGTGGTGCATGTCAAACCCCAGGCACAGTGCTGCATGCTGAGTAGGGCCTTGACAAACGAACCTTTACTATTACGGAAACTGTGCAGCCTTACGCGCCCAGATCAGGCTCCTAGCTGAGGAATCTCAAGTTTAGACAATCCTGAAAGAATGTGGGGATGTTAACCCCTCAGTGATCACTGGATTTATTTATTTATCTTTCTGGCAGTGAGACGTGTAGCTCTCCACTTGCTCAGCCAAACCTCCAGCCCTTGAGGAAAGAAAATGGAGCTCCCTTTCAGAGGTGACGAAACCTTGGTGTGGAAGGAAACAAGGGACGGAGAGTCCGGGTTGCCATATTATGTTGCATCTGTAAGATGCGCCTCAACAGAGCGATTCGGGGGCTGAACGCATTTGAACTTTTAAGTGTCCAGGGTCCTCAGCTGCCCCTCATTGACTGGTGTCCCCTCCCAACCGTGATGTTCCACTGGTCCCTGACGGCTGCACTGCACCTTTGCTTCCAGCAGTCCACCCTGCCTCAGACTCTTAGACCATCCATCACCTGGGGCAGGATACACTTGTCCCAGCTCAGGGGCTCCCTTGTAATCTCAGTTCTGGCCCTTGTGCAGACCTCCTGTTTCTTTTCCCACAAGTTTGGGAGGAGGATAGTACCCATTAAACAGGCCCGAACAGGCTAATGCGCATGGAAGAGCTTCGAAGCAGTCAAGTATGACCTAAATGACTTTATTATCATGAGTTTAGTTAAAATATGTTGCCCTTCATAGAAAGGACCTTTCAGAATCAGAAGTGAGTCCATCTGTGGGAATTTCCCATGGGAAGGGAGATACATTTTGGGTCCAGTGGCTACTCAGCATTCTTTAAATCACAGCATGTAGTCAGCCACTTTTTCCACCCATGCTTTAAAGTTGGCCTTGATGATTGGTCATGGAGCACTTAGCGTCTGCTCTTTTGTGCACGGCTTTGATTTTGGAGATGCAGATCTTATTGAGATGTTTATTAGGCATCGCTCCCACACCAGCTGTTTTTCAAGTCTGATTTTTATTTTTGTCATGCATTTCTCTGGAAAAAAAGTAACCAAAAACATTATTGATGATAGCCTTCCAAACTGACAAGGCATTATCTGACATTTTAATGAGGGCCAATTTGGACTGTGACCTCAGAACTCTGCTTCTCAGATAGTGTCGATCTGATCCCAGACACTTGAAAATTGACAGTCTAGTCCAGAGGTCCTGTAAGCAGCTTTTGACAGAGAACTGCATGTTCTGGAACTGAGCTGCATAGCCACAAATTCACTGTGGTAAATCAAGACTCCGCTGTTGCTCTGAGATGTGCGTGGTGGCACGTGGAATGAACGTCACAGCATTTGGGAGAAGGAAAGGAACAGTATTTACCCTTAAGGGCCTCCTACCCGAGAATGGACTCCTTGCCAAAGACCCATTTGCCAGCCAAGAGCTTAGGTGTCCACATAGTTACCTAATCAGAACACGAATCCACAGAAAACACCAGTCTGTCCTCATGGTGGAGGATTAAGTTGTGTAGCTGCTTTGAATATTCTTACCAACTATGCATGGCCATGGATTGCAGCCCTAGATAAGTGGATTTCAGCTATTTCAGAATGTACAGTACAGATGATAGTCAAACTGTGTTGAACTGGATTTGCCTTTTCTTTGACTCAGTGGGCTTGTCAGGTCCCTGAGGGCCTTGGTCATCTTCATGAGCATTAGGGGTCAGAGTCCAGCCTGCAGTAGTATCAAGTGCCAAAGACTAGACCCATTTTTTCCTGGCCCTTTGACATACTCTGGAGAATTTGTTTCCTTTATATTAAGTCCCTGATACCAACTTGCACAGTATTTGGCTGCTTCTCATACAAGCAGAAGGCAGATTATGAAACAATTTATCTCTTTTTGTTGTTTTCTGGAGATTTTAATTTTGTACAAATGAGCACTTAAAGCACATTTAGGAAGCCCCAATCAAGTGCTTGCTTTTGAGTAGTTCCAGAGCTGTTCTACCAAATGGTGAATTTGTTCAGTTTATCTTGTATTCTCCTTCAGAGAAAATTTTAAGAGGTTGAAACAGAGTTCACACTGGAGAGAGGGTGCTTAATAGTTTTTTTTTGCAACCATATAAACAACTTTGGCTCTAAAGGAAAGGGAGTGAATATTGAGCACTTAGGACTGGGGGGACATTAAAGCAGTTATTATATCTATTCTTCATGTTCAAAAAGTTTAGTAGAGACATGGAAGTTAAAACTAGAACTGAATCTAATTTCTAGAGATGAAAACTACAATGTCTAAGATGAAACATACACTGAATGTGATTAATGGCAGATTAGACATTGAAGAAAAGATTAGTGAACTTGAAGACATAGCAATAGACACCATCTAGAATGAAACAGTGAAAACTTTTAAAAAAAGTGCAAAGAACATAAGTGAGTTGTGGGATAACTTCAAGTGGCCTAATATGTGTGTAATTGGAGTCCCCTAAGTAAGGGGAAGGGTAAAAAAAAATATTCTGAAGAAATAATGGCTGAATGTTTTTCAGATACTATGAAAACTATAAATCCTCAGATCCAGAAAGTTCAGTGAGGCCCAAGCACAAGAAACGTGAAGAAAACGAAACCAAAGCACTTCATAATCCAAACTGCTCATGACCAGTAATAAAGAGAAAATCTTTAAAATAGCCAAAGGAAAGACACATTACATGCAGACGAATAAACATAAGGTGACAGCAGATTTGTTGTAAAAAAACATGCAAGTGAGAATACATAGAGGAACATCTTTAGTTCTAGGAGGGTGGAGGGCATGGGCGGGGGAAGCAACCTGTCAAGTGAATGAAAATGAAAATGTTCTCAAACATGAAGGTGGAATAAAGCCTTTTTCAGACAGACAGTAACTGAAAGCCCTCATCATCAGCTGAACTACACTGTAATAAATATTAAAGGAATCCCTTTAGGTAGAAGGAAATACGAATCTGCACAAAGGAGCAAAGCGCACTGGAAATCATAACTATATTAGAGCCTATATCAGTTTTTCCTCCTTATTAAAATGTCTTTAAAACATAATCCACCATTTCAATAAAAATAATCATCATGTAGCATTGGATTTATAATCTGTGTAAAAGTATAATGTATATAATACGAAGATACGGACTGGAAAGAGAGAAATGGAAGTATGTAATAGTAAAGGTGTTATGCTGTATGTGAATTAGTATAATATCATTTGACGTAGACTGTGATAAGTTAAACCTTCAAGCAACCACTGACAGCAGTCCTCGGAGACTTCCATACCCTGTTTCAATAAATGATAGAACAAGTCAACAGATGATCAGTAAGGATACAGAAACGTTGCAACAACACAATCTACTAATTTTACCTAGTTGGCATTTATATGTCACTCCACCCAACAACAGAATACACATTCTTTTCAAGATTCTTACCAAGATTGACCATATTCCGGGCCAGAAACAAATTTCGACAAAATTAGAAGGGTTCAAATATGTTCTCTGACTTCTGTCAGAGATCCCCAAGACCACCCTCAGGTCAGTGGTTCACTAGAAAGACTCACAGAACTCAGAAAAGCTATCATACTCATGGTTACAGTTTATTACAACAAAAAACTACAGGTTAAAATTAGTAAAGGCACATAAGGCAGAGTCCAGAAGGGACCACAAGATTTAAGTCATCTTCTCACAGTGGGGTGATATGGACAGCACTTAGTTCTCCCAGCAACGATGTGGGACAGCAGTAATGGTGTACTGCCGGCCAGGGAAACTCGCTCAGGCCATCATGTCCACGGTTTGTATTGGGGGTCAGTCAAGAAGGCATAGAACTTAATTATTTGGTCTCTAGTCTCCCTAGAGGTCAAAGTGGTATAGTGTGGCCTAAGACCTACACTGTAAATCACATTCTAAGTATAACTAAATGGCATGGCCTGAGGCCCCAGATGTACAAAGACACTCTTATCCGGTAGGATATTCCAAGGGCTTAGAGCTTTTCTCCCAGCTGATCAAAGGCCAGTCCTTTCTTTGGAATGTGCAGAGTTTGAACATCTCAAGCCTGTTTAGTCTTTACTGCATAGACCATAATGGAATTAATTTAGAAATCAATAACAGAAAGATCTTTGGACAATCCATGAGTGTTTGGAAACTAAATAACACAATTTTAAAGATGAAATCAAAAGTTAAATTAGAAAGTATTGTGAACTGAATAAAAATAAAAACATAACATATCAAAATTTGTATGATACTGCTAAAACTACTTGGTGAGAAATTCATCACACAAAGTGCATATATTAGAAAAGGAAAAAGGTCTCAGATGTATACTTTGGCTTCCACCCTAAGAAACTGGAAAAAGAAGAATAAATTAAGTCCAGTGTATGCAGAGGAAAGGCAATAATAAAGATCAGAACAGAAATAAATGAAGTAGAAAACAGGAAAATAATAGAGAAAAATCAGTGAAACCAAAGTCAATGAAATCAAAAGATCTCAATGAGAATTTCAACTGTTCAACTGATAAACCGTTAGACTGTCCAGGATGAAAATAGAGGACACAAACTGTGCCGACATCAGGAATGAGAGAGATGTCACCATTAGAGATTCTACAGATACTAAAAGGATCAGGGAGCATTATAAACAACACTGTACCAATACATTTGACAACTCAGAAGAAATGGACAAACTACTTAAAAGATGTAAACTACCAAAGCTCACTTAAGAACAAAGAGATTATCTGAACAACCGTATATCAAAGAAATGGAATTTATAGTTAAAAAGCTTCCACACAGAAAACTCCAGGTCCAGATGGCTTTACTGGTAAATTCTACCAAACATTTAAGAACAAAATAGTAATTCTACACGAACTCTTCCAGGAAATTGAAGGGAGGAGAATACTTCTCAAGTCATTTTATGAGGTTAAGACTTACCCTAATCCCAAAATCAGACAGAGACATTACAAGGAATCTGTAGACAAATATTCCTCATGAACATAGATGAAAAAATTCCAAGCAGAAATTTAACAAATCAAATCTAAAAATATAAAAAAAGGCTAATACATCATGGTCAATAGGGTTTATCTCAGGAACGGAAGTTTGATTTAATATTTGAAAATCAGTCGATTTAATTCACCAGATTAAATAAAAGAGAACAACCCATAGACACAGAAAAAGGATTTGAGGAAATCCAACATCCATTTTTGATATAAACTCTTAGCAAAATTGGTGTAGAAGGGATCTTCCTCAACCTAATAAAGGGCATCTATGAAAAACTGATAGTTAACATCAAACTTCATGTGAAAGACTAAGTGCTTTCTCCCTTAGGTCAGTAATAAGATAAGGATGTCTGCTCTCACCATTTCTATTCAGTGTTGTACTGGAGGTTCTTGACAGTGCAATAAGGCAATAAGGCAATAAATAGAAATAAAGGCATCCAGATTGGAAAGGGGGAAGTAAAACTGTCTTTATTTGCAAACAACATGATTGTGTAGAACTAATAAGTGAATTTAGCAAGGGTACAGAATATAAGATCACTATTCAAAAATCTATTGTATTTCTATATGTTAGCAATGAACAAAAGGAAATGAAAATTAAAACAATACCACTTACAACAGCATAATAAATATGAAATACTTAAATCTAACAAAAGGTTTGCAAGGCATGCACACTGAAAGCTACAAACCATTGCTCAGAGATGTAAAGAAGACCTACATAAATGAAGAGACATACTCTGTGCATAGGTCAGAAAACTCAATACTGATTTTAATAGACATTTCACCAAAGAAGATGTACGGATAACAAATAAGCACATGAAAAGTCAGTATCATTAGTCATTATGGAAATGCAAATCAAAACCACAATGAGATACCACTTCACACCTACTTAGATGGCTATAACAAAACAGTCAGACAAGAACAAGTATTGACAGGAATGTGGAGAAAGCTGGAATCCTCATAAGTTGCTGGTGGGAATGTAAAATGGTATAGCCACTTTGGAAAACAAGTGTTTTTTAAACAGTTAAAAGTGAATTTGTTATCTGACCCAACAATTCCACTTTTAGGTATTTACCCAAGAGAATTAAAAATATATGTTCACACAAGAAAATTATACCTGAATGTTCATAGCAGCATTATTCATAATAGCCAAAAAGGAAGCAACCCAAATGCCCATTACTGGCAAATGGACAGATAAAATGCACTATATCCATACAGCAGTAGAAAGAAATGGAGTATTGCTGTAACTTGGAGGAACATTGAAAACATTATGCTAAGTGAAAGAAGTTAGACACAAAAGACCAGATATTATATGATTCTGTTTTTATGAAGTGTCCAGAAAAGGTAAATCTACAGAGACAGAAAGCAGATTAACAGTTGCCTGAGGCTGGGGCTGAGAATAGAGATTGATTTGGGCAATCAATCATTTGATCATTTGGGGATGATGGAAATGTTCTTAAACTGGATTGTGTTGATGGTTGTACAACTCTATGAGTTTATTTAAAAAATGTTGAATTTTACTTAAAATGAGTGAATTTTATAGCATGTAAATTATCTCTCAGTAGAGCTATTTTTAAAAAATGATATACTGTATACTGGTAATCCAGACACATAATATTGGTGAAAGAATAGACCAAAAAAATCAGTGGAACAGAATAGAGAGCCCAGAAATAGACCTACTCGACTATAATCAACTGATTTTTGACAAAGGAGCAAAGGCAATTCAATGGGGAAAGGTAGTCTCTTCAACAAATAGTGCTGGAACAAACGAACATACACATGCCACATATATATATATATGTGTATATATATATATATATATATATATATATATATATATATATATAGACAAAAACCTTATACCTTTCACAAATATCAACTCAAAATGGATTGTAGACCTAAATGTAAAATGCCAAACTATAAAACTTCTGGAAGATACCATAGGAGAAAACCTAGGTGACCTTGGATTTAGCAGTGGCGTTTTAGAGACCACACCAAAAGCACAATCCTTGAAATAAAAAATTGATAGGTTGGACTTTATTAAAACTAACAACTTCTGTTCTGTGAAAGACACTGTTAAGAGAATGAAAAGTCACAGACTGCGAGAAAATATTTACAGAATAGATATCTGATAAAGGACACGTATCCAAAATATACAAAGAACTCAAAAGTCAACAGTAAGAAAACAAACAACTGAATCGAAAAAAGGGCAAAAGATCTGACCAGACGTTTCACCAAAGAAGGTATACAGATGGCAAATAAGCGTAAGAAAAGATCAATATCATATGCCATTAGGGAACTGCAAGTTAAAACAACAGTGAGACACCCCTATACATACTAGAATGACTAAAATTCAAAAAACTGATAACACCAAGTGTTGACAAGGATGCTGAATAGTAGGAACTCTCATTCATTGCTGGCGGGAATGCAAAATAGTACAGCCACTTTGGAAGACAGTTTAGTAGTTCCTTATAAAGCTAAAAATAAGATCTGATAGAAAAACCCAAACAAAATTTTTGGCCAACCCAATAATATTTATTCTTACAAAGCTATCTGTAAATTAAATATATTTATTTAGCTATTTCTTACAAACACATTCTCACCATACAATCCACCAGTTCCCCTTCTTTGTATTTACCCAATTGAGTTGAAGTCTATGTCCACACAAAAACCTGCACGTGAATGTTTATAGTAGCTTTCTTCATAATTGCCAAAACTTGTAAGCAACCGTGGTGCCTTTAAATAATGAATAAATGGAATGTTATTTAACGACAAAAGGAAGTTAGCTATCTGCCTACAAAAAGACATGAAGGGAGCTTAAAAGCATATTTCTACGTGAACGAAGCCAATCTGAAAAGGCTACCTACTGGATGATTGCAATTATATGATATTCTGGACAAAGCAAAACTGTAGAGACAGTAAAAAGATTAGTGGTTGCCACGGGTTCAGGAGGAGGGCTAGAGGGATAGAGCACAATTTTCGGGCAGTGAGTCAATTCTGTACGATGCTGTGATGGTGGATACATGACACCATGCATTTGTTAAAACTCATAGAACTTCACAACCGTAAGAGTGAACCCTAATGTAAACGATGGACTTTAGTTAATAAAAAGTAAGAGTCAATAAAAACAAAAGAAATCATGATGAAACATTAAAAAAGCGCAACCTCAGTATAGCTGTTAAACAGTAACAAAATCTTTGGCCGATCCGCACCTTCTGTGACAACGTGGTCACCTCTGAGCTCCCCGGCACACTGTCCTCAGCTGTGGGCTCCCTGTGGATGGAAGTGGTTTCTCCTTCCCATGCAGTACGACCACCTCCTATCACCTTCTACAGCCTAGAGGGACTGTCACAGTTTGATAAGAGCACCTTGGAGGAGGCCCTTCTCAGAGTGATGCATGGGAGGCTCTGGGTCACTTGCTGGCGTTTGGTGTGTTTGGTCCCCTCTGCGGTGGTGTCTGCTCTGAAAGCCAGCAGCTCACTTGACAGGTGTTGCTTGGGAGGCCCCAGACCTGGGTTCTCATTCCTGCTGTGCTGTTAACTGCCTGTCAGGTTTTGGGCAAGTCGCTTACTTTACCATGATGGCTCTCAGCTTCTTCGTCTATAAAATGAGTGGCTTTCCCAGGGACCTCTCTGGCCCCTTGCAGCTGCAGAGCCGGACTGTGTCCGCATTGAAGCTTCTCGCACCCTCGTGCGTGGAGTGAACGTGTGCAGTGTGTGTTTCCCGGTACCCCAGGGCACTTGACACAGCAGAAACCCTCCCCGCGGGGCTCCCTCTCTGCCTCCAATTGCAGGCGGGGACCTGGAGCCCGACGTGCCCCAGCCTGGTTGCCCAGAGCAGGGGCTGAGGTTGGTGCTCGGTTTACACAACAGCTGCTCCTCTCAGCATTGTTGTTTCTCAGTCTTTCATGCTTTCATATCCCGTCCCAGCCCTGAACTCTCTCTTGGCAAAGAGTAACCCCTCCATCTCCCAAGATGTGCCCACACAGCAATGTTCTGGGTGTTTTCTTGGCCTGGAACTGAGAGGTGGCTTGGGGTGTTGTCATCACTACAGAACTCTAGGGCTGAGAGTTGGAAGAGTTTCCTGGTAACTGAGGCTCCTGAGAGCATTTGGAAATGTTTTGTGTTCAATCGGTTAAGTGTACATCATGGGACAGAAGATACTCTGTACCTAGTATTGTGCTGTGAGCCTACCTGTACTTACTTTAAAAAATTCTTTAAGGACCTTGAGACATACTTGAATGAGAAGCTCTGTTAGATCTGAATGGAATCATGGTGAAGTACCCGATCAAATTCTCAACCTGGATATCAAAGTCAAATGGTGCTTTCTGTATATATAGGGGCCTCCTTCATCTGAAACTTATGGATATTCTTTTTGGTACTCCATTTTGCTGTTCCCTTTTGTCCTTAAAGAGAGAGGGCAGAGTATCTGCTTCTCTAATATTATCTGGCCCTCTAGAGCAATATTAAAAAATTAAGCCCCATGGGGCTTCCCTGGAGGCGCAGTGGTTGAGAGTCTGCCTGCCGATGCAGGGGACACGGGTTCGTGCCCCGGTCCGGGAAGATCCCACGTGCCGCGGAGCGGCTGGGCCCGTGAGCCATGGCCGCTGAGCCTGTGCGTCTGGAGCCTGTGCTCTGCAGCGGGAGAGGCCACAGCGGTGAGAGGCCCGCGTACCGCAAAAAAAAAAAAAAAAATTAAGCCCCATGAAAAACAACTTACCCAGTTTTTGTATGTTGATTTTTTTTTTAGGACTTTGTTTAGAGAAGTTGCCTATTTCTTCTTCTACCAGTAATCTCCTTGTGGATCGGGAACAGGATGTCATCACGTGTTATGAGAAGGCAGGGGACATTGCACTCCTGTACCTCCAAGAGATAGAAAGGGTAAGTGAGGACCATGTGTTCGTTCAGTTGATAAGTTTTTAAAATTTCAAATCAGATCTCACAGAACTGTGGTCAGCCTCTGGAAGCCTTCAGCTTGTCTGTCTCTGGGTGCAAAGCTTTGCTTCTGTTCTTTAATGCTATGGAGAATATGGTGGTAAATTGGTGGTAAATAAAGGTGGCACCTTGTGAAAATAGTTGGATCAATGTTTGGGAAGCATTTTAACATCCTCTGAGCAGAAATGACACTATGCATCTGTTTATACCCTCAGTGCCCCGAAGCTGGCTACTCATTCCTGTTCTCATGGGCAAAACAGGTTGAGCTTCCTTTGTACTTGTGTGGATTCTGTACCCACATAGGGTACATCTGGAGTTTGGGAGGCTTTACCTCAATGGTCATGCCAAAGGGCTGCTGGGGACTCTCAACCAACCTGCTTGGAGCAGGCTGTGTTCCTTGAGACCATCTGGGTTTTCTCCCAGCAGTCAGTGGTTTGCCTCTGCTGTGGGGAATGAAACCAGAAGCTGATCAGAGGGCCATCTGAGGAGAGAACGAGTGAGCAAGGCACCCTGAGCTCACGCCCTCAGACAGAGGACGTTGAAGGCTGGATGAGGCTGGGGAGCTTGGGCAATTTGTCTGTTCAGAAGGATCGCTGTCTTTGGCTCTGCTCTTCACTAAGTTACCTCCTTCACTTCTCATCGTTAATTTTCCTGTCTGTAAAAGGAGCATAATAATGGTTCTTACTTCATGGAGTTCTTGTGGCCATTGTAAAAGGTCGTTTAAATAAAGGCATTTAGCCCAGATTCAGAAACGAATTGGATTCTTGGTAATTGACACTTATTTTTACTAAAAACAATAGCTCCTAGTCAAGTCCGCCCCTTGCAGAGCTTCCTGGTGTTCTAACCAAGGCTGGATCCTGATATTTCCCCTTTCGGACCCAGAGGTGCATCCTGTGAGATTGTTTAAAATGAGTAGAAGTTCTGTGAGACTTTTTGAAAATGGTCAGAATCTTGTTTCCCATCAACTTATGGGTTCTCTGTTTCCTTAAGGATTAGAATAGAGAGGGACTACCAAAGTCTTGATAGTTTTTGTTATTTTATAAGTGTACAGACTGGAAGTAGTTTCTTTCATAGAAATCTTTTTGTAGTGTGTTGATGTGGGTGGCAAGGATCAGAATTACCTTTCAAGAGCAGGGAGAGTAGGGTGAGAGCCACAGAGAAGAGGGGGAGAGGATGATGGGAGTGGTGTCTGGCCTGGCCCATACCAGAATGGTTTATACATCATGGTTCGCGATATCCAGGAATTCAGGAATATATTTGGCTGTCTTGCCAAAATGTTGTTCTATGAGAAAGGAATTATTTGTTATTCAGAACTGATGGTACGATCTTTAGAGAAATGATCATGCAGCTTGATTTTAAAATCTGCATGATTTTCTTTGTCTACCTCCCTGATGGCCAGTGCTGGGCAGCTGAGAAGTCTGCTTATGCCAGCTAAGCTGTTCTTGTGGACCCCACAGTCCTTGCCACTTAGAGGACCTTATTTTGCATTTTACTCTCTGTTGTCACGCTGGGGCTGCCTTCTCCTGGCTGGGAGAAAGGAGGTTCATGTGTTATGTGTGTCTTTAATGATGTGGGAATTGGCAGATCTAGATGTACTTCCTGTTGTGTTCCTTTATAACCACCTATTCACCACTGGTTTCTTTAGCCAGACCAGAAAGGAGACTCTCATAATCGTAGGATTTAAAATAAATATTTTTCGTGGTTTTGAGGAAACAGTGATCATAGGATGTTAGATTTTGAGAAAAAAATGGAGGCCCAGAAAGGGAGACCCCCAAGGACACACAGGAAGTTAGGGCCAAAGCTAAGATTAGAACTCAGCTCTTCTGACACCTAGTTCAGCATCACTTACTTCATTATCCCAGGCCACTGCCAATAAATGTGGAACCCCATAGTTTCTTACACCCTTATATGTAGAAAGTGCTCAATAAGTATTTGACCAAGCAAGCCATAGCTCTTAGTAGTGTGGGGAAGCAGCCTCACTCAGTGTATGGTTCAATTTCAGGGTATATATTAGATGACTTTCACATTTCTGGCTCTGATTTTCCAGTCTGAGTTTTCCTTCATGGGAAACCACTTTGGGTCTCCCCAGATCCAGGAAGCTGGGATATTAGCAATGAGAGAGATTGAATGAATGAAACATCTGTTTTGACTGTAGTAGATGCTCAATAAATTATCTGTGACTAATTAGAAGTCTAGGGGAAAAATGACCTTCCTTAAGTGACCACTGGGCTTGGTGGAAGTTCAGGGGTTTTTATGAGGCAAGACAATGATGCCATGCAGAGGAAGATACCTGTTTGGCCTTTTTTTTCTTCCTTTAACTTAAGTGACTTTTAAGAATTATGCTAAATTGAAAACAAATGTTAGGAAAATAAAATCTGAAGGAAGCAAAAGACTGGGGCAAGCTTAGGTAAATAGTGCTTTGCTTTTCTGGGTAGGTAGCCCTTTAAGTAGAAAACCCCACACACTGTTCCTGTGTTTGTTCTGCTGGGCAAAGACAGTCTTTCAGTGGTTTTTCCCCTCATTTCCCAGCCATTCTAAAGCGAAGAAACTTCTGTTTGCCGGGACCTTTTGGCATTTTATTTATGTGTTGCCTCTTAATGTCATTCACTAGCAAGGATGAAATTTGAGGAGAACTTTTGAGCACAGTTTGGAGTATTGTGGAAAATGTTTTTTCATAATCTGGAACCATCGATTTGTTTCTGCTGCAGCCGCATTCCTCTTCTAGTTTCTCTAAGAGTGGGTATGTTTAGCAACGTTAGTGTTGTTTGTTTCCTGAAGGGCGGGGGCTCTTCAGAAAGGGGGCTGACCTTGGCTTCCCCTCCAGGCGGCTAAGTTAAGTTGGGAGAGGCAGCAGGGCCCAGGGGTTAAGTGACGCCGGCGTTGGGATCCTGGCCTTGCCACCTCTTAGCTGTGGAACATCAGGCAAGTTACTCAACCTCTCTGTGCCTCCGAACCTCAGCTGTAAAATAGCAATAATAATTGCTGTAAGGCTGATGTGAGCATAAATTGGGTCAACTCATGTTGTTCCCAGTACATGTTTAGCACACATTAAATGTTCGTTTTATTGTCATTATCTGTTCCTGTGTCACCTGGCGGTGGAATCTTTCCTCACCTTCGAAGATTTCAGATATTTAGATGAAAATATGGAGTATTTTAGACATGCTGTTTTATTAAAAGTGTTAAATAATTTTAAAGAGATATTTATGGAGTAATTTTTTCAGGAGAATTTGGTTTTCCATTTCTTGCCTGGAAGCTAATGGAACACCATCTTGCCTAGAGTCCCCATATCATATCCGGGTTCTGAATCTCTGTTCACCCCGGCTGTTTGACCTTGGTCCAATCGTTTATATCTGTGTGCTTCAGCTTTCCATTTTCATGGCGGGATTAATACTGCCTGACTTGTCTGGGGAAGAAAACCAGTGAGCCACCAGTGTTCTCCACCCAGTATGATAGGAGCTTTCCATGTACTGTTCTCCCTCCTTGTTCCGAACAGGGAGGCAGGGCCAAAGGAAATTTGAATACCTGAAAGCCGTGTGCATTGAATATTTGTTTAGTGTTGTCCTTGTTACATTAGGGTCACAGAGACATCTGCTAATAATTTTCTCTGATAGTTTGTTCTCTGAAGGGGAATGAGAAATCCCTCCAAAATTATGCATAGAGAATAATTTAATCAAGCAAACCAAATTAGAATAGATGGACATGACATAGGTTGACCTTGATTAGTTTATCTTTGGATGGTGGCATTATACCAACAGTAAATAAAGTTATCTGCCCCACAAGAAGCTTCTAAAGGTGCAATGATAGGAATAAAGATGACTTCACCCTCGAATATCATAATATGAGCCCTGCTTTTGGCAAATGAAATCATCCTGTCTCTGTCCTTTGCATGCATCAGCCAGCCAGCTGGGTATGGCTTTCTTGAGCAGAAGCCACGCCAGGGTGGAACCTTACCTTCTGCTGACAGTTCATTTCTTTACACCCTATTTTAGAAAAGAAGTTAATGCTAAATTACGGGACACCCATAGTTTTTTTTATGGGCTGTTTCAGCGTTGAAGTGTTAAGAAACAGCTGGTGCCCAAATGTTGCAGGGCCCAGCCTAGACTTCATCTGTTCATCAGGAGCCGTTCACTGGTCATCGTGGTCAGTCCTTGAGTGGATTCTGTCCCCCCCACAGGAAGAACTTGCAGTGACACAGCTGAGACGTTGGATTCACAACTGGATTAGATTAAGGTTACTGTGTGTCTTGAACTCAAACAAGATGTCCTAAGAAAAGTACTCAGGGCTACTGACACGGAAGGCAGGGTGTGACTCTGGAGGTCCATGTGGCTGTGCTTTAGGGTCTAAAACATGAGACCATGAAAAAAAGATGGATTCTCCCTTCTCTTCTCCTTCCCAATCCCTGCCTTTTCACTTAAGCTGAAGCAGCAGGTTATAGGTCATGGCTTAATGTAGTGCATCTGAATAAACTATTTCCTTAAAGAAATGTCAAGAAACTGACTGGCCAGTATGTTGGTCCGACTTTGAGGCTGCCATCTGACTGGCTGGGAAAGGAGGCTACAGCACACTTAAAGCTGAGTTAGAAAAGCCTGGAAACCAGAAAAGAACAGTAGCTTATTTTTATTTTTGTATGTTCTTGGTCAGTCTTTGCCCTCATAATTTTATAGCATTAAAGGGGCCTATATCTGTATTTTTTCACTCAAGATTACATCAAAACTTCAAAGTGTTGTCATGGTTATGTAATATTTTACCAAGTGGATGGCCTCTATGGTATAATTCACTTATAGTTGGGTATAGCCTGTTTTTATACTGCTCTGGTGCCAGCTTCCTTCAGGTAGCTTTTCCCTTGTTTTGCTTTGTTTCCTAAGGGCAAATTCCCAGAAGTCGGGACATTTTTAACATTCTCGTTACTATATATTGTATCCAATTGCTTCCTACAAGTCATACTAACATCTTATACCTTTGGCCATACAGGAGAGTAGTGGTTGCTTCACAATCTTGACGGGGTTGCATTTGTTTCTAAGTTACTTTGCTGATTTGCTAGGTGAAAACAGTACTTTGCCATTTTGGCCTGCATTTCTTTGACTATCAGTCAGGTTGAAATTTTTTCCATCTATTTGCTTACTAGCTATATTTCTTTTCTTTTTTTAAAATCACAGCATTATTGAGATATAATTCACATACCATAGAATTTACCCATTTAAAGTATTCAATTCAGTGGTTTTTAATATAGTCACAGAGTTGTGCAACCATCACCAATACTTAATTTCAAAACATTTTCATCACCCCCCAAAGAAACCCTGTACGCATTAGCAGTCACTCCCTATTTACCTCCAATTTCTCCAGTCTCTATAGATGTGTATATTCTAGACACTTCCTGTAAATCAGACCATACAACATGTGGTCTTTTATGACTGGCTTCTTTGGCTCAGCGTAATGTTCTCATGTTGCAGCACGCATAGGTACTTCATTTCTTTTTATTGCCAAATAATATGCCATTGTATGGCGATACTGCATTATGTTTATCCATTCATTATTTTATCGTTTATTATTTGGGTTGTTTCTACTTTGGGCTATTATAATAATGCTGCTATAACTTTTTGTATATAAGATTTCATGTGGACAAATGTTTTCATTTTTCTTGAGTATATTCCTGGGAGTGGAATTGCTGGGTCATATGATAACTTTATGTTTAACCTTGTTATATTTCCTTTTTGTTTGTTTATACTTTCTCTCTGGTTTTAAGATGTCGTATTATTCTTATAATTTGAATAAAGCTTTTATACCATAAATATGTTAACCCATTATTATGTTTGCTCTGAATGATTTCCCACTCAGTACTTTTCCATTTCTAAATTGTTCATACATTTTAAACCTATTATATATATTAGTTGAATCTGATTATCTTTTTATTACATTTATTTCATTGTTTTAAAGCTGAAGTACTGAGATAAATCTTCTCTAGGATATAAAAAGTTTTCAACCATTTTCCATTTTAAAAAAAAAAACTTTTAATTTTCAAATCTTGTTGGAGAGATTTATTTTGGTGTATGATATTAGATATGACTCTAATGTTTTCCTCAAACTTCAGTACCACTTTAAGATGATCTTATCTTTCTTTTTTCATATTTTCTGTTATGTATTTTAAGTCATTTAATAAAATTTTAGACAGAACAGTGATTTCTGAACTTTCCTATTTTGTTCTGCTAATCTTATATTGCACCAGTGTGACACTGTTTAATAAGTGCTTCTTTATGATATGTTTTAACATCTGAAGGGATTAGTAACTACTTATTTTTCAGAATACCCTTTGTCCTTTTCTGTTGGTATTTCTAGATGCATTTTAGAATAATTGGGATTTGGTCAAATTTTTATTAACGCTATACATTGGTTTGGAGAATTATATTTAGTCTTTACTCACCTGTGACCATGATACCTCTTTCCATTTTGCAAGATTTTTGTTTTACAGACTTCAGTAGATGGATTGTATTCCCAGATCTTTTCTATTTGTATTGCTTCGCGTATAGGATCATTTTTTTCATTGCATTTTCACATATAGCAATGCTTTGGTTTTTAAAATTCAATTACAAAAATATTTAATGAGTGCCTTCTTTGTTCTGCACACTGTGCTTGACACCAGGGGCACTAGAAGAAATAAGCCACAGAGCATGTCCTCAGGAAACTTACTGTTTTCTGAGGACACAGGTCCATAAACAGCACGTGGGCTGCTTTGGTGGGGAACGCTCAGAGAATTCTGCAAGCCCAGAGAAGGGTCTTGGACCCGTGCGGAAGTTCAGGGATGGCTCCTGGAAGAGATGACACCTGAGCTGAACCTTGAAGGCTGACAAGGATAGGAATACAGGGTTATCAGCCACGATACTGAACTCCTCCATAAAAATAGAGTTGATTCTTTTCATTTTTCTAAGGCTATGAACATATGGCAGAGGAATGATTTTTGTCATTATTCTTTCTTCCTTTCTACTGTTTTCCACTTTATCTCTCTTTCATGCCCTATCTCCAGACTTTTCTAAAACAATGTTATTATAAAGGTGGTGGAAAGTATCCTTATTTTGTTCCTACTTGAAGGTGATACTTTAATATATCTCCAGTAAGGGTTATAGTGTTTACATGCTCATTGAGTTTCTCATTTGCAGTTCATAACAATTATGTAGGTATATATTATTATCCCCATTAATCAGATGAAAACAGTGAAGATCTGAGAGATCAAAGGAGTTGTCCTAAGTCCACAAGTGGTGAGGAATGTCAGAACCAGACCTTGAACCTGGGCCTTTTGACCTAAAATCTTTGGCCCCAGCCCACTTTCTGTCATGCTTCCTCAGGTGTTGGGTGTGTGCTTTTGCCCAAGCAGGCTGTACTTGTTAAGGATACTTGTTGGCAGTCCTCTCACAAGGAAGTGTTTATCCACAGAAAAACTGGTGGCTTCAACACTGCCAAACAATGCTCCTGCCCAGGCCCATGTGTTAGAGGCTCTTTGTGAGGAAGGGATTAAATCTAAGATACTTAGACTTCAGGGCAAACTCTGAGCTAAGCTATTCCCTCTCTCATCCACCTTGCATTTTTCCCATCCTGACTCATCCTGGCAGCCCTGACCTTGTCTTTTGGACTTTGTTCTGCAAGCAAATGCAGACTAATAGGACAAAGGGAGAGGAGTCAGACTGCAGGGTCAGGTAGACCTGAGTTTCAACACCAGCCTTAACACTCGTTAGCCATGTGATTTGGGCAACTTGCTCAGTGGAGCAAAGTCTCAGTTTCCCCTTCAGTAAAGAGAGGGTAATAGTGTGCGTCTCAGTGGATTTTTGTGGGAGAATGAATGAGATAGTCTATGTACCTACATAGTGCCTAATGCAGAATAGGTTATTTTCTTATTGCTTTTTTCCCTGCATTTCTTATTGGCCCTGCAAATTTATTCATTCATTCATTTACTATGTGTTTTATTCATTTACTACACTTACTGTGTATATTGAATGCTTACCCTGTCCCAGACACTGCAGTAGACACTGGATATATTAGTAAATGGAATAGACATGGCCCCTGACTTTGCAGAAGGTGCAGCACCATGGAGGGAGACAGCCAATAATCAAGTAAAAAATACATTAATAGGGCTTCCCTGGTGGCGCAGTGGTTGGGAGTCCGCCTGCCGATGCAGGGGACATGGGTTCGTGCCCCAGTCCTGGAGGATCCCACATGCCACGGAGAGGCTGGGCCCGTGGGCCATGGCCGCTGAGCCTGCGCATCCGGAGCCTGTGCTCCGCAATGGGAGAGGCCACAACAGTGAGAGGCCCGCGTACCACACACACACACACACACACAAAATTAATAAATGCATTGAAGGAATAGAATAGGATGCTGTGGGAGGGAATAATAGAGGCAGGCCTGCTTTATGTTAGTGCTCAGGGAAGGCCCTTCTGAGAAATGACAATCACGCTGATACATGAGAGGTGAGAAAGAGCATAAGAGTAACATGATCCAGACTGTGTTTTAAAAAATTATTCAGGCTGCTTGTGGAAGGTGGAAAGGAAGTTAAGGTGCAAGAGAGGACATGGAGACTGTATTTAGGAGGCTGCTGTAGAAATCTAACAGGAAGTGATGGTAGCTTTGATGAAAGTTATGGTTGTGGAAATGGATATATACAGACATTTGAGAAATAATTAGGAGGAAAATAGTAATAGATTAGATGTGAGAGAGTGTCAGGGTCTCAAGGCTCAATCCCCAGTGTCTGATTTGGGCAGCTGGCTGGAGGACGTTACAGTCGCCCCTCGGTACTGCGGGGGATTAGTTCCAGGACCCCCTGTGAATACCAAAATCTGCAGATGCTCAAGTCCCTTATGTAATATGGCGTAGTGCAGTCGGCCCTCCGTATCTGCAGGTGTGGAACCCGTGCATACAGGACCAGCTGTATTTATAAGATGGAGTGATAAATAGAGGCTTCAGTTTTGGGCTGAATCTGGACTCCTAGGAGTGTAATCATGCTCAAAGTTTCTCTGGGGTAGAAGTTATATGGCTTTTGTCCCAGGAAGGCATTCCAGGAGCTAGGAGGGAGATGCCCAGAAAGGGGCCCTTGAAGATGAGCCCCATCCCTGAGGTTCTGGTATAGAGACCCTTCTTAAGACTGAGGCTGGACCAGGAGAACCAAGAATTTCTCCCTTCCACCACCAGCCACATAACAAACACAGCACCAAGTACTACGCAACAGCAGACTACTACTGGGAAAGAGGCGTGAATGTGGAGAGAGAACTCCTCTGTAGTGGAAGCATACAGAGACTGCTAAAAACTGAGGGTGGGATAGAAACACTGAGGAAAACCCTCTGGAATCCCAAGTCCCACAGTTAGCAGCCCAATGCTGGAGGAGTTTGAAGCCCGTGGTGCATTGGAGGTAACTATAGAAACAATAAAACCCAGCTCCAGCTCAACTACTGACTAGGTTGACTCAATCCCCAACACTTAGGGCCTGATAAGAGAAAAGGGGTACACATTTTCAAGTGTAAATATTATTTAACTCAGTTTATTTCTGTATACACAATTGTCAACAATAAATAAAAAATTAAGGGCTTCCCTGGTGGCACAGTGGTTGAGAGTCTGCCTGCCGATGCAGGGGACATGGGTTCGTGCCCCAGTCCAGGAGGATCCCACATGCCACGGAGCGGCTGGGCTCGTGGACCATGGCCACTGGGCCTGCGTGTCCGGAGCCTGTGCTCCGTAATGGGAGAGGTCACAACAATGAGAGGCCTGCGTACCGCAAAAAAAAAAAAAAAAAAAAAACTATAAGATACATATATATACACACACAAACTGGAATAAACAAATCACTGTGACGAGCAATAAACAAAACCAAACCCAGAAATGACCCAGGTATTGGAACTATCTGATAGGAACTTTAAAATACCCATGAGTTATATGTTAAAGGATATCATGGAAAAGATATACAACATGCAGGAACAGATGGAAATTTCAACAAGGAGAAGGAAACTGTAAAAAAAGTATAATTAAAATGCTAGAAATAACAAAACATGATATAAGAGATGAGGAACTTCTTCGATAGCTTTTAGAAGGCTGGAAAGAGCTAAGAAAAAACTTTCATATGACGATAGGTTAATAGAGATTATTCAAAGAGAAACACAAAAAGAAAATTAAAAAGAGTGGGAAAAAAACAGAACAGAGCATCCAAGAGCTGTGGGAAAATGTCATATATGTATTTGGCGCCCCAAGAGGATAAGAGAGAGAAACTGGAACAGAAGAACTATTTGAAGAGAAAATGGTTGGGCTTCCCTGGTGGCACAGTGGTTGAGAGTCTATCTGCCGATGCAGGGGACACAGGTTTGTGCCCTGGCCTGGGAAGATCCCACGTGCCGCGGAGCGGCTGGGCCCGTGAGCCATGGCCACTGAGCCTGTGCATCCAGAGCCTGTGCTCTGCAACGGGAGAGGCCACAACAGTGAGAGGCCCACGTACCGCAAAAAAAAAAAAAAAAAAAAAAGAGAGAAAATTGTTAAGAAGTTTTCAGAATTACTGAAACACAGCAAGGAATCTCAGATCCAAGAATCTCAGAGAACCCCAAGCAGGATAAATACAAACATACACTTAGACACATCATAGTCAGTGTTGTAAATCAAAGACAAAAGTCTTGAAGGCAACCAGAGAAAAAGAAACTTTAAATACAGAAGAATAAAGATAAGAGTTATAGAAGACTTATCATCAGAAAACAATATGCAGATTAGAAGACACTGGAAAGACAAATAAAGACTTCTTTAGAACAAAGAAAAGTTGACAGAATGCATTGCCAGCACGCCTGTGTGACAGGAAATGTTAAAGAAGTTCTTCAAGCAGAAGAAAATACAGACCCACACAGTGAAATCAAGAGCATCATAAATGGTTACAATGAGGGTAAATAAAGAAGACTTTCGGGCTTCCCTCGTGGCGCAGTGGTTGAGAGTCTGCCTGCCAATGCAGGGGACACAGGTTTGTGACCCGGTCAGGGAAGATCCCACATGCCACGGAGCGGCTGGGCCCGTGAGCCATGGCTGCTGAGCCTGCGCGTCCGGAGCCTGTGCTCCACAACGGGAGAGGCCACAACAGTGAGAGGTCCGCGTACCGCAAAAAAAAAAAAAGAAGACTTTCTTATGTTTAATTTCTTTAAAAGATAATCGACTGCCTAAACCAAAAATATGAACAATGTATTATGAGATTTATAATATAGAAGTAAAATGTGTGACAACAATAGCAAAAAAGCTAGTGGAGGAAATAGAAGTATATTGTTATCGGGTGTTTATACTATATATGAATTGGTGTAATATTACTTAGAGGTGTTATAAAGAGCTACATTATAAACCCTAGGGCAGCCACTAAAAAATAAGAAAGAGACATAATTAACCAGTTGATAGTGGAAATGAAATGGAATCATCAATCCAAAAAAAAACAAAAGAAGAAAGTGAGAAAAAGGAACAAAGAACATATGGGACAATAAAACAAAAACTAGCAAGATGATTCCAACCATGTCAATAATTATATTAAATGTAAATTGTCTAAGCACCCCAATTTAAAGGCAGAGATTTTCTATCTACAAGAAAATGATTTAAATATTAAAACATAGGTAGATAAAAGGTAAAATTACACACTATGCAAACAATAATCAAAACAAAGCTAGAGTGACTGTATTATATCATAAAGTAGAATTAGAAACAAGGGATATTATAGGAGATAAAGGGAGATATAATAAAAGGAGTCAATTCATCAAGACATTATAATCCTAAAAGTGTGTATACCTAATAATAGAGCTTCAAGATATAGAAAACAAAATGTATAAAAGAGTTTATAACATTAAATGTGTATAGTAGAAAAGAAGAAAAATTTCAAATCAATGATCTACATTTCCAACTCAAGGAACTAGAAAAAGATGAACAAATTAAAGCCAAAATAAGCAGAAGGAAGGGAATAAGAATGATTAGAACAGAAATCAGTGAAATAGAAAACAGATAAACAGTAGAGAAAACTAGTGAAACCAAAACTGGAGTCTTAGAAAAGATCAATAAAATTTGTGTAAACTATTAATAAGCTGAACAAGAATTAAAGAGAGAAGACACAAATTATCAATACCCAGAAAAAAGGAGGCACTTCTATAGAGCTATAGACATTGAAAGGCTGTAAGGGAAAATTATGACCAACTTTATGCAAATAAACTTGATCATTTATAGAAAATAGACAAATTCCCTGAAAGACACAAGGTACCAAAGCTCACTCAAGAAAGAATAGATAACTCAAGTATACCTATATGAATTAAAGAAATTGACTTTATCATTAAAAATCGTCCCATAAAGAAAACTACAGGTCAAGTTGGCTTCCTTGGTGAATTCAATGAAGAGAGATTCAGTTTAAGGGAGAAATGAGGCCAGTACTATAGAAGCTTTCAGAAAGTAGAAGAGGAGTAAAACACTCCCTAACTAATTTTATGAGACCAGTATCTCTTTTTTTTGGTATTAATTGATTAATTAATTAATTAATTAATTTTTGGCTGTGTTGGGTCTTCATTGCTGCGCGTGGGCTTTCTCTAGTCGCGGTGAGTGGGGGCTACTCTTTGTTGCGGTGTGTGGGCTTCTCATTGCGGTAGCTTCTCTTGCTGTGGAGCACGGGCTCTACGCACGTGGGCTCCAGTAGTTGCGGCACTTGGGCTCTAGAGCACAGGATCAGTAGTTGTGGTGCACGGGCTTAGTTGCTCTGCGGCATGTGGGATTTTCCCAGACCAGGACTCGAACCCGTGTCCCCTGCATTGGCAGGAGGATTCTTAACCACTGCGCCACCAGGGAAGTCCCAGAGACCAGTATCTCTTATGAATACAGATGCAGATATCCTCAACAAAATACCAGCAAACTGAATCTAACAGCATAGAGAAGGAATTATATACCAGCAAGCGAGATTCTTTTCAGAAATGCAAGATTGATTTAACGTATGGAAATCAATGAATGTAATACAACATATAAATAGAATAAAAGACAAAAACCACATGATAATGATAATCTCAGTAGATGCAGAGAACTCATTTGGCAAAGTCCAACAATCCCCATGATAACAAAAACACACAACAAACTAGGAATAGAAGTAAAGAAAAATTAAAAAAAAAAGAAATTAATATCCTCAACCTGATAGAAGGCATCCATGAAAACCCATGTCTAACAACATATCTAATGGTGGAAGAGTGGATGCTTTCCTTCCAAGATCAGATTAGGCAGGAAAAAGAAATAAAAGGCATCCAGATTGAAAAGGGAGGGACTTCCCTGGTGGCACAGTGGTTAAGAATCCGCCTGCCAGTGCAGGGGACGTGAGTTTGAACCCTGGTCCGGGAAGATCCCGCATGCTGTGGAGCAACTAAGCCCGTGCACCACAACTACTGAGCCCACGTGCCACAACTACTGAAGCCCTCTGAGCCTGCACGCCTAGAGCCCGTGCTCCACAGCAAGAGAAGCCACCACAATGAGAAGCACACTCACCACAGTGAACAGTAGCCCCTGCTCGCCGCAACTAGAGAAAGCCAGCGTGCAGCAAGAGAGACCCAACAGAGCCAAAAAATAAAATATTTTTAAAAAAAGAAGTAAAACTATATTTACAGATGACATGATCTTGTATATAGAAAATTCTAAGGAATTCACACAAAAAATACTATAAATAATAAATGATTTCAGCAAGGTTGTAGGATACAAGGTCAATATACAAAAATCACGTTTATTTGTATACACTAGCAATGAGCAATCTGAAAATGAAATTAAAATTGTAATTCCACTTCTAATAGCATCAAAAAGATTAAAATGCATTGGGATAATAAAAAGCTCAAACCGTATACTCTGAAAACTACAAATCACTGTTGAAAGAAATGAAAGAAAACCTACATAAATGGAAAGGCGTCCTACACTCATGGAACAAAAGACTTAATTTGTTAAGATGACAACACTCCCCAAATTGATCTACAAATTCAACCCAATCCCCATTAAAATCCTAGCTGCCTTTTTTGCAGAAATTGATAAGCTGATTCACAAATTAATATGGAAATGCAAGGGACCAGAAGAGCCAAAACAATCTTGAAAAAGAACAAAGTTGAGGGACTCACACTTCCCAATTTCTTAACTTTCTATTGTACAAAGCTACAGTAATTAAGACAGTGCACACAATTAGTATTCCTGAAAAAGAAAATGGAAAAAAACCAGACTAGATAAGAAAATGCAGTTATATAATCAAAGAGAAATTCTTCAACAAAGTAAGGCTTTATTCAGCACTTGCTACACACTGTGCTAAGTGTTCTATCCATTTATTATTCCATTTAGTTCGTAGGACTTCACTAAGTGAAAAATTCTATTGCCATCTCCATTTTACCAATGAGAAAACTTTAGAGACTGTGACTTGCCCATAGTAGTGGACCTGGGCTTTGAACCCAGAATGGCAGCCCGAGTCCAGTGCCTTACTTGATACTGCAGATCTGAAGTTTTAGATTGAGAGTTCATACTGTGTTCCAAGAATAGCTGACATAGAATGATGAGCGGCAAGACAACACCTGGTAGATCTTCTAGACTTCAGGGAGAAAAGGACTGCTCTTTGCCGATTGTCTGCAGGGAGACCAGTAAGGCTGGCTTCCGAGTTGTCCACAGCAACTGTCGGTGCTGGAAGACTGGAGTATCGTCTGCCATGTTCTGAGGGAGAGAAAGTGGGAAATCTGAGAATGTCATACTCAGGTGTAGAGGAACAGAGACAAGAGACAGACGTTCTTACACCTGGAAGAATTCAGGGCCTGTAGCATCCACGAGCCCTTTTTGGCAATATTCCACCAAGCAAGCATCAATTGAAAATAAAGAATTAAAGAAACAATGAATGCATTTGATTGATTGAGGTATAGTTGATGTACAGTATTATATGTTTTAGGGGTACAGCATAGTGATTCACAATTTATAAAGGTTATATCCCATTTATAGTTATTATAAAACATTGGCTGTATTCCCTGTGTTGTACTAAATATCCTTGTAGCATATTTATTTTATACATACTAGTTTGTACCTCTTAATCCTCTACCCCTATCTTGCCCCTCAAATGCATTTTGCTATAGAACTGATGAGAAACAATTATGGAGTAGAACATAATTGTTAGGTACCTTGGCAATAAAAAACAGTACTGTAACAAAAGTAAGAGGCTGAGGAGAAGGCAAAGGAGAAGGTGGTATGAATATGTCAGTTTCCTCACTTTTGTTCTGGGTCAGCAGATACTGTATAGTGTTGAACTGTGTAGATAAAAGAATGACCTACTTTCTGTCCTTTCTCTGGCTCTTTCTTTGTCTCCCTGTCTCTGTCTTTCTGTCTGTATACACATACATATAACACACATGCATACATGTAATAAATATAACATTTTCAACGTCAGAGAGACATAAATGTATGAACTATGTGTAAAAAAACCCACATTTTTCTGAGGTTGAGTGATTACTTTGGTCACACTTTAGTTTCTCCTGTTAAATTTAAAATTAAAACCAGTATGTATAACAATCTCAGTGTTTGTAAAATGATTATTATCTTTCTCTCCTCTTGATACATACGTACATGGAGATAGCTGGGTTATCGTTCAATCAATGTTCACTGGCTATTTCTATGTGGTAGAATTTTGAGATGATTTTTAATTTTCTTTTTGTACTGTACTACATTGTTTTCACTTTAAAATAACCATGGCATTTAAAAAAATTTAAAACTATTATCAAAAGCAAATGGAGGATAATTTTTTAAAGTTTCAGCATTGAACCCCCAAGTGGAAATGTCAAGGAAGTAGTTGGATATATGAGTCTGGGAGAGTCTGGACTAGAGATTATAAATTTGGGATTCGGCAGCATGTAGCTGATTTTTGAGGAGTGGATGAGATCATCTTGAGAGACACTTCACAGAGAAGGACAAGGGCCCAGAACCGCACTCTGTGCATCTCCAGCACTTCGAGGATGGGTGAGGGTGAAGCCAAAAATGACAGTTCTCAGAGGCAGGAGGAACACCTACCTACCTCTCAGCACTTGCAGAGCCAAGGGCTAAGTCAAGAAGGAGCCAGGCAGTTTTGATAAGATGCGGGGATGTAGTTCAAAGGCAAGGGTTGCCCACCCGGCTTTCGTTCCACAATGTATTGTTCATTGTGTGTCTTCTACTTTTTTTTCCCTCCCTAAAGCTCATAAGGTAGAGAACCAGCAATTCCTTCAGCTCCATTTGGAGAATAATTTCAAGGCCTCTGAAATATTTGGGGTCTGGCTAACAGCTGGATCTCTGGAGAGCTGCTGACTCAGCAGATGTTGGCAGCATGTTTGGAGAGCACTCCTGTGGTTTTAAAATGGGCCACAGTAGCTTCTGGTTGATAAATGCTTCATTTGACTTGTGAGTTTAAGGAGAGCGGCCTCTGTAACCGTAGCTAAGTGTTTACACTTCACTGTATCCCCCTCAACTTGCAAGCCTTTCTCTTGACTAGTTGGCAGTCTTTCTGGCAGGGCTAAACACGTCAACCTTTAAAACCTTGTTATCTGCTGACAAGAGGTCAAGTTTGGGGAGAGGGCGAGTCGAGGTGGTTTTTCTCAACTCTCCCCTTGAGAATAGGTGGCTGCTGCCCAGTCCACAGGCCTCAGCTCTGTAGCCTGGTGAATTTGCCCTCTCTGGTTAATTCCAGAGCCAGTGCCAATCATGGCACCTTCCAGCTCTTTCTGAAGCTCATCAAACTCTGGAGGGCTGAAGCCGCGGGCCACCCATCAGTGACCTCAGCCATGGGTGGATGATGACTGTTTCTGTCCATTGCTGGACTGGCTTCTGTGTCACTCAGCCTCTCTGTCAACATCCTGACCTTCGGCAGAGCCACTCCACCTCTAATGCTTCTCCTGGCACCGTGCGCTCATCAGCACCCTTCACTCCTCTGTCCTCAGTGCCAGGAGGGCCACACGTGGCCCGGGGTTAGCAGTTGTTCCCTGTCTCACAGAAGTCATTCTCTCTGCTTTTCTTATCGCTACACGTCTACCTCAGTGCCTTGCACTGATGTTTGCATACAGAAGTTATTTTTTCAAGTCCTGCAGTGCATTTAGAGACAGGGTTTGAAGGAGGCAGGCTTGCATGTGGATCTGATTAGTTTTCCGATTTTCTCCCCTTCTAGGTAATACTTTCTAATATTCAAAACAGAAGTCCTAAGCCTGGCTCTGCTCCCCACGATCAAGAACTAGGTTTTTTCCTAGAAACAGGACTACAGAGAGCCCATGTCCTCTATTTCAAAAATGGGTAAGCCTTCTTCTTTTTCTAAATCAAATTCCTAAAGAAGGAAAGTAGAAAGCCTTATAATGCTGTCTTCAGTTTAGTTTTTATCGTAAAGCAATTTTAAATATAAATATAAATTTTTTTTCAAAAAAAGAATGAGCATAGGCTCTTTTGTCTCTTCTCCACCTGGGTCCTCACTTTCCCATGAGATTTGAAGGTGGGGGGAGGGAGGAAGCCCCCCTATGAGTACGAGTCACAGTGTGGAGCACCGGGACCAGGAGGGAACGGGGCCCATGCTCTGTGCTCCCTTGCCTCCCTGGGATGGTACTACACAGGCCTCCCTGCTTTGTTGTGGGGAAAATGAATGGATCGGAAACCCTGGCCCACAGAATCACCTGCCTTTGAATGGCTGATCCGTTTAGAGAACTGGATTTGCCAAATTTCAGACGGTTTTTATGAAAGCGAGTATGGCTGTAATGCCACACAGGTACATTTTCCCCTTGAGCTGCCCTTGAAAAGAGTTTTAAAAAGGTTTAAGAGCCTGCACGTAAGGGATAGCTCTCTCATGCATTTGATGCTTGTTTTCCTTTTCGTGTTGCTCTTATGAGAAATGCAATGATACTCTTCCAAATCTCTTCAGCTGTCCCTTGTTTTGACATTTTGCTGCAGGATAGATGTGCATGGAGACCAACAGTAGGTATCTGGTTCCCCCGTAGCTCCTCCTAGGCTGTGCGTGGGAGGCCCCTTCCTCAGGAATAGTCCAATAGCGCTTTAAGCTGCAGATTGGATAACTGAACAGGGGAGTTGCTCCCTCTTCATTTTCAAGAGCTTCAAACCTTGGGGCGTAGCTCATGGAAGTGGGATTTCACCTGCCCAGAGCCACGTGCTTCTGTTTCCCATTTGTTGGGGGAGTAAATGCTTATTTTCCAAATCCTATTAAACTGTTTGTGGAGAAGGCCTGCTTTGCTCCAAAGGTTCAGATTGGCAGGGCCCACAAAAGGCTGCAATAAACACCCCAAAGTTTGGAATGGCTTGGTAGCTTTGGCATAGATGCTTTTGAGTTTGATCTCATCTGTCACTGATTGAGATCGTCTGAGTGATGGTGCATGTCCTCTAGACTGAGTTTTGAGTTCTAGTTTCTTTGCTGTTATAAATAGAGAGAGAAGGGAGGGAACGTAGAATATTTTTTCTGTTTATTCTCCCTCTTCACAATAAATAGTGTCATCACAGAGGAAACTCCAACCCTGGCTTTCCCTCCCTCTAACCTGTGAGTGTGTGTGATTGATATGCAAGTCCAGAGGCCAGAATGAATTTCCCTGGGGCTTTCAGGAGTCCCAAACCAATACCTTCTATTGAAAATGTTTTGTGTGAGATTGATAAGGACCGGCCGGATGACTTATTTTCCTATTTGAAGCTTATTCGTCGAGGAGGAAGAAGCGGGGCTATGGGGCTCTGTCCTCTTGCCCCGAACCTCTGGATGCCCACCAGAACCCAACTAAAAAATAATGATGAGAGGTTTGCACTAGGTGATGGATTACATGCTGGGAATTGCTTACTGGCTCATGTCTCATTTTATCTTACCCAAGTTCAAGAAGGTTCCCATTGACATAGTCAAAGTTAAGGGACTGCTTAATTTTGAAGCCCCTCTTCGTTTCTTCTTGTCCTCTTGGTCTTCTCCCTGGGCTCTAAAGACCAGTGATGCATTGAGCCGGCCACCCTGGAGGGCTCTTGTCAGCTGCAGTGTTCTAAAGCGGTAACAAGAGGTTACGTGGGTAGGTGGAGGTGAGGGCCAGTTTTGAGACCACGAAACACGGACGAAAGGAGAGAGACCAGTGGGAGGTTTTGGACATGCCAAGCGCTGTCAGGGCTGCTGACTTACACGGTGGGTCACTCGGGGCCCAAGAGCCACACCCGGGGGGCATTCATCAGTGGACGCGTACCGCCAGTGTCTCTGCGGAGCAAGTGGGGGCAAATGGAGGCGGGAGCCATCCCTAAACACCAGCGGCTTCCCATCTTCCAATGCGTTTGCTCTGCTCCTTCGTCGTCTCGCTCCCTTTTTGTGTTTCTACAACTTAGAAATATATATATCTGGGACTGACAGGATTTGACTGATTTTCAGGGTTAGGAAAATGCATCTTAGATGAGTTTGGCAATAAGAGTTACTAATTGGTAAAGCGTATCTTTTTCTTTAGAAATACACTTAAATATGTTCAGCCTTTTAGTTGCCAAGCCCGTGAACTTGAGTCTCTTTCAGAAAGAACCTGACGCCAGGACCAGCTCCTGGGCCGCTCTGATCCCTTAGATCCCTCTTCTGTTTACCAAGTACTTTTATTTCATCGTTGATCCTCATGGCGTTATATCTTCCACGCCCACCACCGCCCTTGGGGTTGGCGGTGTAAACAGCATCGCCTCTATTACACGCACGGTGACCTGGCTGCCGGGCTTCTGACCTCAGTCCTTTCAGTGCTGCCCCCACTGCAGGGGAAATGCTGTGTGCAGGGCCTTGGCTCAACCTTCAAACCGTGGCCTTGTCCACCATCCAGCCTCATTTGTGAGGGAGCGCTTGACCCCGGGATGAGACATTGCCGGGGGATGGTCCCCAGCCTCCACGAATTGGTGTTTTCTCATCACACTTTTCCTCATGTCTCATCTACAGCCTGTCACAAATCATATGTTTCTTCTTCTCTCCTCCTCCCCCTGCCCCTCTCCCCGCTCCTTTCCTCCCCCTCTCTTTCCTACCTCACCCCCTTCCCCTCCCTCTCCTTGTTGCCCCCTCACTCCCCCTTCTCCCCTGTCCCCTGGGAGGGAGAGAGCACCTGTCATCATCCCAGCCCCAGTGTCCTTGGGCGTGGTCTGGCTTGGCACACACCCACGTCGATTTCACGGGGGTTTCTCTCATCCCTCTGGGTGGCAGCAGCAGGCCTGCTGTGGATGAGAAAACCGTCCTGCTGAGGCTGTGCAGAGGGTGGAGGCAGAGCGCGTTAGCCGCAGAGGGCCAGGGCTACTGCCTCTGAGCTTTTCGAATTTCCTCACCCACGGTAGGCACTCGGATGAGGGGAAGCAAGGGCGCTGGAGCCAGAGGACCGGATAAGGGACCAGCCCTTCTCCTCGCTGGGTGTCCGTTTCTTTATCTGTAAAATAGTGCCAGAACCAGAGAGCTGCGTGTGGCGCAAATAAGAGAACGCATGTGGAAGCATCTGGTGCAGCGTCAGGCAAACAGGCAGGGGGAAACTGTAACTTCCAGTGATGACGATGCCCGGCTGGCTTTCCAGCTGGAAGTGGGACCACAGGAAGGTCGGGCTCCAGCTGAAGTGGACGTTCTCGAAGCAGGCGTCACTCATTTCACTGCAAAGCCTCACACAGCAGAGTTTTCAAGGAAGGGCCCTCGTTTATGACTGCTGGTGTGAGCCAGCTCTGCTCGAGATGCGTAACAATTAGCTTGGGTAACCCCTAATCACCGAGGGCCACCCCAGTGTTTCAGAGAAAGGAGGCGGGGCCGCCTGGTGTGAGGCACTAGCACTGGGTGTTCTGGGCAGTGTGCAGAGAAACAGCCTCAGCCTGGGGCTCCCCTCAGCCTTCTGAGAAGTGTTGCCCCTCCTTGAGTCCTTGAGGCCACAATGCCAGAGAAGCTTGGGTTTGGGAGGCCATTTATTTACTCCACGTTATTTTAGGAATATTGAACTATATCTTATAAACAAAGGGTAGCCAAGGACATTTCAAGGAGCTTTGCTTCTTGCTCCAGCATGTCAGGTGTACTGGGTAAGCCAACTGGATTGTAGTGTGTGTTTCCCCTGGTTCTGAATTGGTTTTAATTCAAGGAGGGTGGGGATAAATTCAAGCAAGAAGGCAAATGAGCGTCAGTGTCTGGGAAGTGTACCCGCTGGGTCGTCCTCTTTCCTAGGGTGCATCACGGAGTTCTGTGTGGGAGATCCTCGGAGAAGGTAGGAAGTCAGGCAATATGGTCAGACTCTGGGCTGCCCCCCACGTGCCTGCAGCCAGGCCAGGGAATAAAGTGGGATGGAGGGCTTTTTGGAGTTGTGTTATTACAGTCAGTCAGCACTATGCATTTGTTGGCTTTAAATAGACCTCTAATTAGCACTATGCATTGACTTTTCAAAGTTTTTAAACTTCCCCAGTCATCTTGTTGACCTTTGCAACTGTTCAGCCCTGCTCAGTGTAGCTTGGAATTAGAAGGCAGGAAGAAGGGCCATGAGGCCTGCGGCGTCCCATGGGCTGCCGAGGTTCCTGGGTTTATGGCCTCAGAGAAACAGTAGCAGCAGACGGGCTCCCACAGGCCCTGTTGGGGGCGGGAGGGAGGGGGAGGGAGAGGGCTTGGCTCGATGCACTGGCCTCCCCAGGCACTGGAGCGACTTGGCCTTGTCCTCTGCATTCTTGCCTTCAGTACGTCTTCCTTCTGGCAGTGATAGAAGTGGTTGTTTTTTCAACTGCCCCCTGCTTTTTACATTAGGAGTCAAATGCAAGGAACATGAGAAAATTCAGACACATTTCCAGTAAGCGTTTCGTATGTATCAACTTTTGGTACATGACATTTCTCGAGAGACTCAGAGAGTAAAAAGAAATGAGCCTGCACTGTGGGAGATAGTAGGAGAAAAGAAAAAGGGTAAGATGTGAAAATAAGTAACTTTATAGGCGACAATATGGTTGTATAAAAGAGTAAACAGTGCAAGAACACCTAATAATCACTGTAACTGAGCTGAGGTTTCCAGGCCCATTCATTCATTCAGTAAAGTACTTATTCATCCATTTAGTGAGGACTAATTGCATAGGAGCCAGGCCCTGTCCTAGCACTGGGGCTCTAATGCGGAAAAGAACAACAAAGTCCCTGACCTCCTAGAACTTCATCTCAGGGAATTAACTAAAAGAAGCAGTCTCAGGATAGTCTGTACATGTGTGACAGGGGAAGTCCAGGTTGCCAGAAAGCCAAATAAGGAGGCTGCCTGTTGAGACGGCGGAAGATTTGGGAAGGGGAGTAAAGCTTTGGAGAAGTGGGATTGAGATGATGTAGGTGCACAGATTGGGTAGAGTCAGGGGTGCTTTGCAACTAGTTGGTAGAAACCTGGGGTTAGAACTGTACTCAGTATTGTATATATTCTGCAGGGTATCAGGAGACCACCCTGGTTGGAGCAGAGGTTTATACAGTAATGTATGTGTTTCTATATAAACCTCCCAGCACAGGACCTGGCATGCAGTAGGTTGGGTCAGTTATCTAACATAGTTCTGCTATGTGCCTGTACTGTGCTTGGTACTGAATTGGGGAATATAAGACACATAGTCCGGGTTCTCAGGGAGGATACAGCCTAGTGAGGGAGAAGATAATAAACAAGTAAACCAATGTTTATAATTACAAATCGTAATAAATGCTAGGAAACGAATGGGTGCAGCAAATAACAGAGGGCACCTGCTTAGGTAGGGTGGTCAGGCCAGGCCTCCTGAGGAAGTGACATGAGACCAAGACTTGAAGGATGAGAAGGAAGTAAGCGTGCCACAAGCAGGAGAAAGAATGCTGCAAGCAGAGGGCCCGCCACGTGTAAGGTCTTGACCCAGGGAAGTTTGATGTGTTTAGGAACCTGAAAAGAGCCCAGTGTGGCTGCAGCAGAGTTGGAAGGGGGAGAGTCACAGACTCTCCTGGTTTGGCTTACCCTGAAAAGGCAGATCTACTGTGGTGGCGTACAATGGGAGAGTAGCGATTGTCCAAAGAAAAATCCCCAAGTCACCAAAACAAAGGCGAGGTGACAGTGGTGGGCAAGGCATTAGATGCTCACTATCAAAGGTGACAGTGGGGCTTCCCTGGTGGCGCAGTGGTTGAGAGCCCGCCTGCCGATGAAGGGGACGCGGGTTCGTGCCCTGGTCCGGGAGGATCCCACGTGCCGCAGAGTGGCTGGGCCCGTGAGCCATGGCCGCTGAGCCTGCGCGTCCGGAGCCTGTGCTCCGCAACGGGAGAGGCCACAACAGTGAGAGGCCGGCGTACCGCAAAAAAAAAAAAAAAGATGACAGTGGTAGTAGGGACCAAGACAAGTGGATGGATTGGAGATGTATGGTAGAACTGCTGTTCGTTGATGTGTGATCCCAACTGGTGTGGGGACTAGGTGATGAATTGGATTTGCGGGGGGAGCGGGAAGGGGAACAGAGGAATCAGGAATGACTCCCCAGTTGCAGTCGGAGCAACTGTTTAGATGGAGTGGGGACAAGGGGAGGACCAGATTCGGAAAAGGGGAAATCAGAGATTTGGATGTGTATCATTTGAGAGCCTGTGAGATTTCCAAGTGGCAGTGTCGACTAGGAGGATAGATGAGCACAGGGGAGGTTGAACCTTGAGTTATAAGTTGGGAGTCTCAGCATGTTGATTATATTTAAAGCCCTGGACTGGATGGGCTGAGAGGGACAGACCGTAAAGAGAGAAGCAAAGCCCAGGACCCAGCAGGAAACCTGCAAGAGTTGGAGTTGGGCCAAGGAGGAGGAGCCCATAGGGGAGCTGCCTGAGGTAGGAGGGACCACGAGGGTGTGTCCTCGTAGAAGCCTAAGGTGCCTGAAGAGGAGGAAGGGCTCACCTGATGATGCTGAGGTGTTAATAAGGGTAAATACCAAAGCACTGGATTCGATAATATGGAAAGCCTTTGTGACCTTGAAAGGACTTTTGGTGGATGGTCAGAGCACAAGCTAGATTGGGGAAAGAGCAGCACGAATGAAGTGGTGGCGTCAGATGTGGGTCACTTTAAATAAATGTTATTTCAGTTCCCATTTCCTTTTCCAAGTTAGGGTTCTCGCTGGAAGGATGGATGGCGGAGAGATGGTGGAAGACTGAAAACCAGGCTAAGATGCAGGGCATTTATTCTTCAGGTGTGGAGAAGGATGGGGTATCAGGAAGGGCCAAGGCTAGGGTAGTTCATTTGGCAGGGGTCTAGTGCCAGCAGAATCACGCCCACCATGTCAGTCGGACTTGGTTCATTTTACTTGGTTTTCAGCCATAGGCTACGTTCTGATCTCAGCAAGAACCATGTATGTATTGGACTGAGAGAAAGATGGGGTGATGGAGGGAGTTGGGGGGGGAGTCCATGTAAGTGGGCTACTTCCTTTATTCACAACAGCTTCAGGAGGGAAGTTTACGGACCAGTGTGAGTCCTGCAGCCTGGTCAGCCAGGACCACCTCAGTGATGCGACTTGTCATTCAAGCAGTCCTGGGTCTGGAAGACTTTGGGTCAACCTAGCGAACTGTGCAAGCACTTCCCATGAGTCATTTCAGTAATAAGGAAAATTTTCATAATAGTTGAGCTGAAGGTCGGGTATAGAATCTGAAAATCCTGGAGTCCAAATGGTTAGAGCATATTTTTAAAAATCACTGCCCTTTGTAGCTGAGGACTCTGAGATCCAGAGAAATCACATTCAATGATCATTTAATAAATATTTATCAAGAACCTCCAGAGGTTATTTACTAGTGCCAAACGCTGTTCTAAGTGAACGGGTCAGACCCAGTCACTGCCTTGCTGGGGTTTACATTTTGCTCAGGGAGACCGTCAGTACACAAGGCAGTGCTGGGGTGTGCTCAGAGCAGGAGCCTGAAGAAATGGCTCCTCTGTTTATAACACACCTGACAAGCATCTGGGTTCATTGTGACAAGGGACACAAAACTTGTAGCCTTCCTATGAACAAATACCCTACACATGTCCTCCTGCACCTCCAGGTGGCCGCTCAGCGGGACCAGTGGGACAGGGCTCCATGCTGGAAGAAAAGCCACAGTGTTTAGCGGGGGAGTTTGCTGCCTAGAGCCTGTGGAGGACCATGAGTGGTCTTATAGACTTAAAGGCTTTGACCCTCTTTTCAAGGAAAAATAAAAAATCCCATTTATATGCTATTTTAGAAAAGACCAAACAGTGGAGACAATAAAAAGATCAGTGGTTGCCAGGAGTTTGGGAGAGAGGGGAGATGAATACACAGCACATAGAAGTTTTTTAGCGCAGTGAAAATACTTTGTGTGCCATTATAATGATGGATAGGTGTCATTATACTTTTGTCCAAACCCATGGAATGTGCAACACTATTCACTTCCCTAGAGTGAACCCTAAGGTGAACTATGGACTTCGGGAAATTTCTGTACCTTCCTGTCAATTTTGTTGTAAACCTAAAACTGCTAAAAAAAAAAAAAAAGAAAGAAAAAGAAGAGAATTAAACAAGGCAGTGAGACTTATTCAGGGTCACACAGCTAGTTGGTGGCCTGTGCCTCCCCCTGCTGACGCCCAACCCGGTTTTCTCAGCGCTCGCACAGAATGACCACGCCCAGTTAGTGTTCTCTTCTTGAAGATGGAGCTCTGGGCAGCAGAGCCGCAAGGAATACGTCAGGCTGAGAAAATAAGGACTTTTAAAGCCAGTCTAGTTGTAATTGTTTATGGAATAAAAAGCGTCAGCCAAGTCTCCTCTGTTTCGTTTCAGTGTAGACTAGGTCTGGCTCATCCCTTAATGCCATCAAAAGTTTAGTATGAAAACAAAGGAGTCTTTGTCAGTTTTAATTATGAAATTCCAGGACCACTTTCCGTGATAAATTTCAGGGAATGAATTATGGGGGACGGGTAGTTGCTTTCTGCACTGCATAAGCGCTAGCACCCACGGCGTGTTCGAGGCCTGCGCCATCAAAGCGTTATCCGCGTTCAGCAAGGTGGGTGCCTCCACGTTGGCCTGTCCTGGCTTCAGCAGAAGAACGGGGTAGGTCATCTGAGGCTTCCAGAGTACAAGGCGGGGTAGGGTGGGAGCACGGGGCGTGGGGAGGGGACCGGTGAACTCATTAGCAGTTACTCGCATCTCACAAAGGCCCCTCTCCGGACGGTTTCTCCCAGCTGTAGGCTGCCTCCTTCAGCCTCCATTCAGAGTTGGAATTCCCTGAAAGATGAACTGGTACCGGAGATTATTCCAGTTCTTCACCTTGCGTTTGTCCGGGATAGTGATTTTCTATTTTAATGGAGGCAGGAGGGAAGGGGGAGGTTCTTTGTTTATTCATTCACTTATTTGTTCATCCAGCAAACATTTATGTGCTAGGAGCTAGGGTTGAGACAGCAAATGATCCCAGTGGATTTTCTAGTCCAACAGGAAGATAAATAACTACAAGTAGGCTTACACCTTAGGAAAGGAGAAGAAGGCGATACTACCTCTTTAAATTCAGCCTTTCACTTTGCACGTTTTCCCCAAAAGAGATGGTTATATAACAGTTGTGGCTAAAAAATCAAAATTAACTTTATTTTTTTGATATTTCCCAATAATTCTTGATACGACCGGAGATTGACCCTGGAATTTTCTTTTATGGAGGGCAATATTGCAGGCCGACTCTTGGGTCATGCTCTGAACAGGAGTATCCTCAGTGAGCATACACAGCAGGAACATAACAGTGCGATGTGAGGACTACTGCCCAACTCTGTTTAGTTTCAGACGATTTGTTCCAACATTCACTTGTTCTGCCAGTGTTTATTCAGCTGCTGCTCCTGCCAGATGTTCTCCAGGTGCTGGGGGTGAAATGGTGAGCAGCCAGACGTGCTTCTTGCTTTCAGAGAGAAACCAGGTCCTTATATTCCTGGGTGTATAACTACATCCCGAGATGGGGCTCAGGCGGCAAGGTACCCATTTCTGTAAGAGGCCATTTGAAAATGAAGTTGACCTGGAGCTGGTGGTTAGGGGAGGTTTCCCGAGCAAGTGACTGAGCAGAGCCTGCAGATGAATCAGTGAAGAGGAGCTAATTCACAAAGGCAAGGTGGACTGGGAAGGGTGCTCGTGCTGGTTAGACCTAAAAGGATCCTGAATAGGCATCAAAGGCATCTGGTCCAACCAACCCATCCTTTTTCTCTGCTCTGTTTTTCTCAGTATTTAACGGGCATCAAATGTACTACGAACAGTGCTTACCAGGGATCTTCTTAGGTTCAGTTAAGCATTCCGACCCCTTTCACTGGCCACACTTGGCCATCTGTGGAGACAGATCTGGAACAGAACCGTAAGTTGCCAACCAGGCAGTGTCAAGGGTTTCTCTCCTATGTGAGCTGTGCTCTTGGCAGTCATCTGGCCACCCAGGAGCTGTCCTCTTTGCCCCTCCCTCATCCTGTGACAGCTCACATGCTAGAGAGTGAGCTTCACGTGGAGTAGGGATGGGGTCTGCCCCGGCTTAACATCTCCCTGAGGGATATGCTCAGTCGTAAGTCATCACATTCAAGGAAGCCCAAAGCGGCGTTGTCCCCGTCAGATATTTATAGTTCCTTCCAGTCCAGATGCAAGTTATCAGTCAGAGGTCATTCTTAATATAAGCAATGTTGCCTCGTAACATAATTGACATTCTAGCTTTATTAGGTTTCCAGGGAAACAGAACTAGAAAGTTAACCTAAGGTCAGATTCTCAAGCAGGAGAGGAAAGGAATTTGCTAACCCTTTGCCCACATTGTGTTTTTTTCCCCTTATCTAATCTGTTTATTGTCTGTCTCCCATCACTGGCATATAAGTTCCAGGAATTTTTATCTGTTTGGTTTGGGGAGGGATCTGTACCTTGAGAGTATCTGGTATACAGGTGTACGTGAATGAATGAGTGAGTGAGTGAATGAACTTATGTTCGGCCGAGATGGCTGTGGCTCACAGATGCCTGACAGTTGTGTGTTTTCTTTAAAATTAGTTCACGCAGCATGTATGTACTGACAGCTAAGCGTGCAAGCACTGTGCTAGGTGCCGGGATGTAAGGAAGAAAAAGACAGCCTAGACGGGCCTCATGGAAGTGACCGCTCCTGTTGCTGTTTAGGGGGAGCTGTGCTCTGACCGTCCAGCTCTTCCCACAGATGATGTCCTTCTGTTGGAAGAGGGTGAAGGGGGCCAGGTATCAAGTGGTTTCCTTGACCTCAGTAAGAGATAATACGTTTTCTGGGAAGGTCATAGGGACTTCTGCTGTCTGCCTTATCTCTGAGACTGTTTCCAATAACGGTGGCTTTATTATAAGACACCCCCCAAGCAGGCCTGATAGACTCTTTCTTTTCTGAGAAGCTCCTAGCTTGGTGGAAAATTGGTGCTTGTAGCCCTCCTTGCTTAAGCCTGGCGTGTACACATCTGGATGGGATTCTAGCGTTCCCACAGCAGGAAAGAGAATTATCATTTTCCACGGTTTAGTGTTGAGAACATTTGCTCCCAGAGCCTCCCAGACCCGCATTTTTTTTCAAGTATGTAGCGCTTTGAGTTGAAGCCTCACAGGCTGAAGTTGGACACAGAAGCCTGAGAGCCTGTTTAAGCATGGCCTTTGTAGGCAGCCCCTCAAGGGCAGGCCATTGAAATGACACATGTGTGTCGGGAAGGAGGAATTCACGTCCCGTCTGGTCAAGGAGGAAGCCAGATTTTACCCTCTCTGAGCCTGTCAGACTGTGGAGAGCTTTCTCGGTAATTTAGTGACGTCTGTGCCACAGAGCCGGTCCAGATGTATCTGCCCGGGAAGCGGGGTGGATGGGCAGGAGGGTGCTGGGAAGGCACGCAGCATTCCTGTTCTTGGCCAGAGCAAATCTCATCAACCTGTTCTTTCCCTTCCCTGGTTTAGGTGTCAAATGTGTTAATATTTTATATGAGGGCAGGATGCAGGGGGTGGAGGCCCCAGCTCTTTTCAAGGGATATTTCCTACCTATTTCTTTTTAAGTCATCATTTTTCTCTCCATACTTTTTTTTTTTTTTTTTTGCAGAGGTATTTTTAGTCAGCTCTTAGAGAGAGTTGCAGAGAGGTTGAGTTAAAGCCCAGAAAATGACTGAGACATCTTTGGAAAATTTATGACTTTTCTTAGGAAATGCTAGAACCTTCTATTGAAAGTGAGGGGGCCATAAATTTTCTTACAAACACCTGCCTTTATATTTTTATAGCAATGTCCGCCATAGATCTTTACACCAATAAGGATATCTGCAATATGATTGTATGTTCTCATAGCAAAATCCTGCATTAAATTGTAAGATTTTTAAAAATTAATGAATTGCTTTTTTCAATTGACATTTGATTTTTCCACCTTCCTCTCTATTTGAGGTTTGAATTTTTACTTTTTATTCACAGGTGACTTTGGTGGTGATTCTCTAGGCCCGGCACAGACATACTGTACCTTTTTGTTCAGTTAGCTCTTCCTTCTGTATCTTCTCTTTGCTGGCAGGTGCTTGGTTGATGGTTATGGGAGCTGGTTCTCCTTTGACTCTCCCTGGCAAATTAGCATCAGAAGCAGCAATCTCTGCATGTTGGAAACAAGCAGTTAAAATACCAGGAAGAATCTGATGTTGTGTTTCTTCTGAAGAATACTCAGAAAAACTCATTAGCCAGACTTGGTAAAACCTCTGAATTACAGATTTTTTTAAAGATGCAATTACACTGCTTTCAAGTATGTTTTGAGCTAGTTAAAAAAAAGAAGATATTGCCATCTCAACTCCATGTATGTTTATTGAGAGCCTGCTGGGCACCAGTCACTAGGATAAGCTCTGGGATATGCGATGAATAAAAAATGTTCTCTGAGCTCATGGGGAAGACAACAAATAATTATAACACCTGGTGAAAAGCACTATAAAGAAAAGATGGGCTGCTGGGGAGAAGGAGAGGGAGGGGAGGAAGGAGGAACAAGCACTTGCCTGGGTGCGTTCATCAAGTTCATTAGAAGAACTGACATTTGAACTTGGTCTTTGAGGGAGGGGTGAGATTTCCCCATCTCAGGGAGGCCTGGGGGGGCAGGGATGGCAGTCCTGGTTGAATGCTAGAGCTACCAGGCCAGACACACTTTATGCACTCTTGGCAGGCAGCATTGTCTAGTGGTTAAAAACCATTGACTCTGGATCCACCTGCCTGGATTTGAATCCTCCCCCTTACAAGCGCGGTGACCTTGCCAAGTTACTTAACCTCTCTGTGTTTCACTTTCCTGATTTGTAAACTGGGGATAATAATAGTACCTGCTTCATAGTGTTGTTAGGCAGACTAAGTGCGTTAGTAATTATTGTGTGTTTGGACAGTGTCTGGCACATGGTAAGTTTGATAAATAAATTAATAAAACCCTGCAGAGTGAAGGGTTTGTCAGCTCCCTAGAAGAAAAGGTAAGAATCAGCAGCTGAGAGTCTGGGAAGATGATAACAACAGTGGCAGTATAGTTTTGGGATCTTCTCGTATCCTGTCATTAAAAAAGACACAGTAACCGGACAGCAAAACCAAAAACCCGTGCACAACATTTACAGTGAAACTAGATGACAAGGTGTACTCACGAACACCAAAGTACGAGCTAATGGCGACAGACTACCAACAGCTAGAGGCAAGCATGTTATTTGCATCTGTGTGGGAGAAAGCAGAAGGAAGCAATGGGGGATCCCAGGGGCCTGAGGACAGGAGACCCGAAAATAGCCCTCAAGACTCCTGAAAAGCTTGTCTGGCCAATTTGAGATTAGCTGCTGAAAATAAGAGGGTTTTGCCAAGTAAGGTCTAAGGGACTGGAGCAGTCTGGCCCCTGTGAAGACTTGAAACAGACCCACTAGGGCTTTTTGCTGGGACTGGACCCCACAATGAGGAGAATGCTGAAAGTGGAATGAAAACTGACCAAGTGACACAAGAGACAAAAGAACGATCAGGTAGAGATAAAAGTGAAGGACGGGGAGGTAGCCAGGAACTATCATAAAGCAAGATGCTACTATTATTTTTTAGTGGCTTTATTCAGGTATAATTTATATATCAAAAATTCACCTGTTGTAAATATTACAGTTCAATTGTTTTAAATAAACTTACGGAAGCATTGCAGTCATTGGCACAATTCAGCGTTAGAACATTCCATCACCCTAAAAGTTCTTCATGCCTATTTGTAATCAGTCCCCACTCCTACCCCCAGCTCCAGACAACCACTTATCTGCTCTATAGATTTGCCTTTTCCAGAAATGTCACATAAATGGGATCATAGAATATGTCGTCCTTTGTGTCTTGCTTCTTTCTCTTAGGATAATGTGTTTGAGGTTTACCCACGTTGTTGAATATATATGAGTAATCACTCCTTTGTATTGCTAAATAGTTTTTCCATTGTTTGTCCGTTTACCAGTTGATGAACATTTGGATCATTTCCACTCTGGGGCTATTATGAATAATGCTGCTATGATCACTCATGGACAAATCTTTCTGTAGACATATGTTTTCATTTTCCTTAGATAGATTCATCAGAGTGGAATTGATGGGTCATAAGTTTATGTTTAACTTTTAAGAAACTGCTAAGCTGTTTTCCTGAGTGACTGTACCATTTTACCTTCCTAGCAGCAGTGTATGAGAGTTCCAGCTTCTTTCCATTCTCTTCAACATTTAGTGTTGGCAGTTTTGAAATTAAAGCCAGTCTGGTGGGTTTGTAGTGGTATCTCGTGATTTTAATTTGCATTTCCCTAATGATTAATGATGTTCAGCTGTTTTGCATGTGCCTATTAGCTATTATATCTTCTTTGGTGAAACGTCTTCAGATCTTTTGCCCTGTTTTCAATTGGATTGTCATCTTATTATCAAGTTGTAAGAGTTCCTTATATATTCTGGATACAGGTCCTTTATCAGATATATAATTTGCAGATATTTTCTGCCAGTCTATGGCAGGTGTTCATTTTTTTAAATTATGTCATTCAGAGAGGAAAAGTTAATTTTGATGAAGTCCAACTTAACCAATTTTTCTTTTTATGGATCGTCCTTTTGGTGTCATAGCTAAGAAATTTTGGCCCAATCTAAGACCACAAAGTTTTTCTCCTGTGTTTTATTACAGAAGTTTTATAGTTTTAACTTTTACACGTAGGCCTCTAATCTATTTTGAGTTAATATTTGTGTATGGTGCGATGTAAGAGTCTAAGTGAATTTTTTTTTTTTTTGCATTTAGATATCCAGTTGTCTAAGCACCATTTGTTGAAAAGTCAACTCTTTTCCCATTAAATTGCCTTGACACTTTAGCAAAATAATTAATTAATTGAGCATAAATATAAAGGTTTATTTCTGGGGTCTCTATTTTGTGTCGTTGATTTATATGTCTATTCTTAAGCCAATAGCACACTGTCTTGAATATGTAGCTGTATTGCAAGTTTTGAAATTAGGTAGTGTAAGTCCTCTAATTTTGTTCTTTTTCAAAATTATTTTGGCTACTCTCAGTCTTTGATATTTCCATATGAATTTTAGACTCAGCTTGTCAATTTCTACAAAAAAAAAAAAAAGCCTGCCAGGATTTGAATAAGGCTGGCAGTGAATCTCTAGATCAATTTAGGGAGAATTGCCACATTAACAATAGTGAATCTTCCAATCCATTGTCTCTTCTTTTATGTAGATCCTCTTTAATTTCTCTCAAAATCTTTTCGCAGTTTTTATTACACAGGTTTTGAATTTTTTGTTAAATTTGTTCCTAAGTAGTTTATTCATTTTATGTTATTGTGAATGAAATTGTTTTTAAAATTTTATTTTCAGATTATTCTTTGCTTATATATATATATATATACATATATATACACTATTGATTTTTATATATAGATGCTGTATCTTGCAACCTTGCTGAACTTGTTAACTAGTTCTTATAATTTTTAATAGATCGATTACTTAGGATTTTTACATATGGGATCATGTCATCTGTGAATAAAAACAGTTTTACTTCCTCCTTTCCAAACCGTATGTCTTTTATTTCTACCGTCACCTTATTGCACTGCCCCGAACCTTCAATACAATGTTGAATAGAAGTGGTGAGAGCAGACCTCTTTATCTTACTCCTGCCCGATCTTAGGGAGAAAGCATGCAGTCTTTCACCATTAAGTAAGATGTTAGCTGTAGGTTTTTCATAGATACCTCTTTGTCTCTAGTAATATTTCTTCACTTAAAGTCTGCCTTATCTGATATTAATATAGCCACTCCAGCCATCTTGTGGTTACTGTTTACATAGTGTATCTTTTTCATCCTTTTGCTTTCAACCTATTTGTATCTTTGAATTAAAACACCTCTCTTGTATATCTCTTGCAGATAGCGGATAGTTGGAGCTTGCTTTTTTTATCCAGTATAAAAAAAATTGCCTTTTGATTGGAATATTTAACTCATTCACATGTAATGTAACTACTGACATGATTAGATCTACATCTGCCATTTTGCTCTTTGTTTTCTGTATGTCTCGTGTCTTTTTTATTCTTTGTTCCTCCCTATGGCCCTCTTTTGTGTTAAACAAATACCTTTCAGCATTACATTTTAATTCCTCTGTTGATTTTTTACCTGTATTTTTTGAAAATTTCTATGGTGGTTCCTCTATGAATTATAAAACATATCTTAAATTATCCATCTATTTCAGTAAAATATGCAGGTTAGCTCTAATATAGCTTTATTTCCTCCCTCCTTTTGCTACTAATGTCTCTATATGTTATAAACACAACAGTGCGATATTAATAATTATTTCCTCATACAGTCCTATTTTTAATATAAATTAAAAGAAGAAAAGATTTTAAAATATATTTAAACTATATTTAACCACATATTTATATTTCTAGTACTCTTACTAATTTACTCCTGTGGTTTCAGATTACCTTCTGTTGTCATTTCCTTGTAGTCTGAAGGACTTCCTTTAAAATTTTGTATTGGGCCTGTCTGCTAGATATGAATTCTCCCACTTTTTGTTTATCTGGGAATGTCTTTATTTTGCCATCATTTTTGAGTGACAATTTTACGCCATGCAGAATTCTTGGTGATTTTTTTTTTTCTCTCATCACTTTGAGTATATCTTCCCCTATGTTTGATGAGAAGTCACTATTAATCTTAACTGTTGTTCCCCTCTATGTGATTAATTATTTTTCTGTTGTTACTTTCAAGATTTGTTTTTCCGCAGTTTTATCATTATGTGTCTCTGTTTTTCTTCAGCCTTTTTTTTTTCTCTGTTCTTTGGATTGGATGATTTTTATTCATTTATCTTAAGTTCAGTGATTTTTTAGCTATCTCAAAGCTGCTGTTGAGCCCATTTAGGGAATTTTTAATTTTAGTTATACTTTTTAACTCTAAAATCCCCACTTGGTTAATTTTTATAGTTTCTATTTCTCTGTTGAGATTCCCTATTTGCTGACTTGCTATTTTCTTTTAATCTTTAAACGTAGTTTCTATTAATTCTTTGATCATACTTATAATAGGTACTTTGAAGTCTTTGCTAAATCCAACACGTAGGCTCACTCAGAGTGAGTTTATATTGACTACTCTTTTTTTTTTAAAGTATAGGTCATGCTTCCCTATTTCTTTGATTGTCTCATAACAGATATAGTACAACCATAAACTAAAAAATGAAAGGAGAATGCTGATAGCATATGCAGAAAATAAGATTTTTAGCTTTTCAGTAATCATAATGATGGTGATATGATTTGATATTGTGAAATGTTTTTGTGTAACAAAATAGAGCAGCTTAATAGTCATGGAATGTTCTACTTCTCTTATCCCCCATGTCCTTGAGAACCAGGATTCTTGGTGTGGGAGAAAGGCAAAATAGATTTAAGATAGAAGGAATCAAGGAAAAACTCTGTAGTCCTGAATTTGTTTTTTTCTAATTTAATTTTTTTAAAGTATAGTTGATTTACAATGTTGTGCCCATCTCTGCTGTATAGCAAAGTGACTCAGTTATACGCATATAGACATTCTTTTTTTTTTTTTGCGGTACGCGGGCCTCTCACTGTTGTGGCCTGTCCCGCTGCGGAGCACAGGCTCCAGACGCGCAGGCTCAGCGGCCATGGCTCACGGGCGCAGCCGCTCTGCGGCATGTGGTATCTTCCCGGACCGGGGCACGAACCCGTGTCCCCTGCATCGTCAGGTGGACTCTCAATCACTGTGCCACCAGGGAAGCCCCAACATTCTTTTTTTTAAAATATTCTTCTCCATTATGGTTTATCACAGGATATTGAATATAGTTCCTTATGCCGTACTGAAGGACCTTGTTGTTTATCCATCCTATGTATAATAGTTTACATCTGCTAATCCCACACTCCCAGTCCTGTCCTCCCCTACCCCTCTCCCCCATGGCAACCACAAGTCTGTTCTCTGTGTCTGTGAGTCTGTTTCTGTTTTGCAGACAGGTTAATTTGTGCCTTATTTTATTATTGGAGTATAATTGCTTTATAATTGTGCCATATTTTAGATTCCACATATAACTGATATCATATGGTATATCTTTTTCTGACTTACTTCACTTAGTATCATAATCTCTAGTTGCATCTATGTTACTGCAAATGGCATTATTGCATTCTTTTTTATAGCTGAGTAGTATTCCATTGTATATATATGTACCACATCTTCTTTATCCATTTGTCTATTGATGGACATTTAGGTATTTTCCATGACTTGGCTATTGTGAAATAGTGCTGCTATGAACATAGGGGTGCATGTATCTTTTTGAATTATGGGTTTGTCCCGGTATATGCTCAGGAGTGGGATTGCTGGATCATATGGTAATTCTATTTTTAGTTTTCTGAGGAACCTCCACCTGTTCTCCATAGTGACTGTACCAACTTATATTCCCACCAACAGTGTAGGAGGGTTCCCTTTTCTCCATACCCTTTCCAGCATTTGTTATTTGTAGTGTAGTCCTCAATTTGAATGACTGAATTGGAAATATCAGTATGAAATCATTAAGTATCTGTGTGTGTGTGTGTGTGTGTTTCTGTATGTGTATTTGTGTGTGCGTGTGTGTAGATATACACATATATGTTTGTGTGTGTATGTGTGTGTGTGTGTGTGTGTGTGTGTGTGTGTGTGAGAGAGAGAGAGAGAGAGAGAGGAGGTCCTTTAAATAAGTCCTTCAGAGAGACAAGGAGAGGAGAGGAGGTTTGGCTCAGTGACTGACCCAGTAGCAATGACCGTCCCTAGTGCCTAGGTTGTGATCTTGAAGTATCATTTTCCAATTTAAAAAACCTCATTCAGTTCTGGGTTAGGAAATAAATAAGACAAGCCTGTAAAATCTCTACATATCAGATAGCAAGAGAACTATCAAAGATTTCTAGGGCTATGTTTTCTAACATGGAATTCAGGCCATATATGGGACAATTTAAATTTCAAGAAGGATAAAAATTGCAATAGTCTCATCAAATATGTTTAAATTCATGAGTTCTAATTCAGTATCTAACAAAGTAGACAGAAAGAAAGATTCAAATGGTTTTCCTCCATTTACTGTATGAACTGGAAAACCAAATATTAGATGAAGGGAAACACCTCCCTATAAAATTATTCCAGCTAGTAAGTGAAAATGCAGTGAGAGAATTAGAATGTCACCATTTTGTAACTCCCAGTGAATTAACATATCTGACCAGCAAGCATCAAGGGCAGCTAACAGCAAAAAAAAAAGAGCGACAGCTGGACCCAATGTGCCTCCTGATGGAAGAACACACGACCGGCAAAGTCTTGCAAAGGGATTGAACATGAATGGGTGAAGCCTCAAAATCCAGCTCCCAAATGCAAGAAATACAGGGAAAGGAGGAATATATCCAACTGCATGACTCTGTGGTTTTCCTATCGAACTGCATGACTGTGTGGTTTTCCAGCCAATGGGAATCTCTACAGGTCAAGCAGTTCAGATTCTTTAACTGATTAATTGTAAGGAAAAGAAAGAGGTAGAAAGGGAACCTGTAGATTAAGCGAGATTTTAAAGACTCATCAAGTAAGAAAAAAAAAAAATGGGCAAGTGCAGGGATGTATACTTGAGTGATTAAGCTGTAAGGAGTGGAATGAGGCCATGACTAGGAAAGTCAGGGGGGCAGTTACTCTGGTTGGATGGAGAGGCCTGTTAACTGGGATGGGGTGAGTGACAACGATTCTTTTTTTTTTTTTTAAACTTGGGTGATAGTTACAAGTGTTTTTGCCTTGTAATAATTTCTCAAGCGATATATTTGTTTTATGTGGCTTTCTGTGTCTATTTTTTATATAACAAAAAGTTAAAAAAAATAGTTGGGGTGGATAGAAGGACACCGAGCAGGGGCAGGGGAAGGATCCCTGCACTGGGGATCCCGGTCCTGGCTCCGCTGCCCGCTCAGCGCTGTTGGGCAGGCCTCTCCCATTCCATCTCTGGGACTCAGTTTCCCTCTCTGTCAGTTGAGGGTAACGAGTCCTGTCTGCTCACTAGGTTGGTGGGAGAACCATCTGGAACAATGGGCTGGGGGTGGCGTGGGACCAGCTCGTGTCACTTCAGAAGAAGTCGATGATGGCGAACATTTACTGAGCAGTGACTGTGGCCTCATGTGATCTTCACAGCAGCCCTGTGACTAGCAGGTGTGCAGCTGGTCTTACCCTGGAAGACCCCGTCTCTGTCCTGAAGCAGCTGAAAGTCTCTTTTTCTTTAAAAATATTTATTTTAGGGCTTCCCTGGTGGCGCAGTGGTTGAGAGTCCGCCGGCCGATGCAGGGGACACGGGTTCGTGCCCTGGTCCGGGAGGATCCCACGTGCTGCGGAGCGGCTGGGCCCGTGAGCCATGGCCGCTGAGCCTGCGCGTCTGGAGCCTGTGCTCCGCAATGGGAGAGGCCCCAACAGTGAGAGGCCCGCATACCACAAAAAAAAAAAAAAAAAAATTATTTTATTTATTTATTTGGCTGCGCTGTTGTCTTAGTTGCAGCTCGTGGGCTCCTTAGTTGAGGCTCGCCAGCTCCTCAGTTGCAGCATGCTAACTCCTAGATGCGGCATGCATGTGGGATCCATGCACGGGTTCCCTGACCAGGGATCGAACCCAGGCCCCTATGCATTGGGAACGTGGAGTCCCAACCACTGCGCCACCAGGGAAGTTCCCAGCAGCCGAAAGTCTTAGGGAGGCTTTCTTGATGAGAGAGAGGACTCATTTGTAATTATCTTGTCAGGGGTCTATTAGTAAATGTCCGCTCTTCTGGATGGCTTAGAAGGGCTTGAAAATAGCTTATTCTGCTGAGCAAATTCAATATTCTCCCCACAGATCATGTTTGCCCTGCTCATGTGCTTAACAAAGCCTCTTTTCTATAGATGGTGCAAAGGTACAGCTGAGCTCACCATCTGAGTGATTGGATGTGAATTCTGACCGGGAAGGGCCACTCTGTGAGGCATATGATGAAAGCATCTGATGTAGAAGCTTGTCCTAACGAATTGTGGACAGACCCATTTTTATATTACCATCATTTTGTCAATGTTAGTCTCCTTGTCCATCCTGGTCCAGTTCAGAGTTCTCTTTCTGCCGTGAAGGTTAGCCCACGCGGCAGAAATGCTCTGCTGTCCCTTTGTTGTCTGCCGCCACTGGCAGGGGCCATGAATCACAGCCCTTCTTCAGAGCCAAGTGTATCCCGGTAGGAATTTGGCCTGGCCTTCGCTGTTCCCAGCCTTCCTTGCTTCTCTTCTGCCCTGTCGTGCTTTTGCTTTTGTGTCATGGGAGTTAGTCACAGTTTCCAGACTGTTTGCAGGCTTCTGCATGACAGGGATCATCAACTTTTCTGGGCACTGGAGTCAGACTGGGCCTGGGTTCAAATACCAGCTCTTCTGTCTGTGGGCTGTGTGATGATCACGGGCACGTTACATAATTTCTCTGAGCCTTTGTTTCTTCGTGTATAAAACTACAGAAGATACTAAATACCTGTCAGTTGAGAAAAAAATTTTGACCATAGTATACGATGGAAACCAGTCCTGATGTTGCAGTATCTTCTGCTAAACCAGAGGTACACAAACGTACCAGTGTCTGTCTTTGGCTTTTACCCGATAACAGTTTATGTGTGGAACGGAGGACCAGGTGGTGGGTGGTGCGAGGGTTAGGGGAGGGTGGGGAATGGGAGGGTTACATGATTTTGAGCGCTGGGCCAGCGACTTTACAGGCGTCATCTTATCCAGGCCTCAGGAGCAGGTATTAGTCCCATTTTACAGATGGGGAGGCAGGTACAGCAAGGTGAAGCCTGTTTCCCGGGCTCTTACCCTCCCGTGGAGGTCCAGCGCCTGGTACTGTTTCCCTTCGCCTTGTTTCCAGATGTCTCACATTCCAGTCTCTGTTCCTCGTCTCATGATCACTCTCAACCTTTGCCCTCTCCTTCTTTTCTATCCCCAACTTACTAATCTTTCCCAGCCTGACTCACAAGAACCTGTGAGGATTCCAAGCGGCACCATGCTGCCTCAAACTGGGCAACACTGCTTTGTTTTCCCCGAGAAAATTCCCGGAGGCTTTTATGTGCCTGCTTCATGGCCAAGGTCCTCCTTTCCCCTCCAAGGGTGCCTGGTCTGGTTTTGAATGGGACCCTCGGGCTGACCTGGCCTGAGCGCTGCCTTCAGAGTTGCTGCCATTCCCCGTCCCCACTCAGCTCTCCTCACCCCCATCTCTTGCCTGCTTGGCTCCTGAAGGCGTTTGGACCCGTGACTCCTGGACATTTAAAGGCCTATATATATATATTTTTTTTTTTTTTAATTTTATTATTTTATTTTTGGCTGCGTTGGGTCTTCATGGCTGAGTGCAGGCTTTCTCCAGTTGTGGCGATTGGGGACTACTGTTCATCGCAGTGCGCAGGCTTCTCATTGCGGTGGCTTCTCTTGTTGTGGAGCACGGGCTCTAGGCACACGGGCTCAGTAGTTGTGGCTCTCGGGCTCTAGAGCGCAGGCTCAGTAGTTGCGGAGCACGGGCTTAGCTGCTCCACGGCATGTGGGATCTTCCTGGCTTGAACCCATGTCCCCTGCATTGGCAGGCGGATTCTTAAGCACTGCGCCACCAGGGAAGTCCCTAAAGTCCTATATATGTTATTTTTAAACTGAGTCCCTTGGATTTTTTCTCACTTGTCATAGCTTTTGAAATATTGTCCCCAGAGGTTGTTTTGGAAATGCAGTTCTGTTTCCCGCTATTGGAATGGAAGTGAACACTGTCCTCTTATCCTTGTATTGAACCTTCAGCTTAAGTACTGTGGTCCATCTGGAAGGACTGCCCCCCCACCTTGATGTCCTCTCTGCCTTTCCCCCTCTCCACAGCCCAAGTGACTGGATGAACAGGATGGTCAGAAGTCCTCCTAACTATGTGACCCTGCTGCTTAGAATTCATGAATGTTTGAAGCCATATTGTTAGCAGACCAGTTCTACCTCCTAGATTGTTTTCCTTCTGCTTTATTACTGACATTTTAAATGAGTATTAGATTGGCCTGGTGCGTATCAGGGTTCCACGTAATAAGCTATGTCCCTTCTTGGAAGCAGGCCTTGGAGCCCTGGCCTCTCTTGCACTCCTCGTGCTACATGTGTGTGTGTCTCCCACCTCGGGCTGCTCTCGAGCAAACACTTCCCTCTGTGGAAGTGAACGATGTCGGTGCTGAGCTTTTCTCTTGTCAGCTTTGTATCAGGCTCTCCTAGAACTTTAGTGGCTAAACCTCCTGGACCACTACTTTGAGCCACTAAACTACCTCTAGTGGCTCAGCCACCCAAGCTCACATTTTTGAGTTTGGACTGGCACCTGTTGATTGATTCAGAGCAAACCTGTATTAGCTGAGCCAGAACAAGAAGGACTCAACTGCTAACAGCCTTGGTTCCTCTGCCTCATCTGTGTTGTTGGGCTCTGACCCTTGCCCGGTGGCCTTTGGCGGAGACTCTCTGCTCCTCCCCACGGGCACCAGCACTCCTAAGCAATGTCGCCATCCTTTCCTGCGAGAGTGACCACAGGGCCCCAGGAAAGAGCTTTTCACTCTTCCACCTGACATCAGTCGTGTCTTCTGTCATTGTGAGCATGGTAGGCTTTCAGTAAATAGCAGAGTGAATGAATGAATCAGACTGGGGAATATCTTTTTTTTTTCTTCAAAATTAAATGACTCCAAAGAAGTAAAACAGACTTTCATGTCTGTGCATTGACTGGAAGGTAGATTCCAGAATTCCAGAACCGTTTTGACCAATGGCAGAGTTTTGAGGATGATAGTGATAATCATGGCGAGTGCTTAAAAAGCACTTACTCCGTGTATGAACTCATTTAATTCCTACAGCCAGTCTATGAGGTGGGTACATGTGTTCTCACCATTTTACAGATGAGGAAACCGAGGCAAGCACTTGCCCAAGGTCAACAACTAGTTAAGTGGAAGAGCTTGGGTCTGAGCCCAGACTGACTCCAGAGTCCGCATTCTATTTTGCCTCGGTTTGAGGACGTAGATTAGATGCGTACATGGATTTCCAGGTGGGTGCCCTGAAGAGCGAGCCTCACGTGTTAGACGCGCTCTGGTTCGTTTGTTAAAAGTGCTGTCAGATCGAGGAGTCCAGCTCTGCGTTAGGTACTGTGAGGCCTCTCGGGTCAAGTTGAGCCTCGTTACGATCCAGGTCTGCGGGAGGAAGCGCGTTTGTTGGCGAGCCCAGCATTGCGTCCCCGGGGTCCTCTCCTCATGCGCAGTGGACACTCGCTGTGTATTGTTTGAATGAGGATTGATATCCTTTGACTCATTTCCAAAGGTTGAAAGGAAGGAGGATGGGAGAGGAGCAGGCCTTTCCGTATCCCGTGTTTCCCCAGAGCCTCGGGGTCGGGATGAGGGGAGAGAATGGGTAGGAGGGTGCGTAGTCCTTCTGTCTGAGCCCCTACGGCAGTTTGTCCAGCTGTCATACATCACAGGCAGGACAGTTTGTCTGGCTGTCACATGTCACAGGCGTGAGCAGGCCGGGCCCCGCAGGGCTCCCTGTGCCTCGTCCACCTGTGTCTCTGCTGCCGGGACCCAGCTGCTCCCTGTGCTGTGGCTGCCTGGCCAGCTGACTAGGATGCCTGGTCTGCTCTGCTTTTGTCACGAGGAAGCCCTCGTTGCCAGGGTGGTCCAAAAAATGTTGTTAAGCCTAGTATGACTCTCATTAGGTTTGAAATGAGACTTACGGAAGCTTCGCCCGCTTGTTCAGGTCCCGGCGTGCACGGTTGTCACACCCTCCATTGCTATATCTAGGTTGCAGCTGGCTCGCTCCAGTGATCAGAGAGAGTCCTTTGCTAATGAGGCCAAGGTTGTGGGTTTGATCCCTGGCCCTTGACTACAGCAAGCCATCTGTCTTCACAAATGCATGTCACTGGATCTGAGGCAAAGAGTGTGCACAGAGGGAGAAGCTGGAATCCATTCTGGGAAAAACAGCTCCCTGACAGCCGGCCAGAAGTGGCCTTCCGTACTGTGAAGGATGTCTTTTTCTTCTCCCACTTTCCGGATCTGGAGTTCTGGTTTCGATTCCAGACTCTTTCCACATAGATGGTACTAAGGGTTGTATAAATGAAGGGGAAGCAATTCCCAAGCCTGAGAACGAAGAGAAATTGACCTAGGGATACATGGTATCCCTTTGTGTTTTTCTAGGGTTGTAAGTGCTGACAGTGTCCAGACACTGACAGGGTGGATCTCCTGGTGTGAGAAGGATCTCTTCAGTTGTCCTCTTTGTGATCACAAACATGCTTTTCAGCCAGGAGATGGGGAAGGGGATTTCAGAATGTAAGATTGCCCTCACCCCACAAAAAGCTTGCTGAGGGTCACTGGGTACCTGGTTGGCTCTGTGAGGCAGTTGGGACAAGAAGAGGTGAGTACAAGAGGGCCTGTGCTCTCAAGATGACTGCAGACGTAAATACAAAGGAAAAGCACAGGTTTAGTGCTGTCTACACTCAAAATAGGTACAAACTTGGACTTCCCTGGTGGCGCAGTGGTTGCGAATCCACCTGCCAGTGCAGAGGACACAGGTTTGAGCCCTGGTCCGGGAAGATGCCACATGCCGCAGAGCAACTAAGCCCGTGCGCCACAACTACTGAGCCCGTGCTCTAGCTGCAAGCCACGACTACTGAGCCAGTGTGCCACAACTACTGAGCCAGCGTGCCACAACTGCTGAGCCCACGTGCCACAGCTACTGAAGCCCGTGCACCTAGAGCCCATGCTCCATAACAAGAGAAGCCACCGCACCGCAACGAAGAGTAGCCCCCTCCTGCCCCAACTAGAGAAAGCCCATGTGCAGCAACGAAGACCCAACGCAGCCAAAAATTTAAAAAAAAAAAAAAAAATGTACAAACTTGTTGGCAACACCAGGAGGCATTGTCGTGTCTTCCTGGGGAAGCTCACAAAAGGTTCTCAAAGGTGGCCTTTGACCTGGGTCTTGAAGGATGACTTAGGACTCTTTAAAGAGAGAGAGGAGCATGTGGAAAGGCGCCTGGGCAGCAAGGTTTCCCTGAACTGTCTGAAAGGTTTTTTCAAAAGTCTCGAAATCCTCATTATCCACACAACCCTCTAGAAGCTGGCAGGCTGGGCATGCCTGGGTACGTTGCTTGCTACAGGCGTGTCCCTGCTCTCCCAGGCACCCATGCTACAAACACGACTGAGGATGTATGAGACGTGTTCTGTTTAAAGGGAGCTTGCTGTGCTGCCTGCCAGTCCATGTGCGGTGAGAACGAAGGGGGTAAGAAACAGGTAGAAAATGCATCCCCTCGGGGTCGTGGTTCACTCAGCTCATGGTAGTTCTGAATTTCATTCATTCAACACATATTTATTGAGCACTTTCTGGATGCCAACTCTGTTTGAGGGGCTTGGGATATGGCAGTGAGCAAAACAAAGATCTTGGTCCTCAAGGCGCTTATGTTCTTATGGGGGATGTGAAGCCATCCAAGCTTCTTGGTGCTGTCCCGTGTTCACCAGTGTATCCTCAGGGATGAGACTGGAACCCGATATGTAACAGTGCTCAGTAATTATTGAAATAACCTACTGCTTAAGAGATTCAGAAGCGCCAGTTGGTATGAAAGAACATGGAAAAAGCCGAACGATTTCTTAGCTCTAAGAGATCTACTGTGTTGACTTGTTCTAAAATTGATCTTTAGTTATAAAGTTCTCCACCACAGAGAAGGAGAAAAAATACTGAACCTACGCTGGCAGTGGTACCTTTCCCTTGTTACCCAGGAATTTGACATCCAGTATTTTATTCACATCAGAACGTTGAGTTTGCGATGACAATGACAGTTGAGGTTGAATTTGAGTGCATTGGTGGCCTGGGCCAAACTCTGAGGTTAGAAGAGAATATGGAAGGACAGGTTAAGGGAAGAATTGTATTTTTCCACCCTGCTCCCAAGAAGTGAACATAAAAAATATAAAAATAAAGTATATTGAGCTTGCAGTTGAAATAGCTGCCCATCTCCAGGTGAAATAGTTCTCCGGTCTCCGAGTTTCTCCCAGCCTCGGTTTTCCATTTGGATTTGGATTTGGGAACTCTGGCTTCCTTCCCATGTACGTTTCCGCCTTGGTTCGGTTGTAGGTTTGTACGTCAGAATGTACATTTCAGAGACCAGCCTTCAGAAGTGCTGCTTTCAAGGCCCAAAGGGTCAAGAGGGAGGCCGAGCGCTGGCCAGTCAGTGCCCTCCCCGGGTGTCTTCAGGAAGTCATGCTTCTGCAGTGACCTGAGGACCAGCACACGAGACCTGGAAGGAGGTGGCTCAGGGGGAGGAGGATGAAACCTGATGGAAAAGGGAGGAGAGAAGAAAAAAAGGAAGTATGTCAAGGGGGGGATTAGAATGTGTGCCCGTGAACCGTGGGTGGGCTTTCCTTTGCCTGGGTTTGCACGAGAGCAAGGCTGAGGACGCTGGCCTGGGCTCTCCCTGCTGGGCTGGGGACTGTCGGTGATGTTGGCAGGTTTCGCCTGCCTGTCGGGCTGAACAACCAGCTGGTGCTCGAGGGACTTGTAGGCCCTTTCTCCGTGGTAAGAGCTTAGCAGTTGGGAACCGTTCCACGTGGAGGGAAGCGCACCCAGCTCAGGAAGCGAGGTGCAGGAGGTGAACCCCAAGTTCTGACAGCTTGCCAGTGCCTGCTGCTTGAATGCTGGCCAGAACCTTCCTTTTAAGAATAGTTTACCATAATGGATTTTGACATCATTGCAGTCTCTAAGTCAAAGGTGTTGAAATGGAACAAATGACCTAATGTCGAGGGTCTGTGGAAACCCTCAAAACCGGGGCAACTCCTTGTCTCTCTTCTGTTCATTTTGGAGTGGAGTTTTTAAGCAGCGGTTCATTCCAGGTAGTTCATGGGTCTCCACATTTTAAGAATAAACTAAGAGTTTAGAGACATGAAAACAGTCATGTGGCTTTTGTTTATTTCCCTCAAATTGGGGTATTTCATAGCCTTTAGAATGTAATTCTTGCAAGTTAATTCCTTTTTTTGTTCCTTTCTATCATGATTATCCATCTAGCTTAAAAATTTTTTTTCTGCTGTCATGGCAACAGTGGAAGTGATTGCTTGAATAAAATTATGGGACTAAACACATGTATGGATGGTATAAGAGTTGCTGAGAATCGGATGTCTTTGCGCTTAGGGTATTTATTTCCTTCTCTGATATTTAAGCTGGGTGATCTCTCCCCTCCAGTCCCCCTCCCTCCTGCCCCGTGGGTGGACAGGCAGCCTCATGGTTGTCCTGACGGTGCCGTTCGACCAGCACAGCCGGAGGCCTTCTGAGACATTCTGCGGTTACTGCAGATCTGCTGTTGACAAGCAGGATTCCTCCCAGCTTCAGGAAGAACTTGGTTCTGAATCCTAAGCTCTTCCCAGAAGTAAACTGGAAGCAGCTTGAGAAAAACTTGAATTTGCCTCAAAGGCAGTGTCAATGCGTCAGGAATACGCCCTCAGCTGCTACCGGTTTGGCCTCCTGTGCGTCCTCTCGGTCACGGGGACTTCCTGCAGTCGCCACCAGAGGGCCTCGGTCCTGCACGGGAGAAACCACACCTCGGCCTCAGAGGGGAATTGAATTTCTCTACCCGTCGGTTCTCATTTAGGGCAGCTGAGGCCTCACCCTTGGACACCAGGCTGCTTCACCTGGGCCAGCAGATTTTCTTTCCAGTTTTGAACCAGTTCCTAGGAGAATCTCGTTAGCTGGGAGCACTGGAGCGCATCCGACTTGTATTATGTATATATATTAATTTTCATATTAATGATGTAAAACAGACCTTTCTCGTATGCATATTTTGTTCTTTCTTCTAGAGCTGCACTTCAGCTTGAGGGCTCACATTTCTTTTGTCAGGAAGGTGAGAGGTTGGGTCGAAAGGTCCCAGCTCTCCCTCTCACTGGGTGTGGAGGGCTGAGCAAGCCGTTTCTCTTCTGTGTCCCAGTGGACCAGGTTGTGTCAGATCACTTATAGCTAGACAATTCTGTGCTTGCGTAACTGGATAGGTATCTCACTCGGCAAAGAGGGCCTGGGAGGCATTCCAAATGGCCAATTCCCATCTGATAGCCTTCCCTGACTTATAACATATAGATTTGATACTGCCTACTGAAGGCTTAATTTCCACCCTGCCAAAACAGCCCTTTAAACCTGGGTCTCCAACTATATTGTCCCAGTCCCACCTTATTTCACACAGTTCAAAACGCCATTCTTTTCGTACATAGTAGGAGCTTACTCTGCGATTCTGGAATAAAATGAGACTGCTCTGCCCTGCCCGTCCCCTTTTTCAGCTGTAGCTGTTTTCTCCCCACCATGTTACTTAACAGAACTGAGCTTCAGTCCAAAGCAAGTGTACTCTGGTGCCTGTGAACACAGATCCCATAAAAGCAGATGAAGGGGAAAGCAGCAGCGTAGATTGCATGTCCCAGGGCCTGTTACCTAATTTTTATTCACGTCTCCTTTAGTGCTGCCTGGACTGCCAAGCGCAAGCCTCTCTTTTCATGCCACCGTAAAGCTTCTGATCTGGTATCATCTGATATGTGTGGGTGAGAGGAATATGGGAGTATTGACGTATCTGTGCCAATAAACCATTACCTTCAAGTTCTGGGGCTGTTCTTGTGAATCAGCGTCCTGGGATGTCACGTTAGGTATAAGACACGAATTGATAGCCCTTGTGAGTGCTCGTAGCATACAGAACCCACCTTCAGTTTGATTTAATCCCTTTGTGTGATTCAAAATGTCATCCAAGAAGAGAGCTGAATACCTAGAGCATCTGCCACAGACTGCAGAGGCTGGCTGACAGGTCCGCACCGGCTGACCCGCTCTGTGGCTTTTTTGGAAAGCTGAGATGTGTTCTAACGAGCAGGTTATAAATATCACGGGGTTCTGTCATAGGAGGTGGCGGTGCTCGATGTAAAGGGACCTGCTGGGAAATGCTCCCAGCTGAATGGGTCAGGCACGGCCTTCAGAGGGGGCAGACAGCAAGTGGGGTCTGGGCACGTGGACCGGGATTTACTAACGAATTACTGTCCCTTCACGAAACGTGTCACCCTGCACATCTCTGTGAGGTGTGTGGGCACCAAAATGAGGTATGCTGGCCCCAGTCAGGTGGCGCCGGCCTCCAGCCAGCGCCCACTAACCGTGGGAGGGGCTGTGACCCTCTGCCTCGCTGGGGGCAGGAGGGGCCGATGGGTTTACTGGGCAGTGACGTGTGTTCTCGAAGACACGGAGTGGTTGCTTGGTGGAGCCCCTCATTTTTCATACCTTTTCTCTTTGTCTTGCCTGTAAAGGTTGCAGGTCACAAGAAGCCTTTCCCACGTTGCACACAGTGCCTTGTTGATACTCCTGTACCCCTTTGCCACCCACCTTGCGGTGAAAACATAGAGTTTTCAGCACCACTCAGCAGAGCAGGAAAACTCCTCAGCCACTGTGAGGTAGAAGATAGACTCTGGAAAGATATCTTGCCTTCTGTTTTTTGCCTCGGATCTGATCTTCCGACATTTATTTTCCCGAGAAAATTGAATTGTGGAAGTTCAAAAGACCACTGATCCTAGGTCAAACTTTTCAGAGTTGAACAAAGATGGACAGGCATGTGCAGAACGATTGCTTACAGTCTCGCCAACAGCTTTTATGTAGGCAAAATGAATTGAAGTATGTGTATAAAATATCTAACATTAATACACGCCAGACGGAAACCCTGTCCCATTCTGTGTGCGCACAGGAACTTGACGAGAGGGGTCGGGAGATTTAGAGAGATCCTCAGAGCAGTGGAAACGAGGACAACCCAGAACCTGCGAATGGTAAGTGTAACTAATGACTTGGCTGAGGCCCGAGGCACTTCAAGTGCCTCTCTCTCTTTCATACGTGTATTATAAATAATACATTATATATCATAACATACTATGTAATATAGATATTATACATTATAAATTATATCTCAGTGAAGCATATATATATATACACATATATATATGTGTATATATATATATACATCATACGTTCACCCAAACTCATTAGATTTTAGTAGTCACAGAATTGTTCAGCCATTGCTAATATTGAATTTCAGAGCATTCTCATCACTCCCCCAAAATCTCCATGCCCATTACTAGTCAATCCCCATTCTTCCCTTTCCCCAGCTTCCGACAGCCACTAATTTACTTCCTGTTTCTATGGTTTGCCTATTCTGGACATTTCATATAAGTGGCATTATACAGTATGTGGTCTTTTTTGTGACGGGCTTCCTTTACTTAGCATAACGTTTTCAAGGTTCATTCACGTTATACCATGTATCCGTCTTTCGTTCCTTTTCGTCGCACCATGATATTCCATCGTATGGATAGACCACATTTTTGTTTGTTCAGTCATCAGTCAGTAGACATTTTTTGTTTCCACTTTTCAGCTTTTATGAATAATGCTGCTACAAACATTCTCATGCAAGTTTTTATGTGTATATATGTGTTCATTTTTCTTGAGTAGATACCTAGGAGTGGAATTGCTGGGTCACATGGTAACTCTACATTTAGCATTTGGAGGAATTGCCAAACTATTTGTCAGATCGGCTGCACCATTTTACATTCTCACCAGAAATGACGAGGGTTCCAGTTTTTCCATATCCTCAACAACACGTGTTTATTATCTTTTTCTTTAGTTCTAGCCATCCTAGTGGGTGTGAAGTGCTGTCTCATTGTGGTTTTGATTTACACTCCCTGATGGCTAATGATGTTGAGCATCTTTTCAGTTGCTTCTTGCGAATGCTCTCTCTTGAAACAAAAAATGCATCCTGTATAGCAGTTAGAAGGCATACCCTCCTGATGCCAGTGCGGTGAAGGGTTCGTTGTAGGCTGCTGATTCATACCAAAACCCAGACAGAGCAAAGCAGATTAGATCCTGAGGAGAACCTAGCTGTTGGACTCACTATATGGACCATAAAACCCAGAAATAGAAAAGCTAGTTAAATAAACTGGTTGATCAGCAGCTTGGCTCTCCTGTTGACTTGAGTTCTCTCTCTTTCCTTTTAAACCTTTCACCTTCCTGTCTGGGAGGCTCATTAATTATACCTCCACAGTTTACCCTTCAGAGCCAGAGTCATCGAGTGTTTGGGTGAGGCTTGGTGCTCGTGGAAGCTAAGAAGCGCCCCAGGCCCCAGCCGATGTGGCAGCCCCACTAAGACCGCAGTGTCCTTGGTCTCGTCATCCATGCTGTTGTCCTCCCATTATCATGAGTCCTTTAAATGCTGTGGGACAGTGTTCAGTTGGGCAAGGCTAAGAGATTCCTGTCCTGGGAAATGAGGCTGTATCTTCATGCTAAGGATGTGGACATACAACTCACTGGCCCAGATGGCTAAGCCATAGGCTTTCCTAGAATTATGGGAGGTGAGACAAGACGGGCGACTTCACACACACCCCGCACCAAGAACTCACTTGGTCTTCGATATCTACCTATGTATTATATGATTTACGGGTGCCCTCAGAAGTTCAAACAAAACATTTTGATCTTCACAGTCCTTTAAGGGAAAAAACCCTGCAAAAATATGGATAGGGCTTCCCTGGTGGCGCAGTGGTTGAGAGTCCGCCTGCCGATGCAGGGGACGCGGGTTCGTGCCCCGGTCCGGGAAGATCCCACATGCCACGGAGCGGCTGGGCCCGTGAGCCATGGCCGCTGAGCCTGCGCGTCCGGAGCCTGTGCTCCACAACGGGAGAGGCCGCGACAGTGAGAGGCCCGCGTACCGCAAAAAAAAAAAAATATGGATAAAATTTATTGCTATCTATCTTTTCTCTCAAACTGACCTACTCCCAACATTCCATAAAACTTCTGAACTGGTCAGCATGAATAGCTTCTTCTAAGATTTGGAAGCACAATGAAAGTAAGGGGTTATATTGGCAAGTGTTCTTATAATTGTTTTAAAAGCACATTTAAAATGCCAATCTTTTGGGCTTCCCTGGTGACTCAGGGGTTAAGAATCTGCCTGCCGATGCAGGAGCACGGGTTCAAGCCCTGGTCCGGGAAGATCCCACATGCTGCGGAGCATCTAAGCCCGTGCACCACAACTACCAAGCCCGCACTCCAGAGCCCGCGAGCCACAACTACTGAAGCCCGCATGCCTAGAGCCTGTGCACTGCAACAAGAGAAGCCACCGCAATGAGAAGCCCACGCACCGCGACAAAGAGTAGCCCCCGCGCGCTACAACTAGAGAAAGCCTGCGCAAAGCAACGAAGACCCAACGGAGCCATAAATAAATAAATAAATAAATAAATAAATAAATAAATAAATAAATAAATAAATAAAAATTTTAAAAATGCCAATCTTTCAAAATTGCTTATAGACTCTCAAAAAATATATATTTTGTTAAGGAGATAAGGGGTGTTTCCTCGTTAGAAGGTTGAGTGCATGCACTGCACTGTGAGAATCTGCTTGCTGCTTACTCCAATATTTATCAAAATTAGAGAATATCTTCCATTATTGTCTAAGGTTTATGATTTTCAAACCAATGTGTTTTAACTTATAAAAATCCTGTGAGGTAGGATTCTGACTAGAGATGTTAGGAAGGAAGACAGTTTTCTTCTTCTTTTTTCTTTTTTTTTCCTTTTTTCTGAGAAGCCCCGTGAAGAGGCTTCTAAAGAAAGCCTGTGTAGCTAAAGCTGCCCCTGGGCACGTTCAGCTGTTACTGACGGGTTAGTGTTATGTAAGCGGGGGAGTCACTCCCCACTCAATGTCACACTTGAGTTGCAAGTACACCTTTGGTCTTGGTGGATGGTTCTCAAGTGACCTAAGTTAAACCGTTTCTAATCCCTTGAGTGCTTAACGAAAGGTGTGCAACAGAACCATCTGAGGAACTTTGAGCAAATACACATCCCTGTATCTGACCTCAGGAATGCCAACTGAGTCCGTCTGCGGCAGGGCCTGAAAATCCGTATTTTCTAGTTTCCACAAGTGAGTCTTTGCCCACTCTAGTTGAGAAGCATTTCCTGGGATGTCCGGTGGACATCAGGACACTTCTCCAGCTATTGCCACTCATAAGACAGTGTTTCTATCAGCCTTAATTGCTGTATGATTCTTTTTAGATTAGCTGATAATTACAAATTTATGATATCCTTATGAGATGAAAAAGTTGCTTTGTAAACTCTGGTGTGAGACCATAGCAGAGAAGGATTTAAAAGTACATTCACAGCAGCCCCATTTCTAGATAAGTACTCCAAATAATTGAAAGCAGGTGTTCAAATCAAAACTTGTATATGAATGTTCATAGCAGCATTATTGACAATAGCCAAAAGACGGAAACAATCCAAATGTCTACCAACTGATGACTGAATAAGCAAAATGTGGTCTAGCCATACAATGGAATATCATTCAGCTATAAAAAGGAATGAAGTACTGATTCATGCTAACACATGGATGAACCTTGAAAACATTATGCTAAGTAAGAGAAGCCAGACACAAAAAGACCACATATTATATGATTCCATTTATGTGAAATGTCCAGAAGAGGCAAACCTATAGTGACAGAAAGCAGATTAGCTGTTCCCAGGGGGTGGAAGGAGGGAGAATGGAGAGTGACTTCTTAGAGGGTATGGGGTTTCCTTTTAGGGTAAAGAATGTTCTGGAACTAGAGTGGTCATGGTTGTACAACATGGTGAATGTGCTAAGTGCCATTTGGACTGTACACTTTAAAATGGTTAACGTGATGAATTTTATGTTATGTGAATTTTATCACAATTTAAAATCACATACAAAAAAGTGCATTTAATGACCCAGTTTGTACAAAGAAGTTCAAGTCTTCTTCCAGACCAGCTTCTCTCCTTTCCTTCCTTTAATTCTAAATGTATTTGAAATGTATTTGGTAGCTACCAACAATTTTTAGACATTTAAACCGCAAGCTAAATATAACCGGAGTATAAAACATAAAAGGTATCATAGATATTGGTGATCTTGCTGATAATTTCTCATATTTAATCTCCTTTTCTGAACTTCATTTGAGATTTCAGTGAACACAGCCAACATCCTTCCTAATCGGTAATGCATGACGAGGTGATGCCTTTAAAATGTGCAATCACATAACCTCATTTTAAAAATCTCTCCGGAAGGTTAATACCTTGAGGGAAAATGAGATCTAGCGTGAGCTATCCAGCAGTGGACAAGCAAACTGTTTTGAGGGCAGAGACTTTTACAACCTTAGAATCCCTCCATGGCAGATACATCCAGAAAGTGAAGTTCTTTGTTCATTTTTCTCCTTTAACGTTTTTTTCTCAGCTATAGTGAGTGGAGGTTATTTTTGCTAGTTGGCGCTTCCAGCAGAAGTCATTAGCTTATATGACTGCAGTGAGATCAAAATGAGGCTGTAATGGAAGGTTTAAGAAAACAGTTCAGGAACTGTTTAGGTCCTAAAAATCGTGCTCTTATGAGATCTTTACAGATGGCTCAGTTGGGGATGATAGGAGTGCATTTAATTTCACATTTTTATAGACATTTAAAGCTAGTGGGTCTTACTTGGGAATAATGAAGAAAATTTGCCTTTACCCAGTGGCTATCAGAAACCACTAAGCTAGTGATTTGGTTGCATTTAAGATTCCTTGTGGTGTTTTAAGAGATTTCACATGGATGAAAGCCTAGCAAAGTTCTGTTCTGGAAAATATTTATTTAAAAAGGCTCATTGTCAGGGAAGATCAGCATTCTTTGTCTGCATCTTCCAAAGAATGCTAAAACCTTGTGGAAAAATCTGCTGGTTGAAGTTGTCTTTGGCCACCTCTGGCTGATTGTGAGGTGGCCTGGACCACCCTGAGATGCAGTGCTTCTATCTTCGGAGGGATTTTTTTTTTTTTTTACTTCTCTTCTTTGTCACTGGAAGATTATGAGGTAAGTTAACTGATATGCATCAGTTAACAAAGTACTTCTTAGTAGCTGCCACATCTCCCTCCCCCATACATCGTACGTGATGCTGTTCTAGGCAGTGGAGCTATAGAGTTTGGAAAAACATAGTAATCTGCACCTAACTTAGAAGAACAAGATCTGGATATTTCTGGGTTTTCACAGTAAGAAAGGAGATCCCTACCCAGCTTTAAAAAAACGGTCTTCTGGATCAGTAGCCACAGTCACTTCGCCAGTTCTCCACTTTCCTCAAGGCCAGTGGGAACCTTTGGGCTGAAGGGCCAGGATGCAGTAAGAACGGGGCCTCAGGTACTGAGTCGCAGGGTGGGGCTGTGAAGGACTTGCCCTTGGCACTCCGAAGAAGGAAGACATTCTAAAAATCTGCACCGAACATCATCTTATCATCAATGAAGAGATTTTTTTCAGGGATTACATCACCTAGGTTGAGTACTGGCTTTCTGCCAAGGTCGGGCTTTGGCAGGCCTCGGTTGGGAGGTGATGAAAATATTTGCAGTTCACCTATTATTTATAAGAGCTTTTGGAAAAGCGCTTAACTAAAAGTTTCAGTTGTTTCCGGTATAAAACATGTTTAGTGTTCCAGAGTATAACAGGCAGGGCAGCATTTGAAGGGCATAAACTTATTTTTTTTTTAATCTTTCAAATATCTTAGTGTATCATTTTTTCTTTTCTTTTTTTGTCATCAACTGATATAATTTTCATCATAGGAGTAGACATTTTTAATTATGAGTCTTGGAACAGTGATGACAAAGTGATGACTAACACGTATTTATTAAATGAGCGAATGAATGAATGAATGATACAAAATAGATTCATGGCTGTGCCTTTGCTCCTTTGTGTCCCCAGACAATAGCCAGGCAGCTGGCGGAGATCTTGTTGCGGGGTATGTGTGAGCAGAGCTACTGGAACCCTCTGGAGAATCCACCATGTCAGTCACCTCTGGACGATCCTCTCCGGAAAGGAGCAAACACAAAAACCTACACCCTCACGCGGAAAGCCCGTGTCTACTCAGGAGAGAAGTATGGGAGTTGGTGTCCTCATCTGTAGGTTAGGGGATGGGAGGGAAACTTCAGGAAAATGTAAGGATTGAATAGAAGTTCAAGGGTAGATTTTCTACCAGTTTAATAAAGATAGCTCTTTACTCTTCATAATTTCAGCAAATATCCATGCATGCGTGGGGACGTTTTGAGTAGGAAAATGCTCTCATCTAGTGCTTGGCTGCCATTCTCAGCCTTCGCTGTTGGTCTTTGGGATTTTCATTTCGTTTATTATAAGAACCGCAGAACCATACAGCAGTCAGTGACAAAGCTATTAGTAAGCCAGAGTTGACTTTTCTTTACTTTTCCTCAGCAATTCCTTGATCCTTTTGTTTAAAAGCTTGTTTTAAACTGAATTAGCTGTAAGAAGAAGGCGAATTTGATAATTTACCGGTGATTGGAAGGTGATGTCTCTTTAGAATGTTTTAATTGGTTTAAGTTTTGGATTGGGAACTTGATCACGTTTGAGGAAAATGGGCTAGGGAAACACTCCGGTCTCAGCCTGGGATTTCCCCAGGTCCGGGAAGGAGGAGGTGGGAGGGAGAGAGACCACAAGAAGGCGGGGAAACGGGAACAGGGGTTGACTCATTCCTCCCCTCAAAGCTTTCCTTCCCGTCTTTGTTCCTACAAGGACAAGGCATGATGGCTTTTCAGAACCTCTCCATGAAGCAAAGGGGAACGTGTAAGAATACGGAAACCTTCTTTAGTCATTACAAATTGGAAAAATGGCTGAAAGACCGCAGGCTGCTGCTTCTGAGGCCCCAGAAAGCACTGACAGACATGGGGTGATTAGATAGTTATTACGTGTGTGACTTCTGAACGCAATGCCGCATTTTACAAGGGGCAGCATTTCTCAGGGTAACTGCCTCTTAATCCTCTTAAATTGACCCTGGCGTTTGTCTCCCTCCTCATCTTGTTCAATTTGCATTTCTTATATGGATTCAGACTACTGAGCATTTTCTTAACTTTTCCCTGCGTTTACTCCTTAGTACTTGTCTGGATTCATAGAACATCTGTTCTAGCAATTCTCAAACTCTCACTTTTAAAATGCTGACCCCTCATTATGAACTATTTAGCAGCAGGATTGGGGTTCTTTCTTAGGTGATATTTAAATCTTAAAAATAGACCCTAGATTTTTCTTCTGCTTCAGATGCTTCTTAATAGCCAAAGTGCCGGTATATTGAAGAATCTAATTCTTGTTCCCTCCCCCAATCAACTTTGACACATGGATGAAGCCCTGTGTCTCTCTGGGTGCGATTCCAGTGTGGCCTCACCCCTTGAAGGCAGAGAAGCTCACAGTGCTGGCCACTTCTCCCTTATTTCCTAAACCACTCAGCCTCTGTCACTCTTTTAACATGTTTCCCCATCTGTACAAGGAGAATCATGGAGGCAAAATGCAGATCTAGTTAAATGAAGTTATTAGTTAAAGGGAAGATTCCCATGTGACAGGTTACTGAGACACAAGTTTCATTTCACACAAATACACACATTTTTTTAAACTGTTTCATTGAGATATAATTCACATACTATATAATTCATTCATTTAAAGTGTACAATTCACATTAATATAGCTTTTAATATAGTCACATAGCCCATCACTACAGTCAAATTTAGAATACTTTCACTGCCCCCAAAATAAACCTAGCACCCCTTAGCTGTCACCTGCCATCCCCAAACACTTGTATTTTCACATGAATTTTAGGATCATTTTGTCTATTTCTGCAAAAAAAAAAAAAAAAGCAACTGGAATTTTGTAGGAATTGTATTTAATCTGTAGCTCAATTGGAGGAGTATTGCCATCTTGACAATATTAAGTCTTCTGATCCATGAACATGGGATATCTTTCCATTTATTTAGGTTTTCTTTAACTTTTTTCAGCAACAATTTGTAGTTTTCAGGGTATAAGGTTTGCACTTTTTTTTTTTTTTCGCGGTACACGGGTCTCTCACTGTTGTGGCCTCTCCCATTGCGGAGCACAGGCTCCAGACACGCAGGCTCAGCGGCCATGGCTCATGGGCCCAGCCGTTCCGCGGCATGTGGGATCTTCCCGGACCGGGGCACGAACTCGTGTCCCCTGCATCGGCAGGCAGACTCTCAACCACTGCGCCACCAGGGAAGCCCTGCACTTCTTTTGTTAAACTTATTCTTAAGGGTGTGTTGGTGTGTGTGCTATTCTTTTTGATACTATCACAAATGGAATTGTTATTATTAATTTCATTTTGGGGCTGTTCATTGCAAGTATATAGAAGTAAAATTGGTTTTCTATATTGATCTTGTATACTGAAGTCTTGCTGAGCTTGTTTATTAGTTCTAATAGTTTTTTTTAGATTCTTTAGGATTTTCTATATACAAGATCATGTCATCTGCAAATATAGTTTTACTTCTTCCTAACATAAATGCCTTTTATTTCATTTTCTTTCCTAATTGCCCTGGGTAGAACCTCCAGTACAATGTTGAATAGAAGTGGCAAGAGTGGACACCTTTGTTTTATTCCTGATCTTAGGAAGGGGAAAACATCCAGTCTTTCACTATTAAGTATGATGTTAGCTGTGGGTTTTCATAGATGCCCTTTATCAGGTTGAGGAAAGTCCCTTCTATTACTAGTTTGTTGAGTATATTTTTTTGTGAAAAGGTTTTGGATTTGTCAAATGCTTTTTCTGTATCTACTGAGATGATCATCTGGCTTTTGTCCTTTATTCTATTGATGTGATGTATTACATTAATTGATTTTCAGATATGAAGCCAACCTTGCATTCCTAGGTGAATCCCACTAGGTATATAATCCTTATTTATTACTGTGTTTGATTTACTAGTATTTTGTTGAGGATTTTTGCATCAATAGTCATAAAATAATTGATCTATAGTTTTCTTTTCTCATGATGTCTTTGTCTAATTTTAGTATGAGGATAATACTAGCCTCGTAGAATGAGTGGGAAATATTCCTTCCTCTTCTATTTTTGGAAAGAGTTTATGGAGAATTATTATTAATTCTTCTTTAAATGTTTGGTAGAATTCACCAGTGAAGCCATCTGCTCGTGGACTTTTCTTTGTGGGAATGTTTTTGATTACTAATCCGCTCCCTTTACTTGTTACAGAGCTATTAAGATTTTCTATTTCTTCAGTTTTGGTAGTTTGTGTCTTTCTAGAAATTTGTCCATTTCATCTAAGTTAACTAATTTGCTGAGTACAGTTGTTCATAGTATTCACGTACACACACACACACACACACACACACACACACACACACACATATAATTTCTATAAGATTTGTAGTCATGTACCCTCTTCCATTTCTCATTTCTCCTTTTAGTAATTTGAGTCTTCTCTTTCTTTTCTGGGTCAGTCTACCTAAAAAGTTTGTCAAGTCTTATTGATCTTTTTGAAGAATTAACTTTCAGTTTTGTTGATTTTTCTCTATTGTGTTTCTATTTCTCTAGTTAGTTAATCTCTGTGCTAATCTTTCTTCCTTCAGTTATCGCCATCAGCTTTTAGCTTTCTAGTTTTGCATGTTCATACCCTTACTTCTGATTTATTAGTAAAGAGAGAAAAATCTGCTTGGGGCTTCCTTATTAACAAGACAGGACTCTCCAATCAAGCAATTTTGTGGCAAAAAGATGTTATCACCAGTTCAGTTATGTGAGTTGGGAGGTAAAAAGGGGGAATCCATAGATGATGTTTAAATCTCATTTTGGCCAGTGGTCCCTCCTCTCTCCCCTCTTATGAGGAACATGAGCACAAAGCAAACTTGATGTGCCATAGATCCTTCCAGCTCCAGCAAACCACACGGACCATTCAGGACCATTGGTCATGATGGACCATTACTGAAAAATAACCTCTGCCAGAAAACTCCCCTCCCTGTCACTGCAACCTGGATGTGAAGTGGGTACAGGATGCTCATCCTCTCTCCGTCTTAAATGTTGAAAGGGAATCAAATGCTGATAATCCAAGATAAAAAAAAGAGAGGAAGAATCACATGCCATAGGCCTCCTTACTTCCTTTCTTCTAGAGCTTTCTATGAAGAATTTTATTGACTTTTGTTTACTTATTTTTTAAGTAAGCTTTTTACTGGCACATAATATACATTGCGAAAAATACACGAACCAAAAGTAGAAAACTTGATGAATTTTCACTAAGTGAACACATGCAAGTAATTTAGCATCCTGGTCAAGAACTAGACATGGCCAGAACCCTAGAAGGACTCTCTGTACCCTCCCCCAGTTACTGCTCCCTGCCCAAGGGTAACCCTATCCTGACTTCTATCACTGTAATTAGCCTGGCCCATTTTTGAAATTTACATGAATGGAATCATATATTAAGTACTTTTACATTTAACTTCTTTTGTCTAACATTATATTGGAGAGATTCATCCATATTTTTGCATGTAGTAGTAGTTTGTTTTTGAATAATATTCCATTTTATTAATATACTCCCATATGTTGATCCATTCTACTCTTGATGGACATTTGCGTTGTTTCTCATTTGGAGCTAATAGGAATAGTGCTGCTATGAATATTCTTATATACGTTTCTTAGTCCACATATGTGTGCATGTCACTCAAGTATGTTTTTACTTCCATTGTATTCCTCCTTGTAAAAAGCATTTGAGGTGGCTTAGATAATTAAATGCATATTAGACTAGATAATTAGCATTAAGTAAAGGAGGAAGCTAGAAACCACTATGATGCCAGGAAGCGGATGATGATTTATTGAAAACTAGGAGTGCCACACATTGTGCTAAACTCCTCGGTAGGCCTAAGAGGAGAAAGTAATGATCATGGCGTGCTAAATACAGGTCTGAACCTCCTGGTAGCCAGTGCAGAGGCTTTTGGTAAGGACGAGGATGCTGTTCAAAGTTTAAAGATAGGGGACATTGAAGGGTCCTAACAACTACCTGATGGCAGAACTGAAGCTGTGAACGGCCATCCCTTCAATCAACTTCCTCCAGGTCTAAGGCCCCAGGCTTCTGGCTCCACAAGGCTGAGGCCTGGGCACCCCAGGATCTCCCCTTGAGGCTCTTGGGCCCCAAGAGGATAATATCACAAAAGGAGGGCCCCAACAATTTTGACTGTCCACCCTGAGCTCCACACTTCCCTGGGCAGGGAAGAGGGAAAGAATGACCAGAAATAGATCTAGAGAATTCATAATTATGGAGAAGGGGGCATTCCAGTGGGTAGCTTTTTAGGCATGTCTCTTAAAACTATCCTTTCCCCCTCCCCCGCCCCCCACTTCTTCCTGCCAGCCCTGAGAACTTTGCAGCACCCCTGAGTACCCATCTTTCCTGCCTTGAAAAGAAGGGTAGAGGAAGTAGAATTAGAATCAGTTAATGTGCTACTTGTTAGCAGCTCTAGTAAAAATAACACAACCTCACATTTAAGTAGACTAGATGGCTCAAGTGGAATTTGGGGATTATCTCTGGACTGAATTTGCTGGTGTTAAGTTATGATTAGAATGGGCTCCCTCTCTTTTCAATTAGTCTGGACAATGCAGAACTGGGTAGCTGTGAAAAAAATGATTAATGGTTCTGCTTTATTTGTAAGGTCCCAACTGCATGTAAGCACGAGCCAGGATATCAGGAAATGATTGCTGGATGGGGATACACACAGACACACACACAGACACACACACACGAGCGTTCTTAATTCAAAGCCTGTTGGCTCTATTTCTGAATTTAAGGGGAAAGAAATGTTCCATCTTCCAAAAACCCAAATCACCTCAAGTTACCTCTTTAAGGAGGTCACTGCACATTCCAGAATCCTGCTTCTCACTCACAGCCCAGCCCTTTTATAAATTTTAGCCCTGCAGGAGCAATAGGAACCATCCCACAGGTGGTTTCCTTACCTCCAGGGATGACTGAATTGTAAAAAGAGTATCAGTCACTGGACTTTTCTGTCTTACTCCTCATGGCCCATTGACACAATACAAAAGTTGCCAGCACTTCAAAGAGAACAAATATTTGCAATCATTTGGAAAACATTTTTTTGGCCATTTTGGGGGGGAAATCATCCCTTCTCTTAAGTTAAATGATTGTAATATTACCCCTGGGAAGATGTAAATTTAGTCTTTATTTAGTCATCTCCAAAACATCCCCAAGTTTTTTTAACCAAGTTCATTTTTACTGCACTCTTCTACCATTCCACGAAAAAGAGTTGATGGGACTTCCCTGGCAGTCCAGTGGTTAAAACTCTGCGCTTCCACCGCAGGGGGTGCGGGCTTGATCCCTGGTGGGGGAACTAAGATCCCACATGCCCGCCTGGCATGGCCGAAAAACAAACAAACAAAAAAGCAAGAACCGAGAAAAAAAAAAACAGAATTGAGTTTGGCCCAACCAGTGATAAGACTTACAGTTCTATTCAAAGGATGCTAGAACTTTAGAATGGGGGAAAATGCTGGAGGGTTTTTTTTTTCCGGCTGTGCCCCGCGGCTTGTGGGATCGTAGTTCCCTAACCAGGGATTGAACCCCCAGCCCCCGGACGATGAGAGCGCAGAGTCCTAACCACTGGACCACCAGAGAATTCCCTGGAGGTCTTTTAAAACGCTCAGAGCACAAAAAATAGGATATAGGGAATGGAGACCAGAGTTATGTTTGGTTTTCGTTGTTCTTTAATCCTGAGCAACACTGAGCTTAAAAGCTTTTTATTTTAATCCAAGATGGTAGCCAAATCCCATAAAGTTGATGAATAAGACAGCTCCTGCGTGCCACCCCGTAGTACACGTGTGTTTGAGTAAGATAGCTCACTAAGTTCTTACTGTATTCTAGAAATCATTCAAACTCTAAAATTGCTTCCTATCTCCTGTATCATCTAAATGACAATATACAATACGCCAGCTAGCAAGTAAGAGGTAAGAAGAGTACCATGTAGTGAAATGTCTTCAGTTTATACCTCGTAATGGGTTTAGGAGGAAGCTTGTGTTCTTTAGATAACGTCAGTTTGTAGTGATCAAACTTTCCACCTCTGTAATAGGCACAAACGTTCTTTGGGCTTTTAACTTGGTTTCTCCAGCGTTACCCGGCTGCCTGCTATTAAAATGCGTAGTTAAAGTGTATACATTCCATAGATTACCATAGAAATAAACAGATTAATCCAGGGGCCCAGATTATACAGTATTTTTCGTGGGTTCTACACTATATAAAAATCTAGAAGCTGTTAGCCGTTCAGTTCTGCTTAGTCATGTATTTTGTGTTATTTTGAAATTGCCATATATCAATGTCAATTTTCTTTATACAGCATTTTTTGTCCTCAAGAAAATACTGAAGAAGCCCTGTTGTTATTGCTGATTAGTGAGTCAATGGTGAGTAGAATGTGTTTTTACGTTTTTCTTTCCCCTATTCCTATGGTCCCTGTTTTAATATGGTGACTCCATCAGGATGGTGATTCTTTCTCTTTGGAGATGAGTACTTTCCAAAGGGGATACCTGGTGGGAAAAAAGTATAGTGGTTTAAAAAAAAGGGACGTTTCTAATTCTTGGACTGGCCAGATATGTCCCTGGGTCAGCCTGGAGCATGGAGCTTCTCTTCCCTTAGTTCATTCATTTATCCACCAAGTACTGATTGAACACTAACACAGTTGTATATGGGTAACTATAGCTAAAATGACCACCAGAGGAACCTTGAAAGGGGAAAGAAGCCCCCAAAAGGTAACCTTTATGAGCCTTCTCCATTTGCCTTGGTGGGAGGGAGAATTTGGGGGTGAAACACTTGTATACTTGAACCTCTGGTTTCCATAGCAGCAGCCTGATGAAACTGCCTCGTCCTCCTGCCCAGGTCCTCTCCCCAAGCCCCCACCTGTTTCCCAGGCACTGCAGAGCCCAGGCCCAGAGAGCCCACTCCTGTTACCTGGCTCTGCTGTTGTGAGGGAGTTTTTGCCAGACCATCAAATTCCTTTGAAATGTTTTCTTAGTGTTTGGCCAGGATATCAAATATAGGTCTACGATTTCATCGCTCATCCTTTACTGGGTTTCTACTCTGCATATCGCTAGACATGACAGCCCGGCTTGAAACATTCTGGAGTAATCTGTGTTATAGTAGTTAATACCTTGGCAAGTAAATGGTGTCTGCTGAGCACCTGAGCAGAACAGCAAGCCCCTGGAACTTGGAGGGACCTAGAGGTCCTCACATCCACCTAGTTATTTAGACGAGGGACCGGAGGCCTAGAGCAGGCAGAATGGAGGCATCATGCAGTGGTCTGCTGCTCCTTGTAGCAGAGCATCCTGCCTTCTTCCATAACTCCCACCCCACCAGGCAGGCAGGAGGAGAAAAGAGGAAAAGGCGTCGTAACTAAAGCAAGAGAAGGTGTTCCCTTCTTCCCCAAGCAGACAGTTTAAATGGAGGCGTGAAATACACTCAGGGAGAAAGACTTAGAAACGGAGCACAAGAGGAATGTCTGCGTGCTGAGTGAAAGAGGGGCAAAAGAGGCTGGGATTAGGCAGGCAGCGTAGCTTTCTTGCCTTAAGTTAAAGCTTTGGGTTCTCTTGTTCTGTGAAATGGCCCCGAGATGTTTATAAGAGCGAGACTGCTTGAGTCACCGCTTCTTTTTATTTGGAAGCTCTTTGACATCATTGGCCCTACTTCCTCTGAAGGAAACAGGTTGCCCCTGTGGCTTATCTTTCCTTGACTGTCAGCTGGTGACTTAGGACGGTGTCATTTACATCCTCTACTCTACCTTGGCACAGATGTGGAGGCACATATGTGCACAGGCTGGCGCCCAGTGGCCTCCAGTAACTGGTGTTCAGATGGGCAGGTCTCACCGTCATCAGTTCTGTGGGGGGGGAGGGGGGCTGCCCACACAGGCCTCATCGCTGGACTCTTCACAACCTGGCACTTAGCTTCCTTTGGGCAGACTTGGTTAGTAACGGTGTAAAAATTCTGAAAGCGTGGTGAGCATACGCTTTCGATTTCTTGGACAATTCTGATTGAAAGGATTGAGTTCTATTGTCAGATCATGTGTTCCAGATTGGAATTTGGGAAACATGGCCACATCTCTAGAATGCTTGCTCTAAGTGTTGTTGTCTTGGGAGTGATGTCCCCAACTCTCCTGCTCCCTCCTTGAAGTGGTAGAAACTAGTAATACTCAAAGTTCGGATCCCCTGGAGACAGTCAAATCTGACTCTGTCGTATTTAATTTCCAGGAAGTCTCTTCAGAGGATGGTGAAATCCAATGACAGTAAATATGAAGGGCTAGGTTGCCAACCAAAATGATTATGTTCTCCCTGTAAATCGTTCCATAGTTACGTAGGTAGAAGTCTAAATTAAGTTGCCTTTGGAAGTCTTTTTTCACGTCCCTTGACTCCTTGATTTTTTTCAGTTTTTAGACCGAAAATAGATGTGCTCAATTTCAGAACCAAAATGAGAATTGCCGGGCTTTTTTGGTGTCTGAGAAAATTGTATTCTTTACTGGTCCTAATTTTAACTTAGAAGCATAAATTTGTCCATAGTCCCTCCACCTACAAGAACTCATTTGGAATTGGACTGCATTCTTACCTCAAGTCAAATTAGTTTCCCCAGGAGAAAGGGGTTATCAGAGCCATATTAGTACAACTACCACTGAGACAATGTTCTGGGACATTTATTATTTGTGGACCTGTTTGAGGCTCTATATTGTACCTTTTTAATCAAAAAGCACTGAGAGACTTTTTCTTTTAAAAAGAAAAAAAAAAGACGCATTTGGGCATAACCTGAAAATCTCTCTTAAATGGTGTTTTGTCTTACTCCCTTCTCTCCCAGGCATTGATCTCAATATGGAACATTTAGAGGAAATAAATAAAATGAGACCACTTACAACAGGCCGTATTTTCCCCAGAGCTTCTTTTTTTGGGTCGAAAGGCACTCCTAACAAGAAAAACTTAGAATGAAATCTTCAAAAGCAGGCTTGTTTCCATAAGAGATGACTCACTTTGTAGGAAGTGGCCTGTCTTATATATTCTTATTTGTCTTTGACATTTAAGAGTAAGGAGTTTTAAAACAAGTAAGTACTGACAGGAGGCTACAAGTCAGTGCCTTGGACTCACACGAAAGAAAGCATTCACCTCGTTAGTGAGCAGGAGATTGTGTGCGTGGCCTTTCCAAGTGTCAGGCAGGAAGGTAGACGTCAGCCCGCCTGGACCGGTGACCCTCGTCCTGCACGTGCCACTTCCGTGGGGAGAACGGAGGGGCCCTTTCTGTGCTCCTAGGGATGGACTTCTGTTCCTTAGCAAGGAAAAGAAGACAGGAAAAATCTAACTTTATTGATACTGAACTCCCTATTAGGGCGAAAAGGAAAATGAGCTATGTTGAGAGTCTCCAGTACCTGTGATATGTCTGGAGGAATTGGGGGAGAAATTTCAAAAGTAATGAAAATAAGTCACTGTGAAGAGCGGTTGATTTCTAGATAGATGAGATAAATAAGCTTGAACGCACCTGCTGTGTTTCTGTGCTAAGCAGTGGGGAAGTGAAATAGGCATGCCCTGGTGTTCTCCTGGGTCCTCTGTGCTAACGTCTTTTAAAACAAAAATCCGTTCGCTTCTTGCTGTCTCTTGTACATCTGTTTTGTGCTTCCCTAAACAAAGTTGAATTAGTTTCTGTAGTCTGTTCCAGTGAAGATGTCATATAGGGATTTGAACGTGACTTGGGTGAGAGAGGAAAAGTACGCTATATCTCTGTTGGACTGATGGAACGTGATGACACCAGTTGGTGATGGGAAGTGTGGGGCTGGGAATTTTCTCCCGCTCTGTAATGTACAGCAGAAGCAGGATCTACAAGTGAGGCGCAGCAGGGCTTCACTTGGTGGTTGATTCTGCTGCCCCAGAGCGCAGCTGTGTCTGCAGCATGGCTGTCTGTGAACCCAGGAGGAACCACCCTGCTTTTCATCGACTCCTAAAGCTTCCTCCAGACACCTGCTGACAGGGACAAGTGCCCGCCAGGCCTTCAGTGTTTGGATAATACCATGTTACCATGTGCTGTGGTGCTCTGGGGATTTTGAATAAATGACCCCTGTCTCATTTGTGTCCTTGTCTCCAGACCCGCGGCAAGCTCCCAGGGGCAGGAGAGCCTGGATGGCTTCTCTGCGCACGGTGACAGCTGTGTGCACGGGCTAGCTCACCGTCTGCTTCTCTCTTCTGTGTTCTTTCCAGGCCAACCGGGACGCTGTGCTGAGCAGGATACCTGAGCACAAGAGCGACCGCCTCATCAGTTTACAGAGTGCATCTGTGGTCTATGATTTACTGACCATCGCTCTTGGAAGAAGAGGCCAGTATGAGATGCTGTCAGAGGTACAGCCCTTGAGTCTGGTTGACTTCCAGCAGTGGGTAGTGCTGGCAGTACCAGCACTGTGAAGAGCTGTGGGACCTGGTCTTGTCCCCACCCCCCGTCGCTGGCAGCCATGTGGCCTTGGGCCCATCACTTAACTTTGGTTTCCATCTCTGCAAAATGCGAATTGGGCTAAACGATTAGGTGGGGGAATTCATTGGTGGTCATCTACCAAGGGTCCATAAACCCACTGGGGCGAGTTCCCGTATGAGAGAAGGCAAGCGTTTCTCAAGCAGTTTCTCTTTCAGTGTAATTTGCACCATAACCCCAATCTCCCATCTGTGACATTAATTTCCTTGTAAAACAGGTCTCATTTTATATAAAGTATCAATGCATAGCCGCTGGTGAGCTGGCATCTTCCGGCACAGTGTGCGTTGGGTGAGCTGGTGCAGGCTTCGCGGGAAGCAAACGCTGTCGCCACGTAGAGTCTTCTACTCGCTCAGGAGAGACCCCAGTTGCTCACAGATCTTGTACCAGGCATTACCGTCTCATCCCCTCAGCTGCTAAGAAACACTTAGGATGGGAGCCTGACGGGTTTTCCAGTTTCAGAAGAAGCTGGTTAATCCGAGGCTGCAGTTATGCGTTGTTGAGTCCCTGCCCAGAATACCAGATCCACCCTGGTAGGGGCTAAATCAGTAACAAGATCATTTTATCTTCTCTTTAGTGAAGTAAAAAGAAAGAAGGGAAGAAAGACAACTCCTTTTGTTAAAACGAACTTTTCCGTGTTATTTATCTTTCTTTTTCTAAATTTACACACATTGCAACAGCCTCCGGGCACGAGGACAGGGAATGAAATACAGTAACAGATTGGCTGAAATCAGATAAGCACCCAGCTCACCCTGTAGCCTGCCTGCCGGTGCATCGCCGCATTAGGCAGGAGCCTTGGAGAACAGATGAACCTGCGTGGCTTGGATCTTTTTTTAGTCTTTGGTTTGGTGACTATACAGGGCAATGGTTACTCAGTCTTCAAAAAAAAAAACAAAAAGCCCTCGCCATCTGGCTTAGATAAGGCAATGAGCCCAGATGTTCCTGTCATACACGGTATACCCCCTGGGACACTGCCCAGGCTTGGGATCAGCCCGGATTCTTTACCACCCCAGGGCTTTGGCTTCCTGGGACCCCCTCCTTCTGGCCAGCTTAGTTCCTGTCCGCCGCTTCCACCAAAGAGCCCATCTGTAGTGCCACCCAGCTCACAGCTGAGTTCTCTTAAGGTGAACTCCCCTCCACCCCCGACAAACCACTAAAAGTTTCTCAGAGGCCAGGGTTGAGCGTGGTTGGCACGTCTGCTTTCCTCCCATCATGTAGCAACAGAACCTGTCCCCAGCTTGAAATTCCCCTGTGTCCGCAGCAGGTGTGAGGAGCCTGAGGCTGACAGGCTGGACGGCCCCTGCCCACAGGCTTCTCGTCGTGCCACAAGTGACTCCAGGGGCACGGCTGTCATCCTAGCGGCATTCCTCTGCGAGCCCGCAGCTCCCTGGCATGGGCCTCTGCCCGGCACGGAATCCTGGGACCTTGTCTTCAGCCAGATGACTTTCACCTTGACATCACATGTAGCTTCATCTCGTGGTGATGACCTGACGCCCAAGTCACTGGGTAGTCCGGTTGGTTGCCAGAGCCTTTGCAATTCAGAATATGCTCTAGTCACATTGTCAACAGTGGAAACAGCGTCAGGGATTGCCTTGCAAGTGCTGGAGCAGAACGGTGGAAGAAAGGGAAATTTATCACTGTGTATCCCTCGGAGCCTTTTGAATTTCGTGCCGTATCTGTGTTTTATCTATTAAACATATAAATCGATGGATCAAATATATATATAATAGAGGACATTCATTTCTTTAACACATATAAATGCAGCCCCTGGTTCTGTGCCAGGGGCTGTGATTCAGGCCGGGGATGCAGCCGTGGGCGAGGCGGGGTCCCTGTCCGTGAGCGGCTCCCAGCCCAGAGGAAGGCTGCCAAGCAGCAGGCAGTCGCCATCTGGGCTGGCCGCTGCCGGGGGGTCTCCACACAGGGTCTCATCCAGTAATGACGGATCTGAATCCTTGGCCTTAGCTTTTCTTGCTACTTCTACTTAGTTTTGCAGATGGAGCTTCCCCCAGTGCACATGTGGCGGCCACGGTGAAGCAGATCTGAGTAGAGCTGTTTTAGGAGGAAGGCGCAGGTGCACAGCGTCTTGAGGGCTGGCCCTGGTTTGGGAGAGCTCGCCTCCTGGAGGAGGGTCTCGGTCCGCCCTTGGCTGAGCGCCGACCTCTCTCCCTTGGTCTCAGGCCATGACTTAAAGTGTCCCGCTTCCCTCATTTGCTGGGGTTTCCTCCCTCCCTCCCTCCCTTCCTCCCTCCCTCCCTCCCTCCCTTCCTCCCTCCCTCCCTTCCTTCCTCCCTCCTTCCCTCCCTTCCTCCCTCCCTCCCTTCCCTCCTTCCCCCTTTTTTCCCCCCAATTTGTATTGTATGTTTCCTTCCTTCCTTCCTCCCCACCCTTCCTTTCTTTCTTCTCATCTGCTCTTCCATTTCCTGAGGACTTTAGGTTAAAAGGCTAACTGGATTTTTTTTAATTGCGATAAATTTACATGACATACACTCAACCACTTTAAAAGGTACAATTCAGTGGCATTTAGTACATTCATGCTGTTGTACAACCATCACCTCTAATTTCAAAACACTTTCATCACCCTGGGAGGACACCCCGGCCCCACTGAGCAGCTGCTCCCACTCCTCCCTGCCCCCAGGCCCTGGCAGCTACTAATCTGCTTTCTGACTCCCTAGATTTACCTAGTTTGAGTATTTCATGTAAATGCAATCATCCATCATGTGACCTTTTGTGTCTGGCTTCTTTCACCTGGTGTAATGCTTTCAGGGTCATCCACATGGTAGCACGTATCCGTCCTTCATTCCTTTTTATGGCTGAGTAGCATCCCATCGTATGGATAGACCACGATTTGTTTCTCCATTTATCAGTTGGTGGACATTTGGCCGTGGCGACAGTGCTGCTGCGGAGTAACTGGCTTTTAAACTTCCTACATTATTTCTCTGGGCCCCACGGATGTTGGGATTATCATTATCATTCACGTGGCGGTTGTTTATATCCTGTCTTCATCTGCTGCATCGTCACCACAGTGATCTTTCTCAAACACCCTTCTGTTGAGAAACATTTCATGGCTATCCCCCTTGCCCCTTCTTTTTCTCCCTCTTTTTATTTTGTTTTGCTTTCTTTTTCCTCCTGTAATGAAAACAACTTCATTGTCTTTCTGCCCCATGCTACAGCCCTTGAAGAATCAAACATTACATACAAACATGACAAAGAAAAAAGTCACTGAGAATCCCACTCTCCTGAAAGAGTTGACTACCCACTGACATTTTAGAGATCACTTTGTCCTGTATCTCTTTATGAACAAGTGCATGTACATCTATGTAAGTTTCAAGGAATGGGACAGTATCATAGACGTTTTATTGTGGATATTCCCCATCATTCTCCTCCCCTCCATTGACATCCCCACCCCAGCCCTGCCTCCTCAACCCCCAAACCCGGGTCAGACATCTCATGTGTCCTGAGCACAGGCCCTAGAGTCAGAGAGCTTCGGTTTGAGTTCTGGTTCTGCCGCTTACTAGTTGTGTGATCCCGGCAAATCATTAACCTCTTATGCCTCAGTCTTTCCTTCTGTAAAATAGGCATAATAATCACACCTATGTCAGATCATTCTGAGGGTTATTCGCTAATTCATGTAAAGCGCTCAGAACAGAGCCCTACACGTAGAGCTCATTAAACAGCAGCCGCGTGCTGCTGTGCTGTTTCTACCGCTGGGTGCCCAGGAGTTGCCAGGCATGGGGGAAGCAACTAAGTATACAAAAACAGTATCTTGTCTTCCAGAAACTTCCAGTCTATATAAGGAAATCAGAAAACAACACATGGAAAGGTAACCAGTTAGAGAAGACTAGATAGTGCAAGGCACGTTAATTGCAGGTGAAGGGACTAGGCCAGGTGCAGCAGAGCTGGCAGGCTGGGGGTGCCAGGGAGAATGACAAACAGCTGATGTATGAATTGGCTCTTCGGGGCCTGACAGGAATTAAGTCTAAGAGCAGAGGGACACCCTCATTATCAAGGTCACGGAGGTGCAGGGACATGAGGCCTTGCTCTCATGGAGGGAGAAGAGGCGAGGACTGGGTGAAAGCAAGGAGCCAGGTTGCCAGGCCCTGACGTGTCTGGCACACCACCCTTCAGCTGCTCTGTGAGCAGATTATCTTTGCCTCTGTGCCGCTGCACGAACCTTCCTTTCTTCTGGGTAGAATCTTTCATGAACAGAAGAGTTCACCTCCACCAGGCTGCTGTGAGAGGAGAGGGCTTGCCTCCTTCCCACCCTGTCCTCATCATACCTTCCTCCCTTCTCTTGTCCCCAAACAGCGTCAACACTTCTGCATCAGGACGTGGCTAGCGCGGGTCCAGGCACTCCCGCACCAGCAGGGACAGGGTGGGGGGCCCCCAGTCCATCTTCTCATACTCACGACACCTTTGTGTGTGTCGTAAGCATTGTGCAGACTCCGCCCTTTAAGAATGGTGCTTATGTGGGGAGCAGAGCCACTTTGCAGAAAGACTCTCCTCTGTGTCTCCGTGGTTCAAGATGGAAGGCTCCCCTCGCATCTCAAGATGGGCTGCTTTCTTGTGTGCCCACACAGTGCCTTTCTTTCTCTCGGGGCGCTGTTCAGCCGGATCCTGGGCAAGGAGCGCTGTGTGCAAAGGGAATTCAAACCAAAGGAGCATCATATCCTCATCCTAACGGGTTTAAATATAAGTGCAATGGTTACCGTATCTCCAGTGCTAGGAGTTTTCATGTTTTTAAAGACTGATGTGAAGCCCTGCTGAAAGGTTTGTGTAGGAAGGAACACTTCTTTTTCTCCCCCATTTTAAACAGTAGCGCTAGTTGGCATGACAACCTGCGCTATTAAAAGTAAAGCAACAAGCGCCGCTTTCTCTGTTTTTTAGAATGAACGCAAGCTGCTAAGGAATTGTTTCTTGAATTTGACTATTAATGGCTCCATTTTGACAGAATGTTTTGGGGTCCTTTTTGAAGGGTGTGTGTATCCCCTCTACACAGACATGGCAGCTTTAAAGACAGAAATGGTTTTTTTATCTTTCCTGTTGAATTCGTATTCATTTGTTTATGGTAAATCTCAACAACTTTATAGTTCTGTGGGTAGGACTGTCTGGCTCGTGCTTGTACCAAAGGGGCATCTACACGTCCGTACCCCAAACACTTATTTAATCAGGGAGCCTTGTAGAAAACACTTGAACATCTAACTACATCTGCTTAACCGGCCTATCATTTGTTAGTTTACACTAACATTTGGTATTTCATGCAGCCCCACTCACTCTGCAGAAACCCAGCCTTGACCTACATGCCAGGGTCCCTAGAAGGCATCAGGGTGGCCTGATGCAAACGGAACCGCAGACTTCTGAGAAATCGAGGCAGAGCGTTTGGTTCGTGATAGGTGCACAGTAAACACTTGCTGAATAAACCCGTGCTTCAAAACCAATGTACATTCTCATCCTGCTTTCCTTTGGTTTGGGGGTAAACTGTCCCTGGATGTACAATGAGTGTATCTTCCCCAGGTAGGCCCAAAGGTTAAAGGTCCTTTACTTGGGAAATAGCAGAGGAAGAGGTGGGCCCTGCTTGGGGCAGAGCACTGACTGGTGCAGATCCCAGCTCTGGTCCAGCTTTGGGGGTCAGCCCAGTAGGGATCAACTACATCATTTTTGAACGACAGGCCTGCCCTGAAGAATCTCAGCCACTGATGTGGCCACAGGTGTCTATATTCCCACCATTATGCGTATGTTTTTTGAAATAAGCATCATTGTTCTCTTCTTATGGCCCTCAAGGGAAAAAATTTTTCAACTTAAAAAATGCCATATTAACCATTTTAAAATATATAATTCAGTGGCATCAATTGGATCCACAGTGTTGTGTAACCAGTATGTCTGTTTCCATACTTTTCCATCACCCCGAACAGAAGCTCTGTACCTATTAAGCAATACTCCCCATTCCCGCAACCCCCATAACCTGGTAACCTCTAAGCTACTTTTTGTGTCTGTGAATTTGCCTATTCTGGGTACATTATACAAATGGAATCATGCAGTACTAGTTTTTTGGTTCTGGCTGATTTCACTTAGCCTAGTGTTTCCAAGCTTCAGCTGTGTTGTAATAATATATCTGATAGCGTGTATCAGAACTCCATTCCTTTTCAGAGCTGAGTAATATTCCATCGTGTGTATATGCCACATGTTGTTTATTCATTCGTCTGTTGATGGACGTGTGGATTGTTTTCACCTTTTGGCTATTGTGAATAATGCAGTGATGGACACGTATCTGAGTTCCTGTTTTCAGTTCTTTTGGGTATATGTCCAAGAGTAAAATTGCCAGGTCACATGGTAATTCTATGTTTAACTTTCTGAAGAACTACCAAACTGTTTTTCACGGCAGCTGCACCATTTTATGTTCCAAGCAGCAAGGCACGAGTGTTCCAGTTTCTCCACATTCTCACCCACGCTTTTATTTTTTGTTTTTGTTTTTTTGCTGTTGTTGTTGTATTATAGCCATTCCAGTAGGCGTGAAATGGTATCTCATTGTGAGTTTGCCTGTTGACTAATGATGTTGAACATCTTTTCACGTGCATATTCATCATCTGCGTTATCTTGTTTGGACTAATGTCTGTTCAAGACCTTTGCCCATTTTTTAAAAAATTATTTTTTTATTTATCTATTTTTGGCTGCTTTGGGTCTTCGTTGCTGTGTGAGGGCTTTCTGTAGTTGCGTCGAGCGGGGGCTGCTCTTCGTTGCGGTGTGCAGGCTTCTCATTGCGGTGGCTTCTCGTGTTGCGGAGCACGGGCTCTAGGCGCCTGGGCTTCAGTAGTTGTGGCCCATGGGCTCTAGAGCGCAGGCTCAGTAGTTGTGGCGCCTGGGCTTAGTTGTTCCGCGGCACGTGGGATCTTCCCGGACCAGGGATCGAACCCATGTCCCCTGCGTTGGCAGGAGGATTCTTAACCACTGGACCACCAGGGAAGTCCCCTTTGCCCATTTTTATATTGGGCTGTTTGTCTTTTTGTTGTTGAGTTATAGGAGTTCTTTATTTAATGTGGATAAGAACCTTAACAGATACATGATTTGCAAATACTTTTTCCCATTCTGTAGGTTGTCTTTTCACTTTCTTGACAATGTCCTTTGATGCGCACAAGTTCTTAATTCTGATGAAGTCTAGTGTACTGATTTTTTTCTTTTGTTGCTCATGCTTTTGGTGTCATATCTAAGAATCCGTTGCCAAATCCAAGGTCATGAAGATTTGTCTGGGGCCCCCCTTACAGGACAACCAGAAGAATGGATCCTAACATTCGACCTATATTCAAGCGTTCGTTGAACACCTACTTTGTGTAAGACACACCTCTGGGGAGCACCCGGGACACCTTACCTCCCTCCCTACTTCTTGTGTGTGTCAAGGGGCCACCATGGTTGAAGTCCCTGGTGCCCAGAGCCAGGGGAGAAGGACTGAAAACAAAGACCAAAAGGTGAGGGCAGTTGGGGAGAGAGGAGGGAGAGGAATGAAATGCCCATTTCCTGAGTTTAGGGATTCATTTTGTAAGAATAACAAAGGGCTACATCAGCAAAAGAGCAGATGGAGCGGTATTTGAGTAGAAACCTGGCAACCCTTTACTCACTGTGCAAACTTGATCCAGTTGCTTCACATCCTCGAAGGGAGAGCGTGCCGGAGGGTGGCGTCCAGCGTTCACGCTCTGTAATAAAGTCTGTGACCTTTGAAAAACAACCCACTCTCTACTCCCCCCACCATGGCCAGAGGCAGCGGTGGCCTCTAATTTAAGCATCTGCTGAAGTAATAAAGATTTGACACTCCTCTGCTTGAAGCCATATCGCTGCTTTAGAGCAAAAAGAGAAACGGGAAGCGGGGGCACGGACGTGGGGTTTGCTCCGTTTTATTTCCAGTTTAAGGGGAGAAAACTTGAGCAAGCCTTGATGGGTGTTGTCTATGTTTTCTCAAAACTGGGTAGGAGGACTTTTATTTGTAGCTGAGAGTCCCATCAGCCTGACTTTTAGAAGCTTTTCCTGGCCCCAGACTCCTTGTAGAGTAGATCTCTCGAACTCCACTTTAATTTGTACTTTTATATGCAGTTAATTTAGAAATAAGGACTCTGACCTGAGCATCATGAGACCTGGCTTCTAATTCCAGGGCTGCCACTGTGTGACCCTGGGCTGGTCCTATCTCCTCTCTCTAGGTCTTAGTTTCCATGTCCTTAGTAAAGTAAGAATGGGACGAGATAATCTCGAAGGTCAACACGCTCTCTGATTATATCAATCTGTGGGTCTAAGATAATGGTCCAGAATGTCTAAATTGCTTAGATAGTTTTTCATTGCTTAGTTTTTCACCGCTAAAGTAAGGAAATGAAATATTATTCATATACCATGTTAAATTTTTAAAAATTGTTACACACCTGCCAGGAATTACATTTATTAATTGATTCATTAAGTATATACGATGTAGAAAAGAAAAGCTTCCTAATCAATCGAAGGATCTAGGTTATGAGAACTTGTAGGATATGGCCAACCTGTCCACAAAGGTGAATAATGGAGACAGTTCTCTATGTTATTTGTTCTATTTTAATAGTGATGAATTTTAGACATCCCCTCCAGGCTAAATTTGAGGGGTATCTGATTATTTTATTCCTGCCCCCTCCCCCATGGGTTTTGGAATCTCACCGTTGAATTCCAAATATAGACGTTGGCTTTTCCTTGCTTGTGGTATTGCACAGCTGTCACTGCCATGCACCCAGTTCGTGTAATTGGGCTTTGCATACTAGGAAGGTAATTGCTAAATCCTTTTCTTCTGCCAGAAGAACTTCTCATCCCTGGAGCCCCCTCAGAGACGGCTCGTTTATGAAAAGCCAAATTAGGAGACTGGAAGGGATGAGCTCTTGCTACCAAAAGGAAATAACATTTTTGGAAGTGACATTTTGATGACCACTCAAATGATTAGGATGCCAATTAGAGTCTAATTATTGTTCTACCAAATATTCTTGGTATTAAATGAATGTTATCTGGGATTTAGAGAGAGGTGGCAATAAGTCTGATTGCAGCAAATGGACCTGTCTTTCCTGGTAGAGATAATACTGTTGCCAGATCCATCTTCTTTCCTTGTAAGGGAGATGATTTGGAGATATCACCTGCCGTTTTGTGTGGGTGACTAAGGGATCTGCAGATCTGCATTGGAGTCCACGTCCCTCTCCCCAGGCCCACACTGCCGTCTCTCCGCTGGACATTGGAAGTGGAAAAGGGCCAGCTCTCATCTCCCCCTTTCCACTTAGGGGCTCCCTTCCTCTCTCCCCCTGCCCTCCACGGGCACCCCAGCCCCGTTCCCAGGGCTCCTCGCCGCAGATCTAGCCCTGCAGCAGCATCCACTACTTCTTTGTTTCGTGAAAGCGACATCAGCAGTAGCATGTTTATTGCATTCGCTCTGTGCCAGACACTCTTCTAAGCATTTTACACGTATGACTTCCTTTAACCCAATAACAACCCTCTGGCTGGTGAGCGAGGCGTTTGGATTAAGCTTAGGCAGTCTGGCCTTAGAGCCGCTGCCATCAGCACGTGCTGCTCTCCTCTCCAGCCACCAGCCAGGCTGGGTCTGGGGGACCGAAGCCGCCTCTTATATGCACCCCACTCCCGTCTGTCTCCATCCTGCAACACCTACATCTTCTTCCATTTTCATTAGTACCTCTTTTAGACTGGAACCGTTATTGAAATGTGAATTATCTCACTTTATAGCATATATTCTGCTCCCAGGCTCCTTACTTCATTAAAACTGGAATTTTTAAATTTATGGACAAGATGTTATGCTGTCTGTGATCTGCATCAAAATAATATGTTGGGGAGAAATGGGTAGGGATACAAATGAAACAGGTTGAGAACTGAGTTGGTAGTTGAAATAGGGCGAAGGGTACACGGGGATTTATTATGCTATTTCCCCTATCTTTGTGTTTGAAATTTTTCAACAATAAAAATTTTTTATCACCAAACTTCTTATTTGTATCAAAGGCAGTTAACTCACAGAGAACAGGAATAGTAATAATAAAAATTTTTAAGAAGGAAAATAAACTGGAAATTTTTACTCTGTCACATACATATGTGTTTAAGGTGCTTAAAAGGGATAGCCAAACAGAACTGGGGTGAGCAAAGCCCTAGTCTAAGGGGCAGAGGCTGTGGATAGCAGGTGCTCCAGTGACGCCCCAAGTTCCCTTTGGTCTTAGATGCATTCTTTGGAAGAGCGCTTCCTTTGTGATTGAGGTATGTCGACCTGAGTGCTTAGAGATTTATATAATCTCCGTGTTTACAGGGACATAGGGGAGGACGCGTTACATAGCCGAGCAGTACGCTTGGCATCAGGATTTCAGGAGCATCTGGAGCTGTCTGGGCACTTTTTCAGAGCCAGCTGCCGTCATTGTATAGAGGATGCCAAGAGCCCACAGGAAGACAGAGCCATCGGCTCTGAGGCCAGAGCGCCAATACTTTTGAATTGGGGTGAAGGGTTAATTTGTAATTGTTGGTTTGCGTTTCCTAACTCTCTCTATGACACCCCGATGGCTTATAATGGGACGTGGGTAGTTACAGTTATGAGAATGGGGTCCGAGCTGGGAGGGGCTGTGAAAGATCTGCAGTGTAGAGGAAACCATGGCCTGGGTACATCTTTGTCAAATCGTGCGCCTTTGAGATGGGCCACCGTGATGCTGGTGGGCATCTCTGGAATCTGTGAAGTTTCCTGAAAATTCAGCAAGCTGGAAAGGCCTCAGTCCTCAGAGCTCCAGGGATCCCCAAGAGGACACAGGAGCGAGGGCCCCTCAGCAGTACAAAATATTGTTGAATCTCGGGAGTATTTCAGGGAACGTGTGGCATTTTTAGGAGGCTTTTATTTAGCTATACTCTGCTTTATGCGGTAGGGATGGGCCCAATCAGTTGAGTGGCTTGTCTGTAATTAACGTCTCAGAGGCAGTGGAGAGCTATGGATAAGCGCTCCAGCTCTGGAACCAGACCACCTGTGTGCAGATCCTGGCTCTGCCACAGCTCTCTGAGACCCTGCATGGTCACATGGCAGAGTTGTGCTCCATTTCCCTCCTCTGTAAATGTAACAGTACCTGCTTGGACCTTGTTGGGTCATTAGGACCAGCGAACGAGGCAGTTCCTGTAAAGCAATTAGAAGAGCACTTGGCTGCAGTGTTAGCAAAGAGCTTGTTGTCTCAGCGAGTCTGGGCTGTTGTAACAAAATACCACAGACTGCGTGGCTTGTACGCAACAAACGTTTATTTCTCACAATTCTGGAGGCTGGGAAGTCCAAGGTCATGAGTGGCAGATTTGATGTCTGGTGAAGGCCTGCTTTCTGGTTGCAGACTGCCCGCTGTTCGCCCAGTGGAAGGGGCAAGGAATCTCTCTGTGGCTCCGCCCTCATGACCCAATCAACCCCAAAGGCCCCGCTTCCTAACACGGTCACATTGGGGATCAGGTTTCAACATAAGAATTTTGGGGGGGGACACAGACTTTTAGTCCATACCACTTATTAAGGAAATAATAAACATGTATTCTAACAGTTTGGTTCCATAAAGTTGTACATTATTTTCAAGGGTCTCAGATTGAATCCTTTTCTAAAATGAGGAAACATTTTGTAAAGTAAATAACTATTTCTGATATTATGTATTATACGTTTGAATTTTCATATATTAAATTTGGGTAAAATGATAGCTGTCATATTACATTTCCTCTCTTAATATAAGAATGTTAATTTTAGGTAATAGCTAACCTTTTTTTAGCACCTACTAGCCTGTATCTGAAGTACTGTTCCTGTTGCTTGTTATGTATTAACTAATTTAATCTTCCTGGTAACTAGCTACATTAATTACTGTTATATTTCTCACGTTACGGTGAGGAATCTGGGTATAGAGAAGTTAATTGGCTTGCCCAAATTCACACACTTAACCTGTGGTGATTCTTTATTTCTAGCTGCTGTACATGTCATGAATTCCCTATTCTGGAAAGTTCTCAGGCAGAAGTAGTACAACTACTTGTTGGGGGCTGGGTGGTAGGGGGTGCTATCAGAGGGGCCTGAAGCATTTGATCGGGTGCACCTTCAGAACCTTGGTTGTAGGTAACAGACGTGACTTGTCAATTCAGGCAGAAAAGTCATGCATCTACCAATGCATACCGTTTAGCACACAGGATCCACAGAAGGCTAAAGAACAGGGGTGAGCAGAAATTGAGGAGGCAAAGCCCCCTGCCCCAGTCTGGGAGGATACTGTTAACTCTGGAGGGCTTCCACCAACCCGGCTGCTACCGCGGCCCCCAGGCCTGGCCATGGAAAACAACTTCCAACGGCCCGTCCCCCTGCCCAGACCTCTGGATGCAGCTCGCTGGCAGGAGCATCTCACTGGCCAGGCTCAGGTCACGTGACACACTCCAGTTGCTTCCCTCCTTCGTTCACCCTTAGGTTTGGCACCTGGAAAGCAGAGTCTGTTCCCCTTTTATCTAGGGTGTCCTTACCCCAACTCCTGCCTGAAAATAAACAGGAGAGTTTTGAGGTGATAGGCAGCCAAAATGACAAATGTCCCTTCCGTTAAGAGACTTCGACTAGATGCTTCCCAAGTTCCCTGGTAGCCCCACGATTCTGAGTCTACTCTTTATGAGGGCTGGTATTTCCCTGGAGCACCTGGAGTGGAGCTCTATACCGATTAGGCTTCCATGAATGTTTCTCACTGAAGATAATGAGTATGTTGGCCTTTGTCACAAAAGAAAATAAGGATGCACACTTATTTATAAGCTCTAGCTTTTTGATTCAGAGCAGAGTGTTTGAGCTGTGAGCTTTTGTTTATCAGGAAAGAAGTTGATGTTTATCGTTCTTCTTCACAAAAGGAGGCAGAAAAGCACTTAAACCTTTAAATGTCTCCGTGTACACATTTAAGTGCTTAGTGGTTATATTGCAATGAATTCGTTGAGTGGAGCTGTAGAACAAACCTCATTTTGATCATTATCTACCTACTTCTCTCCACATACTGACTCCTTTGCCTACTTCCACCAATGTGATCATCATTCTGGTTTCCTTCTTCATCATCCCTCATCCCCCTTCCCTAAGTCAGTTTCCAAGCACTGGCTTTTCACTGCTTGGCGTTCTCTCCTTAATACCTGTCCTGCCCCACGTGCTCCCAGCCCGTGCCGCCCCACACCTGGGTTAGGTCTTCCCGCACCACCCCGTCTCACCCACTTGATCTTCTCAGCGAGGTGCTTTCCTCTTTTTACACCCACTGTGCTTCTTAAAGGCACAGTAATGCTTTCTTGTTGCTCATCTGTGTAGCAGAGCAGGTAAGAGGGCTCTGGCGACAGATTCAGATCCCAGCTCTGCTATTCAGTGTTTTTATTAGTGAGAGGTGTATCCAGAAGTAATGAACAAAACCACCATATAGTGAGTGCCTTAACCAAATATGAGTATTTTTTCCCTATGGCAGGAAGTCTGAGGAGAGGCAGCTGCAGCATCTCATGATATCAGAGGCCCGGCGCCTTCTCTCTTTCTGCTCAGTCATTCTAGAGGGTAGCATTTGTCCTCATGCTTCTCACTTCCTGGCCGCCCCACCTCCAGTATTGAGTCTGTGTCCCGGGCGGAAGAAGGACCAGGGCTGAGGGCAAAGTGTATGCCAACTGCAGGTGCCCTCCCCTTAACTTCTGCCAACATCCTGGTCTAGGACGGAGTCACATGTCCACCCCCGAGTTTTTGACGAAGTGTGTCTCCAGTGGGATCAGAATAAGGGACCAAGTGTCCGTTTTACATCCTACACCATCATTAGCATGGGCTTATTAACTGCTTATACTTCGCTTCTTAATATATTTTTTAGGGCAGGTTTTCACAGTAAACCAACCAGCACAGTATTTACTGTGACTTTCTCTGTGAATACCATTTAAAATCCTGGAATTCTTTCCTCTCCTCTCACCCCTTCACTTTACCTGTATCATGACCTTCTCTGTGGCTGCTTTGTCTCTCAGCCCCAGCCCCCTGCCCCTCCCTCCTTGGGCATCCATGAATCCTAAGCATCCCACCTGTCCTTCTTCTCCGCTCCCGGGCTGCAGGGAGCGTCGCTGGAGAAGAGGGGCCACGTGGTGCCGTAGGTGCCACCGCATGTCCACGTGGTGCCGTAGGTGCCACCGCATGTCCACATCAGTCTTTGAGGTGACCCTGATGGGAGCTGTCTGCCCTCTCAGGGTGAAGGTTTTGTTGCTGTTTAAGGCTTTTCTGTTCATTTAAAAACCTCCTCGGGAGAAGGCCTCACGTGAGAAGCCCATTGTTCCAGGGGCCTGGCTTTCTAACCCATCTCTGCACTTTCTTCTCTGCCTGCTAGTTCCCCTCAGGTTGCCTCCCCAGTCTCTCTTTCTCTCTGTCTCTTTCTCTGTCGTTCTCTCTAATAAACACACACACACACACACACACACACACACACACACACACACACACACACACACACACACACACACCCCAGCATACACAGACCTTCCGTGTTCCCCAGTCTCTCTTTCTCTCTGTCTCTTTCTCTGTCGTTCTCTCTAATAAACACACACACACACACACACACACACACACACACACACACACACACACACACACACACACACACACACCTGCATACACAGACCTTCCGTGCCATGGGTTTGCTCCCGGGTATGTAGGCCGGAGACTCTGGGGGCCCCCTTCACTCCCTCCATCTCACCAGCCACCCGCTCCTTCCTTGGGTGGCCCTTCCTTGCTGATTCTAATTCAGACACATTTCTTGCTTCTGTCCTTGTTTCTGAAGTCCCTGGACCATTCTATCCACCTTATTCCTGGCCTTCATCCACCCTGGTCATACACCCGCCTGGTCATACACCTCCCTCATCCCATGATCTCCCTTAGGTTCTGACATGGTCGTGTCACTCTATGCAGAAACCAGAGGCTCCTCATGGATTGGGTGACCTGCATTTGTAGATCTCCCGCCTCAGGCGGGCACTGAGGAGACATTGAAGACAGGATCTCTGCCCTGGATAGTTTCTCAGAGTGGGACTGGGCTGGGCTGGACTGGGCTGGGCTGGGCTGGGCTGGGCTGGGCTGGACTGGGTTGGACTGGGCTGGGGCGGGTGAAGACATCACATTAACACAGGTATGAACTCTGGGAGCACAGAGGAGGGAGAACCAAAGCTGGGGAGGGGGAGGGAGATGGAACAACTCAGACAAGGAGCCACCACGTCAGACTCTCAGTGACGCGGCCCCAGCCGCGCCTGCCTTCTGGCCGCCCGTGCCCTCAGCTGGGTTTATACTGGACCCCTTGTCATTGGCACGTCGAAGCATCCTCTTTCGTGCCTCCACGTCCTTGTTTGTCCCCCCTCTTCCCGGAGCACCGTTTCTGAATCCTAGCTGTGTTTTCTCCCTTCTCATCCAACAGAACTGGCTCAAGTACCAGTCTGCCAGGACGCCGTTCCCGATGCCCGTGACCGCTTTCCCACAGTACTTTCTGTTTCCTCCTCTTGGGACACTTGTCAGTTGGGACCTTGTATTTGAGTAGTTTGTGTACCTGCCTCTTTGCCTGTATTAGATGAAAAGCTCCTTGGGATCAAGGGTTGTGTTGTAGTCAGCTGTGGATTGCCCCCGGCTTCTGGCCCAGGGGGCTGCCTCGGGGGGCGCCTCGGGAGGGTTCGGAGGAGCAGGGTGCTTTAAGCATTCCAGGGAAGCCGATGTGGTAGGACTGCTCTTAGTGCGCACAGACGCACACTCACACCTGCCCAGCTGCGCCACCGGCAATTCTTACCTGTCTGCATTTGTTCTTCTTTCCAATCCAGTGCTTAGAAAGAGCCATGAAGTTTGCCTTTGAGGAGTTCCACCTCTGGTACCAGTTTGCTCTGTCACTCATGGCTGCTGGAAAAGTGAGTCTCCCTTTCTGACATGCAGTCCTCTGTGTTGATGGTTAACTTGAATTTCATGGGATGATGTGATGCCTGGTAGATGTCTACACCAGCTACTTGAAACTGTCCTGTGGTCATTTATAAATGAGTGATCGAATTTAATTATTTGGGGGCCAACATGGACACATCATTGAGAAGAAAATTTTGAAATTCTTGCCTTTTTCTAGTGTTTGTAACTTTATCTGAAGCTGTAAGGTCAGTTCTTCACACTGACCCCTTTCACTCATTTGAGAGTGTAAACTATTCCTGGCAGGGGAAATCTGCTAATTATCTGTAGCAAGATGTGATCTGAGACCGTGTACGGTATTGGTTGAAAGCAAGGGCTGTGGAGAGAGAGGCCTGGTGCGGACCTCGAAGCCGTGTGAGCCATGGCAGGTCACTTAGTGTCTCAGCTTCCTCTTCCGTCTCATGGAGAAATGGTACCGACTTCATAGAATTGTCATCAGGTAGTGAGATGATACCCACAAGGTGTTTAGCATAGGACCCCCAAAACGAACACACTCAATAAAGATAATAGCCACTGTTATTCTTGTTAATTTGGGCCCTTTAGTGAATTGTAAAGTCTGAGACACAAGATTATTGGGGCAAAGTGGAGTTGTATGCTTTCCATTCTGAATGGTATGCTTTAAATTAGATAGTTTCTTTTTTATAATAATGTAAACCTCCACTATCTTTATTTTTTTCTTACTTTTACAATGGCTACACAAGTAGGGAATAAAACTAGGGGGATTCGGGGCAGCGTTTTCACTTGTTTTAACCACAGTTTACTCCCCGGTCCCCCAAAAGTTCCAAGCTCAGGTTATCTCCATCCCCAGGCCCTTGCTTCATTGGGTGAAAGTTGGAAAACCTCATTAAGAGTGTATCCTAACCAGAAACCCCACTGGGAAGGCTTTAGTATTTGGTTCTGTCAAAAATTTTGAGTTTCACAGAAATGATCTCCTTTTGCCAAGTCTGCTCGCGCGGTGAAGGTGCTGAAAGAGTGCATCCGCCTGAAGCCGGACGACGCCACCATCCCACTTCTGGCCGCAAAGCTGTGCATGGGCTCCCTTCACTGGGTGAGTGGGGCTGGGGCCCTCCGCGTGTGCGGGGGCTGCCACCCTTTTGATTCCTAGGCAGAGAGGAAATAGTAGCAGTGCATCAGCTACACAAAAGCAAGGCTGTTCAGAGCCCCGGGCTTCTGGCCCAGGCTACAGCCCTCCTCAGGCCTCAACCCCACCCCAAGGACTTCGGGGAATCAGTACAACTCCAGGTTTTTCTTTTTCATGGGAATGTGCTTCAAAAGTAGAAATGGTAAGATGGAATTGGAATTCCTACTCAGACGCATCCTGTATGTAAGTCATATGGGACTGAAAAAGTCTATGTCACTCAGTGATTCCCTCTTAGGAGAGCCTGAGCTTTTCTGTAAAGCCAAGAGTCAACCTCTACTTTAGCTCATGTGTAAACCCAGCTTCCTTCATTCCTCTTCCTGCACAGAGGCTTTCCGCTTCCAATGTTCTTGTTCAGCTTTGAATCTGGGAAGAGCCTGATTTGTAACAATTGTAGTACCTCAAAAACGTACTGTTTGAGCAGAAACTAGAAAACTCAATTGATCGCCACATACAATGGAGTTTTAATGTCTTTCTCTAACTTCATGTCAAGGTTAGTGATAAGAAGAAGTTGCCCAAAAGACTGAGGCACGTGGCTAAGGTTTTCTACCATGACGGTCCTTGCTGCTCTTTTTTTTCCATTTATTCTCACCCAGCAGGGCGAGAGTAAACATTGTGAAGAAAGTGTCCTACTTTGGTCAAATTTTTCTTGGGAAAGTGTGGAAGAAAAAACACATTTTGAAATGTGGCTCTCACCTGAAACACAGCCGTGAAGGTGTTGTGTGGTCCGTGCAGGTTTTAACACTTTGGTGTGGCAAGTGAGGGGACATGCAGGCAGGCCCCGAGAGTGGCTGGAGCAGTGGACCGAATCTTTCGGTTTTGAAAATGCCAGCTTCCAGCTGTGACTCTGCCACACTCCTTCCAGCGATGGCATCATTCATCACCATAACACCTAACATAAACCTGACTCTCTTTTACAAGATGAGAATAACAAATCTTTTCTGTATATTTTTTACATTTTTATCATTAAAATTTCCAAATACCGCAAAAGTAAGGAGTATAATCAACTATCATCCATGTACTATCACCCAGCTTCAGTAACATCAGCACTTACCATACCCCGAAGGAGCGAATCTTATTATTTTTGCCTCTAGTGAGCTGTGCAAAAGGTCTTATTGTGGGTGTAGTTTACAGGTGCACATTCTTCCCTTTGGAATCTGCCAGTGCGAGGTCTGTGTGCGGTGTACTGTAAAATAAATAGATGGAGTTTTGAAATTTCTAACAGCTTGTGGGAAAGAGAATCCAAGCCTAAAAGATTCTTTATGTCATGCAAAAAAGGAAAGACCCAAGCACAAAATATTTCAAGAACTTTATTCTTTACAAATTATACATACATGTATACATAGCTTCTGAATACCTAGCACAATCTAATCACAGAGCCAATCAGTGAAAAACAGAGACGACAAAGAGCCCCACCAAGTATGCAAGTGACCTTGGAAAAGAGGGCAAAAAAGCGATAAGGAAAGGTTGAAAGCAAAAAGGCAAGGTGGGAATCCTGAGGACTGTTGAGAAGCTGAAATACAGAAAACAGAATCACCAGAGTGGAACTGGAAGATCTGGGAGTTATTTTCACAGTGACTCATCAGAAATCGCTTAGGACAGCAGATGCTTACGGGAACTCATGTTAGAAATTCTGCAGGATGTTGGTGTTGTTTTTAACTTACCTGGTTTTTCAGTTGGAAGAGGCTGAGAAGTTTGCCAAAACCGTCGTTGATGCGGGAGAGAAAACGTCAGAGTTCAAGGCCAAAGGCTACTTGGCCCTGGGGCTTACGTACAGTCTGCAGGCCACTGACGGTGAGCGAAGTCCCCGCCCACGGGAGCTGGGGAGCCACCAAGTCTGCACTGCAGGACCGGCCCATCCCCTGTCTCAGGAGGGCGCATGGCTGGTTCCTCGTTTGCCATCCTGTGGGGACCTGCCACCGCTGTCCTCTTTGCTTGGACCGGTCGGAGAATGGGAGGGAAGAAATGCAGGCCCTGTGCCCCGGCTCCCAGGCCCTCTTCACAGGTGCACTGTGCTGGTGGTGCCCAGCTGGCAGCTGTAGGGATCTGTCCTGAGGAGTGAGGTGAGCAGGGCCCTGAGAGAGAATTCACCCCACCCGGCCTTCACCTGACTCTGCCCCAGCGCTTGGCCTGAGCTCTCCCCATGTGGAGGGATGTTGGGTCTTAGGCTAGGAATGTAGAAGCATTCAGGGCCCACCTCCTCCAGAAAGCATCCCTTGATTTATCAGTACCTGCCCCTTATCCATTTGCACTTTTTTTTAAAAAAAAAACAACTCTTTTTTATTTATTTATGTTTTGGCCGCTCCGCGCAGCATGTGGGATCTTAGTTCCCCAGCCAGGGATCGAGCCCATGCCCCCTGCAGTGGGAGCGCGGTGTCTTAACCACTGGACCGCCAGGGAAGTCCCCATTTGCACATTTTAATTCACGGATACGTACACGTGTAGTATAGTGGCTCACAGCACCTGCAGTGACATTACACGTTTGGGATGTATTTACTGTTTTGGTGGATGGGCTTCCGGCTAAAAAAAAAAAATCTTAATTATGTTTTCTATACTTAATGAGTTTTCAATTATATGTTTGCAGAAAGGGTAAATTGGTAAATTGTTTTTCTGAACTTTCTATTATTCCTTTTACATTTTGTTGTTAAATGTAACACAAATACCAAAAAAAATCTCAAAAATGATTGTCCAACTCAGTGAATTAGTATAAGGGAAAGTATTCTTATAAGCAGCACCCTGCTTAGGAGATAGAACCTTGCCAGCTACCTGGGAGCCCTTTACCTGCCCGTCCCAATCACAAGCCCCCTTAAGAGAAGACACTACCCTGACTTTTATGGTATTCATTTTCTTTTGCTTTCTTTGTAATTTTGCTATAGTTTATTTTACATGTTACCCCAAATCTTTCTTTCCTCTGCCCTAAAATATCAAAGACCCTGGAGAAGTTTTGCATATCAACTGATTTCCAATCATAGATTTTTTTGCTAATTTTTCATATACACTGACAATACCCAGAACACTTTTTTAACTATAGTAGGCTTTCAGTGAAGGGTAAATTTCATAGCATATGTTTATCCATATAACTTCTTAGTTGAGACTCTACACCTAATTTTGGGAGAGTCACGTGACCCTGCTGGGTCTCATCTGTATCCACGGTTCTCTTGGGACAGCTCTCTGGATGCCTCTAGCTCATTCACTGTTGTTCTAAGTTAGTCATGGCTCACAGCTACATCCAGCTCTGGGCAGCCTTCCACCATCCTCAGCGCGATGTCAGGATGGGATCTGCCATGTTGGATTTGTTAGATAAGGACCATCTCCAGGTGCAGCCATCAACAGGTTCCTCTAGGAGTTTTTCTGTTGTCCCCGTAAAAAGTACCTTTTTAGTTTCTACAAGGCTCTAAGGCGGCATTTCTCACATGCTGTCTACAGGGGAAGTGTTGAGCAGATTTTCCAGTATCAGTGTTGGGTTTGCCCTGTCTGTCCCTGGTGTTCACATCAAGGCATTAAAGGTCCTAGCCATTGCCTCCGTGAATTAAACTGGCCTTCCATGGCATCAGGCTAGTGTCCTTGGTTTTCGGTGCCGGAAGGAACTCTGAAGGCCGTCAAATCCACCCACTGGGGCTTGAATCTCTTCTCTTCCATTCTGGCAGAGCCATTCTTCACCCGTGAATTACATGCCTGCCCTTGAGAATGGTTTCCTCTCTGGAGTTCCCAGCTAGTCTTTTGAAGACAGGCTGCTATTCCTGGGGGTACCAAGAGTGACCAGCCAACTCTCACTCTCGCCTTGGCATGGTTCCACAGTTATGCCCAACAAGTGCAAGGGCCTCAGGCTGACACGGCCTTCGTTTCCCATCCTCGACAGTGCCTGGGACAGGACTGGGCACATAAGCTCCCAGAATTTGTTGCTCTTAATCCAGTCAAATGTTTAGTTTTTGTGATGAGTTTTCTATTTGTCAGAAACTCCCTGATCTCCCATGCCACTGACTAATCGAACCCTTTTCTTAGCTTCTTTGCGAGGGATGCAGGAGGTCCTACAGAGAAAGGCGCTTCTTGCATTTCAGAGGTGAGTGGGAGTTCATCTTTTCACTCGGCTGTACATAATGACACCAAAGTATGATAAGTATAAAAAGAAGAGATATTTATAAAGATTATGTAAACAGTATTTTACCCCTGGGAGTCTTTCCTCCCGAGTACCGAACAGACAGTATAAAACTTGCTGCATCACTTGTTGCCATGTAAATCTGCACCCTTGATATGTTTATTCATTCGGGCACATTTTATTCATTCCTAATAAAGCGATTTCAGCTCTAAGAGAGGTACTTTTTTATGTCTAGGGAGATGATTCCTTTTATTAAAGACATTTTTTATCATCTAGAAAAAGCATCATTCTTTGCAACCTTTTTTTTTTTTAACATGTCAATCTGCAGATTTTTATATTACGAAATGAAAAGGCCAGATTTTAGGGCAGTCTCTGAAATACTTATAAGACAGTCAGGCCAGCAGGTCCCAGGCCTCTCCATCCCCTCCATGCTCCATAATACCTTATGCTTATCTCCATCACTGTACCTTTCATGAAATTAGGAGAAGGCCTTATAATTAGAGACCGCTTGCATGTCACAGTGGCCTTTCACACCCCTTACTTGATCCTCACCCCACACCAATAAGGTAGATGGAACAAGTCGTGTGTTCACTGCAGGTGAGGGACCGAGATGCAGGGATGAAGAGCCGGAATCCTGTAGCTATTGAGGTCAGGAAGGTCAAGGTCTCTGACACTGACTGGCTTCTCTGGTACCTACTACACCACACTTCCCTCATTTTATTCTTACTGCAGGCATAATAAATCACTAACATGAATCACTGTCTGAAAGTATAACCCCATGATGTCCAATCTAGAATTGGTATTGATCCTGTCAGCTTAAACATACCTGAGTTACTTGATTTCTTGGAATTATATTAGAAACTTAGTTACTTAACCAAAAGTTTTACGAGGACCTCTCAATACCTAATAACCGTTGTTAGATTTCTTTCCTTAGAACTAGGGCTGCCTGTAGGTTTGTCACAGTGTACATGCTCCTTTTTATCACGAAATCATTAGCACTTGGTTTCAGTTAGTCTGAAACACTTTCATCTCTTTTCTTTCCATTTCCTAGCAGGCGTGCCCATAGCTCCTTCACGCTGCCAGTCCCAGACTGGTTAATGACAGAAGGTACCAACTGACAGCAGCAAACAGACCTCCTATCTGTGTGCTAAGTTTTTGTTGATATCCTTCAGCACGGAGTGTGGAAAGCATTTCCATTTCAAATGATTTGGAGTTTTAAATTTTCCAGTCCTAGTTTGTAAAACCCACACATGGATGCCTAAGAAAGTGGTCATTACATCTGTTTCACTGTTTCACTTTCCTTAAATCAGCTCGTCTTACTGGCTCTCTAAAAACAGCCATGGTGGTGGTCTGCCTTGAGCCGCAGAATTCATAACTTCATGTTATATAACAGCTGTTCCATTGGCCTGAATTTCTTTTTGTTCCTCTTTTGCTTAGTTTCTAATTCAAAGGGATTTTTAAAATATTAGTTCATATGGGAATAAAGCGGAATAAAATCCTACTAACCTACGTGATTCTATTGGGGAAGGCTAACCTAAATTTGTATTTATGTGTATTTAAGGGTATTTTTCAAAGTAATAAAAATATTTGGTTTCAAGTACGCATGAACTAGGACTATCCTAGTGTACTGTACAAAAGTCTATAAGGGAAAGATTTTAAGTAAATAAGAAGGATCTGTATTACTTCTTACATGTAAATGAGTATTTAAAAATCACTTGGATGAGAAATATTTTCTTACTATATATTTTAAATCTTCTCCCCACAATTCTGTTAATACTATTGTTTAGCAAATTTGGTTTAAAAAGAAAACGGTGTATCTCAAAAAGTGGTGAGGTTGCAGATATAGCGTGTGAAAATTAACTCAGTTATGACTGGAGTCAGAATTCAAAAAGGTTTGCTCTCTCCTGGATTCAGAGAGGTGATTTTTGAAGACATCCCAGTTGCATGATTGCATCTTAATGTTGAGACCCTCAGCTGTTCATACACTCATAAGCTGAGCCCAAGAGGCTGAACCAATTCATATGTCCTGTACAAAATTATAGTGAAGAAAGACTGTTGTTTGCAAAGCTTTCTAAGATGCTGTATTGATCTCAGTGGTGGCTCCTGGGGGCTCTCACATCCTACAGAGAAAAGCCAGGCTGGAAACAGTCGAGCGCATGTCTCAGTGACTTGCCCCCCAGCGTGCAGGAATCCGGGCTGCGTGGTGTCACTGGTGTTTATCACTCAGTGTGGTAGAAGGGACACAGTCTCACAATCTCACTTTTATTTTCCTCTCCCACTCCTAGCTTGAATTTAAGTTTGAATGTGGTATGTTTTGTGGGTATGGAGTGACCAGCCAGCCCGGTTTGTTGGGAACTGAGCAGTTTCCCAGAATATGGGACTTTCAGTGCAAACACCAGGAAAATACAGGACAAACCAGGACAAGTGGGTCATCCTATGTGTGTAAGTAATGGGAGGTCCCAGAGTAATAGATTTAACCAGGTTTGCACTTTTCTTTCTTAACATAATGATACACTAATCCCATGTCTACTGTAATCAGGATTGAAGGGGACTTCAAGGAGAATCGGCTAAATAAGGCAGCAGGGTGATACGGTGGAGAGACCAGGCCTCGGAATTTCACTTCTGGCTTTACCTCTTTTGCTTGATGTTCTCGAACAAGATGCTTAATAGTAGATGCTTCATAAATTGTAGTTATTATTGTTACAAGGGGTACATGTCTTAATGGGCCAGGGTCAAAATTGATCAGCTATCTCTGTATTCTTGGTTCAGCTCCAGAGGATGTTGGAGCCAGAGTTCAGGAGAATGATGGGGTGGACCTCAGGGCAGTCTAAGTTTTAGCCAGGTGATCTGGGAGACCCATCGCATGCACTCCAGTAGCAGTCTGGCATACCCTTCTCAGGGCACTGCTCGTACTGCACTGTAATGATCATTTAGGTCTCCCCCTCTGTGGTGTTGGGGGGAGCTCCTCAAGGAAAGGCACTTGTATTATTCATCTCCAAGCTCCCTAAAAGTTAACACAGGGCCTGGCATCACAGTAGGTACTGCATAATGTGGATGGATGGGTGGATGGATGGATGGATGGAGAGATGAAGGGGTAGATGGATGGATGGGTGGATGGGTGGATAGATGGGTGCCCTCAGTGGGCCAGTGTCTTGCAATTCTTTCTTTTCCTATGGAATAAAAATGGAATTAATGAGTATGGAGGTGCTTTGACAAGGGAAGCACTTTGTGAGCACCCCTGTAGTGACATTTTTTAGGTCTCTGATTTTCTCTTAGCAGCCTCACCAGGTGCTCACAGCATGGGAATAGGATTCATAGCGCTGCTCTAAATTCACGTACAGAGTCCAGCAAGCTTGCAGTTTTCAAGATCACTAATGTCCTTCCTCTCATCTGCATTGCTTGATGATTTCTGTCAAGCACATTTTCTGTGGGCATACAAAGTTGGTGTTGTCACAGGAAGCCTAGCTGCCGAAGTTGTCCCGCGCAACTGGAGCACGTTTTCAGGACTCTACCTGAGATGAACATCTTGCACTTTTTCTAGTTTTTTGAGCATCTCCATGTTTCCTTTTTTCTTTCATAAGCTAAAGTGGCCAGTTTAACGTATTAGCCAAATTCTTGAAATAAGGTTTTTTTTTAAATGTGTCTGCTTAAGTTGTGCCTCATTAGAAATTTGGCTGTTGGATATTCATTATTAGCCAAGTTGACGATTCTTCCGACGTTGTCCTAATGTACCCCAGTGATGCCAAGATTTCTAGCACTTCTGTTTGTTTCTTAGTGCTGTGGCTAACAGTTAATAATCATTTGAAGAGGCTAAGGTAGGGCCTTTGGTCAGAACTATTCTTATCCACACCCTGAGTTCAGCAGACCATTGTCAGCTTTTCACTTGGTTGGTGTTGGGTAGAAACAACCGTGATTTGATTTAACTTCATTTGTAAAAACTCTAGACTGTGCTGAGAAAATTATAGCTCTGTGGAATTCTTTTTGAGGGTTGTAGAAAGCTGGTTTAATTGTGAAGGAGGATGAGATAAAATAAATAATGCTAAATTCAAAGTCTCTTCATAATCCATTTTGTATTCATTTTCCCTGAATAATTGGGAGAGACAGAAACCATGACATTCCAATCTCACTTTTTATGAACACCAAAGAAAAATATTCTTTGATGTATAAATTCATGGAAAAACCAATGCCTGTCAAGTAATAAAAACTGGGGCATGCTGAGTAGGCCTCTGCTAGAAATAAGACATCTCAAAGGGCAACACAGGCAAATCCTCCGCCTCAGCCTCTTAGACTAAAGTGAGAGGAGTCCTAAGGCAGTGTCTGGAGGCAAACTTACTAGTGAAGATTCCCCAGGGATGGGAGTTTTGCTCTTAAGGTTAAAAAAAGGACAGAGAACATCCCCCACCCCCTAGTTCCCCCCAGTTGCTTGTGGTAAGATACAGTTGACTTCCACATAAAAGCAAGAATGACGTGTCTGCCATCAAGTAGGAGGTCAGCATAGCCTCTTCCCATTGGTGTCAAAAGCCAGTTGATAGACTAAGTCTGGTGTCTGGCCACAAAGTCTTACATGTCTTGGTTGCATGTAATTAGTTAAACTGCATGGAACTTAGTAGAAGCTTCAAAAGACTGAATGAATATCCTCCATTTCTCTCTATAGTTCATCAAAAAACCAAAACCTCATTTTACAAGCAAAGCCGGGCCTTTGATTTTCATATGGTTTCTCTGAAATCCAGAAATTTGGATAAAGTAGTGTTAAGACCAAGCGAAAACTTAACCAAAGCAGCTGTCGCCTTGCCAAGTATGCTCACAGCCTCACCGTGTCCCAGCGTGACACGTGGAGCTCTCCTGCTCAGCCCAAGGGAGGCGTCTGCTGGGGAGGTCAGACCTCGGGGCCTGTGGCTTCTTCAGCCCCAGGCTCCTTCTCAAAGTCAAGCCCATTGGCTGCCATTTCAGATGCTAAACAAAACAGAGACATGCTCCTGTGTCATTCCCATGTACAGTGGCAAGAGGAAACATGCATGCCATTTGTTCGAGGACAGAGGAGAAGAGTTTAAATGAAACATTAAATAGTTAAATTAAATATGGGGCCTTGGTAACATAATTAATAAGAACCTACTGTATAGCACAGGGAACTCTACTCGATACTCCGTAATGACCTATATGAGAAAAGAATGTAAAAAAGAGTAGACATATGGATAACTGATTCACTTTTCTGTACAGCAGAAACTAACACATTGTAAATCAACTATACTCCAATGAAAATTAATTTAAAAAAATATGGGGCCTTGGTATAAATAAAAATACAAATGGGAGTACTTGTTTGACATGGAAAGTAACAATGGCCTCTCTCATGTACTAATAGCTGCAAATGCTTTTTCAGGGCCCACAGCCTGTCACCTACGGATCACCAAGCAGCTTTCTACCTGGCTCTGCAGCTTGCCATCTCCAGACAGGTCAGTTCTCCAATGTTCCCACACTTGGTGCCTGTTCCGTCTTGATACAGTTTGAGGGAGTAGCTGACCTGCTTTCCTTCACCTGAGGCTGACCTGGAGCCAGGGACTCTCCTCAGAGGCCGCTGCCTCCTCACAGCGAAGACCCTGGTGTTTCGGTCAATTGGAGCACCAGCTGTGAAGACACAAGGCAGGCAGGCTCTGCTTTTGGAGATTAAATCTGCAAATCTGGAGGGCCCCACCTGGGGTCACATGGCAACAGGGGATGCAGCACATGATGTAGACCCTGACGGAGGAGTCCTCAGACAGCCTTTGTCCCTTGCTAACAGAGCCCAGTGGTGAGCTGCATGGTGGGGATTTAGTCACTGGTGAGGCCTGGTCATCATAAGGGTATCAGTGATTGACAGGAAGATGCCAGCGAGTGTAGACAAAAGAGACCAGTTCCTTTCAAATATGTAGAAGATATGAACAATTACACACAGTGTCTCCTCGAAATAGGAGACTCGACAGTATTCTCCTTGCTGGAGGTGCAAGCTTTGTTGGCCTTCATCTTCCCAGCGGTAGCTTCCAGAAGCTGCCTTTGCCATTCTCATACCCTCCCGTTCCCTCCCAGCTGTTCAGGAGACTCCGGCCCCATGTCTGCCTGCCCACCACGTGCAAGACACTGGTGGTAACCCCAGCACAATCCTAAGTGCTGACTGGAGGGTGAATCGAAGGTCAGTTCCCCAGACATGCCATTCCCCTGGCAGGCCTGGGCTGTCCACATGTATCTGACTTCCCGGAGGCCAGGGAATGCTGCCAAGAAGTGGCTCCCCTTGGCGACCTGGGGACCAAGGAAACCAAGAGAGCTCACCTGGCACGGTGTGGCTCACAGCTGGCCTGACCACAAGCTGCTGCAGAGACAGCTGTGGGCGGGTGACCGACCGTCCAGTCTCTCTCCTCCTCCAGGAGCTCCGCTCGCCTCCTCCTTGAAGCCCCCTTCCCATAGCAGCCCGTTCCTCTGCTTCCTCTTGCCCAGCTCTCTTGTTCAGTATCTTTCTCACTAGACCTTAGGTTCCCTGAGGGCAGGAACCCACATCTGTCATCACTGCTTTGCGCTGGCAGCGGGGACACTGCCTGGCACGTGGTAGGCCCTCACTAATACTCATTGAATGAAGGAACCAGCTTCGAATTCCTTCAAGTCCGCCCAGCCCTTAAGGACCTCACTTTGCACCCTGTATCAGTTTTTTCCTGATTACACTAGTCATCCCTAAAAACGGATATCATGAGTGTACCTGCCTTTTGACCCTCCCAGAATACCAGTGCTGTTTACACAGCAGCCTGTGCCCCTGGGGAGGGGCGCAGTAGATGGAGCCTTCTGGGTTCACTTCGTGAAGTGACGTGTAGGGCCGGATGATCTCTTCCTGCTGTGATAGCTGGAATTCTACGGCTCAAAACAGAAAGCCTCTGTAACCAGCATTTTTAACTTACATGCATCAAAAATGGTATTTCGGAGAGGAAAACGAATAGATTTGGTAAAGACAGAAGTCACGGTTTCCTACTAAGGAGCGAGGTTACTGAGGGTTTGGGAAGAAGCAGGAGAGCTGAGAAGAGGTCCAGCCAGGGCCCGGAGTTGGAGGGGAGACAGAAAGGAGTCCCTGGGGTGACCGTGTAAGAATGCTTCAGTCTTGAGCCTGTTTTGAAATCCAGCTCCAGGTTCTAATCCTCCCTAGGTACTGTTAAACCTGCATAGAATCTCAGGTGTTCAGATACCCGTTATGTATGCATTTTATCCACCCTTGTGCTTGGGTGATTTTGAAGAAAGTCTTGAAGAGCTGTTGGATTTTGAAGGTTAAGGTTGTATCTGATCCTACTTAAATTTGGACACACCTGCTGTGTATGTGGCATTGCAGTTTGTTTCTTGGGTGGAGTTCCTTTGGATTGTAGTTTGGAAAGGTGTGGGGTTGGTTAATTTGTTTGCATAGTTCCTTGATGTCTAACGGAGATGCAGGACAAAGGGACTTGAAAAGAATCACAGGTGTCTGATCCTTTGGAAAGCTCTGTTTAAGGTTCTGAAACTTATCAAGCAGTTTAATTTCAGTACACTTAAAAAATCAGAACAGTTCAGCTAAGTCAGTTTCATTCCAATAAAAACTGCTGGGAATTTGTTATGTGTCTCCATTTAGAGTGAAATTATCTTGGGCATAATCGAAAGTAAATCAGTTTTGTGGAAAAAGAGACAGATTATTTAGGGAGAAGTAAACGATTTGGTATTGGCAGTTATACTGAGAAACAGAGTCTCTTGTATCACTTCATTAGTCATACTGTTGCTTGAAGGGGGCCTCTGTTTTCATGTTTGTGGTTAATATCCTGGGGCTGCCGTGAAGATGGCTTAAAATCTGAGTGTGGCACATGGTGAAACAACTCCTGATATATACAGAGAATCAGATACTGAAATGGTGGCTCTATGTGTGTGTGTGTGTGTGTGTGTGTGTGTGTGTGTGTGTTTAAAAATTCTTTCTGGTTTTGTTTTAAACCAGATACCAGAGGCTCTGGGGTATGTCCGCCAAGCTCTTCAACTTCAAGGCGATGATGCCAACTCCCTGCACCTCCTTGCCCTCCTGTTGTCAGCACAAAAGCATTACCATGATGCTCTGAATATCATTGACATGGCCCTGAGTGAATATCCAGAAAATTTTATGTAAGTGATACTGGACTTGCTTTTCCTTACACAGAAGCTATTGAATTTACTTCTCCCAATCTTTCTAAGTCCTTCATGTACTTCCTGGTGGTAAATAGTACAGAATCCCCTTTACTCTTGTTTTTTCATGATATTTAGAAACAAACATAGTCTTCAGGTCAACCTGAGTTGAAATACTTTATCCATTCTTTCCCATTGTGTACCTTTGAGACATACAAGATGATTTTAAATGCATTGTGGATGAACATTTTTATTTTAATAGCTATGCATTTTAAAATGTACATTAGAGAAAATACAGCTGCCTATCAAAGTGTGATTTCATAGAAATTATTGCTCAGAGGGAGACTAAGAATTTTTAAATGAGTTGTTTTAAAGTGAATTTAAAGGGAAATATTAATATACATGGATATGGCAAAAGCTATGTTGAACAAACTCCAATGACTGAAATTTGGGAAACATTGCTTTGTAGCTTGTTTGTCCCACGTTCCATAAAGGACTCCATTACTTCCAGGTGATCACTATATTTTAGGCAACTTTGATCTGGATACCTGACCTCTTTGTGTCTTAGGTTTATTCTCTAGGAAATGGAATTCCTTAAATCAATCAGCAGTGTTTGTTCGTAACCTAATTGTCATTACACACTGCCATGTGCTGGAATTGTCTGCGTCTTCCCGTCTTCCCTCTGAATCCCTGAATCCAGGCCTGTTGATTAGGCTTTGTTGAGAAGGACATTGTCTTTTGGGCTACTCATTTTATCCTCAGTGGAGTAGCTTAGTAACCAGTACACAGTGGCCAGAAACAGTAAACAGTCCCGCAGGCTGGCAGGTTCTCATTGTCTAAGTGGCAGGGTCAGCAGTGGGCGGGGGCGGCCTGGGGCAGGGGGAGAAGGGAAGGCAGGCTCTCTCCACTTCCAGAAATAATGCAAATTTTAAGTGGACCCGCCTTGGCTTTATTTCTCTGCCTCATCACCTCACTGTGGTTTTAATCAGTGCGTTTCAGCAAACTCCGCTCAGAAAATCGGTTCACACGTTTCCATTACAAACATTTCTTTGTCTTCAAGTGAAAAGGGCACTTCTCTTCTCCCCATCGAGAAAATTCTCATTATAATCCAGGAAACCTCTGACTAGAGATTTCTCTTGTAGGTTCAGCTATTTATGCAGAGTGAATTAAAGAGCTTTGCCACTTGCTCACGGAGTACATCTCAAAATGCACACGGAGTGCATTTCTGGATTTTATCCAAAGCTGGTTAGCCCGTGGAACCGTCAAGTGGTTAAAGCACTTTCAAAAATACTCGGCCCTTTAGCCCTCAGTAGAGTAGAGCCTGATGCAACTGAATTCAGTTTCTCTCATCAATACTCTTATAAAGTGGCTGCCCCTGCCTCCCAAGCCCAGCACCTTCATTGGATGTTTGTTAGATGTTAGACTCCAGCGTGTGGCCCTTGCGTAGACAGCCTGGGGTGTCATCTGAGAGGAGAGGAGGCTTATTAAACTAACAGCCACACTGCACGGTAAGCAGTAAACAGTGGTGGCTAATATGGTAATGCCTCCAAGTGACAGCAGCTGACAGCCTTTTCAAGTAGTAGAAGTAAGGAACAGCAGTAGAGGTATTTGAGGAATGCGAGCCTGTTATTTTAATGTTAAGCTGTAAGCTCAAAAAAGCAAAGCATATGGCAGCAGGGCTGAGAGCCTCTGATGACTTGCTTGCTTTTTAAATATTTGTATTTCTTCCTTTGTGATGGGAAACTTCTTCCTCCCAAGAATACTTTATTAAAAGTTGGGGCCAGATATAGTCAGTGGATCCCATGGTTTCTTCCCAACCTGGCTGAAACATTTCAACACCAACCTAAATGAGATTACGTGGGCACCTGTCCCAACTGCCATGTAGCATTATCCGTATGTTTGTGACAAGCTTGTCTCCAGAGAGCTGCAGACTTTCGGAAGCCTGGGATGTCCTCGTGTCTCTCGTGTCCCAGCAGCCACAACCTACCACAGACTGAGTATGTAGTGGATGTTCCCTCGGCCCCTTCCCTCTGCTAGGGTCAGGCCTGTCCGACTGTTGAACCAAGAAGTGATTTCACTAGCCTCTTAGCCTGATGCAGAGAATTACAGAGCTTTTTGGTCTCCATTAAACGTATTCAAGATACTTAGCCACCATCTTTTATCACTTCATGGTGACAGTAAGGACGGGTAACCCTGGAGAAACCAGGGGCTCCCCCAGGGGCAGTGAGCTGTCCTGGTCAGTGCATTGAAGGCATTCATACGTGGTGATCACTCAGTAATTGAGAGGCATTCATATTAATAGTATTACTACTGATACAGTGTCTTCAAATGTAATATTTTAGAATCCTTTAAAATGATTAAATATTGAGTAGAAGCAAAAGACTATTTATTAAATCTATTCAAAATAATAATACAACTAACCTATGTATACCCACTTCTTAACTTAAGAAAAAGAACATTAATGTTGCCTGTGAATTTCTTGTGCACTCCTGCTGTCCTCTTCCCTGACCTCTCCCTGCACGGGTTAACCACCATCCTGAATTCTAAAAAAATTTTTAATGATCTCCTTACACCACTCGCTTCATTGCTTAACATTGTGTTTCTGAGGGTCATCCTTCTTGCATACAACAGCAATTTATTCATTTATACTGACAAATAGTACTTTATTGTATAAATATACCAAGATTTCTTTTTCTAGTTTACCGTAAGCGGATATGTGGGTTGTTTTCAGTTTTCAGCTGTTACACGAACGATGCTGCTGTAAATATCCTTGCACAGTCCTCCTGGTGCCCATGTGCAAGTATTTCGTCAGGTAGACACCTAGGAGCGGAACTGTTGAGTCATAGGATGCGTGTATCTTCAGTTTTACCAAATAATTCCAAACTGTTCTCCATAGCGGTTGTGTCCGTTTACATCTCCAGCAGCAGTGCCCACGGGCCCACGCAACTCCAGACACCAACACTTGGTGCCCTCAGACTTGTTGGCTGCTGGCTAATGGTATTACACTGTGAGTTTAAGTTGCATGTCCTCATTATTAATGAGGTTGAACACCTTTTTCATGTGTTTATTGGTCATTTAGCTTTTCTCTTTTATGAGGCACATATAGAAGTCTTTCTTCTTTTCTAATCTGGTTGTCCATTTCATACTAATTTGTAAGATTTCTTTATGTTATGATTAAAAATGCTTTTGTTGGTTATATGCATTGTAAAAAGCTTCTCCCAATCTGTGTCTTGTCTTTCCTTTTCTCTTAATGATATCTTTTGATGAACAGAAGTTCTTAATTTTAAAGTATAGTTGAATGTATCAGTCATATCCATGGGTAGTACTTCTCTGTCTAGTTTAAGAGACCTTTCCTAAGTTATCTTCTCAAGCTCTCTCATGTTATCTTTCATCCTTGAGGCTAGGAGTCCATCTGGAATTGACTGTTTTATGTATGTGAGGTGTAAGGGATCCAGGGTAATTTTTTCCCATGTGGATACCCAATTGTCCAGCCACATGTATTGAAAAGATTCCTTTTGCGGTTTCTCCCCAGGGCCACTTTTGTCTTAAACCAAACGTCCATCTGTGTGAGGAGTTGTCTGTGAGCTTTCCACTTGGTTCCATGGGTTCAGGGTGCCCACCTCTGTGTGATTGCCTCTCTATCGTCATCCTTTTTTTTTGTTTGTTTTGGTTTTGGGTTTTTTTGCGGTACGCGGGCCTCTCACTGTTGTGGCCTCTCCCATTGCGGAGCACAGGCTCCGGACACGCAGGCTCTGTGGCCATGGCTCACGGGCCCAGCCGCTCCGCGGCATGTGGGATCTTCCCGGACTGGGGCACGAACCCGCGTCCCCTGCATCGGCAGGCAGACTCTCAACCACTGCGCCACCAGGGAAGCCCCTCTATCGTCATTCTTACAACTTTATTATACATGAGGTCAGTCCACCCCTGTAACTTGCTCCTCAGGGATATCCTGGCTGCCCTCAGGCCTTTGAGCCTCCATATAAATTTTCAAATTGGTTTTTTCACGTTCCACCGAAAAAAATCTGTTGAGATTTTGATTGGAATTACATTTAATCTAATAGCTTAGTTTGGGGAAAATTAGATATCTCTAATTATTTAGGCCTTTAGAAAATACTTTTTAAATGAAGCTTTATAATTTTCTTTATACAGATTTTGTTGATGTTTACTAGGTTTATTCCTAGTTACCTGAAAAAAATTCCATGCTTTTCTATTTAAACCTCTATTAAGAGTTTAGGGAAATTTCCTTCTTCCAAGAAGGCTTGCTAAGAGTTTTTTTTTTCATCATGAATTGATATTGAATTTTATCAAATGTTTTTTCAGTATTTATTGAGATGATTATATGATTTTACTCCTTTAATCTGTGAATGTTATATTAATTGATATTTTTAAATGTTAAATTAACCTTGCATTCTTGGAATAAGCCCAACATCATCATGATCTATTCGTTTTTTAATGGATTCAGTTTACTAGTTTTTTTAAAGAACATTTACATTTATGTTCATGTGTGAACTAGCTTGTAATTTTCCTTTCTCATTATATCCTTGTCAGGTTTTGGCATCAAGGTTAGGCCGGCCTCATAAAATGAGTTGGACTAGCTCTTTTTTGTGTGTTTTGGAATCTTTGTGTAAGATGTGAATTATCTGTTCCTAGAATAATAAGTTTGGGTAGAATTTGCCTGTAAAACCATCTGGGACTGGTCTTTTTTTCCATGGAAGGACTTCTGATGCTTTTTAAAAATGATTATAGTATATTCAGGTTTTTCTACTTCTTATTTTATTAAGCTATGTTTGATATACTATATATATTTTAAGAATTTGCCCATTTAATCTAAGTTCTAAATTTTATTGCCTTAGAGTAGTTTATAATGTTTTTAAATTATTTATTGTCATACAGCATCTGTGGTTAGGTCTTTTCCTTTCCTCATTGCTGTTTAATGTGCCTTTTTTTTTTTCTTGAACAGTCTTGCCAGAAAACTGTCTGAAACATTGATCTTTTCAAAGAACCTTTAGTTTTTTTTATCATCTCAACCGTATATTTACTTTCTCTTTTATGAATTTCTGTCCTTATTTCTATTATTTCTTTTCTCCTATTTTCTTAGAGTTTGTTCTGTTTTGTTTTAGTTGGTTTTCCTTCTTAATTTTTTAAGTTGGATGTTTAGTTCTTTAGTATTGTGCCTTGCTTATTTTCTGACATAAGCATTTAAGATAAAATATTCCGCTATGTACTCCTTTAACTATAAACCACAAGTTTCAATATGTGAAATATTTGTTATTGTTTCATTCTAAATATTTTTAAATTTCCATTATTATTTTTTGATGAATTAATTATTTTAGAACTGTATTTTATAATTTAAAAATATATGGGTTTTTTTTTAACTTATCTTTTGTCAATGGGTTTTTAACTTCATTGAACTGTGTTCAGAGACTATAATCAATATAAGTTTGAAATTTGTTGAGACTTGTTTTATGGCCCAGCATGTGGTCACTACTTATAAATATTTCATGTGTGCTTAAAAAGAATGTTTCCTGCATTTGGGGGTAATTTTTTGTATATTTTATTACGTTGAGCTATCAACTGTGCTTTTCAGATCTTTTTTTTCTTATTGATTTTTTTTTCTACTTAATCTATCAGTTTTTGAGCAGAGGTATATTGAAACTACCTCTGATTGGTAGATTGTCCTGTTTTACCACATAGTTGAAGCAATTTTTTTTCTTCTTTTTTTTTTGCGGTACGCAGGCCTCTCTTAAAATGCACCTTTTAAAAGCTGTGCTATTAGGTGCATTTAAATTTAGAATTGCTATGTCTTCCTAGTAAATTCAACCTTTTATCAATATGTAAGTAGTTGCATAATTCATTTTGCCTGAAAGTCTATTTTGTATGATGGACACATACCTGCACACACAAATGTATATGTGTACATATACATGTATACACACATAGTATGTGTGTGTGTGTGCGCTTAGAATATCTTTTTCCATTCTTTGAACTTTTTATATTCTTATATTTTACATGCACTCTTGTATTCATTAAATATAGCTGTTTTGTTTTTTTGTTCCAGATAGGCTGACAGTCTATCTGGAACATTTAGTTCATTTCCATTTATTATAAATAGTGACATATTTGTATTAGTGTCTCCCACTTCATTTGTGTTTTCTATTTGTCCTGCTCTTTTTTCATATCTTATCCTCTCCTTTCCTACCTTCTTTTAAATAATTATGTTTTTATTACATATTTTTCCTTTACTAATTTGTAAGAGAAACGTTCTATTTTGGTTGTTTTAGAAATTTTAGTGAGGGTCTGTTGTTGGCAAACTTTCTCAACCTGTGTCTAAAATTGTATTTGGCCTTTCTCTCAAAAGAGATTTTCAAACTAGATCTATGATTCCAAGCTCACATTTCCTCACAGCACAGTGATCTTGCTCCTTTTGTCGTTGTTGAGAAGTCAACCGTTGGTTTAATTTTAGTTCATTTTAATGTCATCTGCCTTTTCTCTCTGGCTGCTTTCATTGCCATTCTTGCTGATGCTTGGCATTTTCACTGTGATACAGCTAAGAGTAGGTCCTGCTGGGGACTTTTTAAAACTGTGGATTGGTCTTGTTTGTATTGTTTATCATTTCTAGAAAATTCTCAGCCATCATTTCTTCCAGTATGTCTTCTCCTATAGCTGGCATATCACTGGATCTTGCTTTTGTTGTTTAGTCTGATAAGTTCTGCCTTTTGTGTCAAGTGTTTGGTCCATTCACATTTAATATAATTAATGATGGTTGAATGTACGTCTGCCATTTCTGTATATATCTTGTCTCTTTTGTTCCTCTAATACTGCCTTTTTCTTCTGTTGAAAACTTGTTTTTTTAAACCCTTTAACTATTAAATGCCTAAACAAAAGGATGAAAAATTAGTATTTGCTGATTACGTATTAAATGTCTCTAACACACTGTAAGTTTTTTCCAAAATAAAATTTAACAAAGTACACATTTTTATATTGAACAGTGTTCACAGATTCTGATAGATTCGCTTTCTCTTGTACTTGGTATAAGAGCCTCAATCATTCTTCTTTTAAAATAGAGCTTTGCAAAAATTTCCTAATTGATTACTGTATTTTACTTAGTAATTTTCCTCACTGGCCCAAGAATGTAGAAGTAGATGCCAGGTGATGTTGGGAACAATTGTTTCTCCTAAAGACAGTGTGGTGGCCAGGGCTTGGTCAGGCCCTCACAGACTTCGTGTTTCTGCCACGGGATTATTCATTTTTAGATAAAATATCGCAATGAGAACTGACAGTTTGTTACTTTTGTCTCTGGAAAATATACCAGATAGTATCATGCCAATGGTGGCACATTTGAGAACTTTAGTATAACTGAGATATTTTATTCTAATTTCAGCAAGCCTTCCAATGGCTGCTAAGGGCAGCCACACCAGGGTGTAGTTTCTTGCCCTGAGACAAATTGTGGTTTTACAACTTTCCTAATTACAGATTTTTAGTTGATTTGAACTTTACTCTTTTCTACTTAAGTAAAACACATACAGACACTTATTCTCCGGCTCTCAGAGAGGTCATCAAATCAACAACACACTTAAGAAACCATCAAATGTTACTGCAAAGCACAAAAAGTAAATTTTGAAACCTCTCAAAGATAAAAATACAAGTGGGATCATTATGGTGTTTTCTGATCCACGACTTTGATATATCAGATATTGAAACAAATCCTCAAGCCACCAGATTGGAAAACAATCTCTTCTTCTGTATGTGGTCTTCTATTTTCGTACCCGTGGAAACAGATTTTTTCAGACAATCGTGCTGCTTTTTACGTCAACAGGAACTAACTGTATGGAAAGAAATGAACATATATAACGTTCATGCATTCATTCATCCATTTGTTCACTCATTTAGCAATAATAACCACTAGCATTTATGCACTGCTTTGTGACAGGCAACTCCTATCCGCACTTCACATATTTTAAACTAATTTAATCATCATGAGACCATCAAAGGTTGGTAGTATTATCATCCCCGTTTTACAGATAAGGAAACTAAGGCATAGGGAGGTTTAGTGATTTGTCTAGTTGTGTACCTAGTAAGTGGCAGAGTCATGCTTTGAACCCAGGCAGCCTGGCCTTGGCCTCTGTGCTCTGTGCCTTCGAAGCATTGCGTTCTTCCCACATTCCAGTTGCCATGTGAGGTGCTGGGCATGCCGCCATGGACGAGAGAGAGGTAATTTATGCCCTCTTCAGGCTAACAATTCAGATGAACAGGATTTTTATCCTACACCCTCCGTTAATCTCTTCAATAAACCAGAAAGATTGATGGGGATCATTTCTTGAGTGGAGTATACATACCTGGTTTAAAAAAACCATTACTTGGCAAGTAAGATTGTACCTTTTTCTCAGTCTGTCTCACTTAACACACATAGTCTCAAAGAAACTCAGTTTAAGTTGAAATATCATATTGAGTAATGTTTTGATGTAGTGATTACTGAGAGGCCAGGTGTTATGGACTATTTTTATGTCTGAGCTGAGTGATGGAGTAATGAACATGCCTATTAAATTTGCATTTGATAGAAAGTTGGAACTCAAGAAAAGAGGCTGTTCATCTAATTAAACTAGAGAAATGATTCACTGGAAACCTGAAGGATGTCTGGGAGGGATGAGTGCAAGGTAACCAACCCAGGGATGCCTGTTCCTCAGATACAGGCTGGGGAGGGGATCCTTGGGCAAAGGAGAGCAGGTGACAGCCTAAACGACACCACAGACCAAAGTGGAGTGGATTCAGTGGTGCAGCAGCTTATTTAAAATCAACTTTCCACAACAACAACAGCAAAAGGACTTGAATAAAAAGTGGACAAAGGGGCTTCCCTGGTGGCGCAGTGGTTGAGAGTCCGCCTGCTGAGACAGGGGACATGGGTTCGTGCCCCGGTCCGGGAAGATCCCACATGCCGCAGAGCAGCTGGGCCCGTGAGCCATGGCCGCTGAGCCTGCGCTTCCGGAGCCTGTGCTCCGCAATGGGAGAGGCCACAACAGTGAGAGGCCCGCGTACCGCAAAAAAAAAAAAAAAAAAAAGTGGACAAAGGACTTAGATAGACATTTCTACAAAGTAGATATTCAAATGGCCAGTAAGCACATGAAAATATTCTTAGCATCACCAATCATTAGGGAAATGCAAATCAAAACCACAATGAGATACCATTAGGATGACTATTATTTTAAAAAAAAATAACAAACAAAAAAAAAACAGATACTAACAGGTGCTGGAGAGGATGTGGCGAAGCCGGAACCCTTGTGCTCTGCTGGTGGGAATGTATAATGGTGCAGCTGCTTTGGAAAATAGCGTGGCCATTCCTCAAAAAAATAAGAATAGATTACTATATGATCCAGCAATTCCACTTCTGGGTAAATACTCAATAGAATTGAAGGAAGGAATTCAAACAGAGGTTGTACACTCATGTTCATAATAGCAGTATTCATAATATCCAAAAGGTAGAAATCACCTAAGTGTCCATGGATGGATGAACGGATAAGCAAAATCTGGTCCATACATAAAACAGAATGTTATTCAGCTTTCAAAAAAGAAGGAAATTCGAAAAAAAGAAAAAAAAGAAAGAAAGAAGGAAATTCTGACATGCTGCAACACAGATGAACCTTGAGGATGTTATGCTAGAGAAACAAGCCATCCACAAAAGGACAAATACTGTATGATTACTCTAAGATGAGGTTCCCAGAGTAGTCAAAATCATAGAGACAAAGTAGAGTACTTAGTGGATACAGGGTTCCAGTTCTGCACGCCTGTCTCCCTGTCCTCCTGGGAAGAGAGCTTGTCTGAAGGCCTGGCTGCTGGGAGAAGCCAGGCCAGGGCAGTCACCCCAGAGCCAGCCATCCCCGATGGTGGCATGCAGAAGGTTTATTTATTTCAGTGCTCTCATTTACAATGTCTCAAGTTCTCCTAGATATCTCGTCCCACCATTCAAAGTGTGGAATATCATCTTCAGAATTCATGCAGGGTGTTTCCTGGAGATCTCTGGATCCCCAGCCCCTAACCCAGAGCTTAGCTTGCTGCAAACATTACTACTCGTTTGTACACTGACGACCCTGCTGAGCAGCCTAGAGGCCTTAGTTCACAGCGAAGCATGTTTACCTGTGTTTCGTCTAGTGTCTGTTTCCGCTTTCACTCTGCTGAGTTCCGCTACATGATAAAATGATGATGTCTGCTGATTTCAGGGCTCACATACCGCTCCTGCTAGGTACCCAGCCACCTGTGAGAAAACCTCCAATAGTACAAGTCCAGGTGAATGCCAGTTCATTTGTAGTGGTCTTTGCATTTTCAGTTAATGACAAACAAAACAAAAACACCTGAGAGCTAAAGGAGAGCAAGAAAAGAATCTTCAAATTTATCTCCTAAGCATTCCTGTGGGATCCTGAGCTGAAACCAGCTGGTGGGGAATGCATCACCCACCTGCAGACGGTCAGACTTGCTCTGCTTTAAACATCCCTCCAGTTAAGGGTGAGAGAGCCCGCTTTCTGCCAAGTGTGTACCAAACCTCATGATGTGCTACGTGAGGACACAGAGAAGGTAAAGAGAGAACGTGGATAAGACAGGGCAGGATTCATGAGAGCAGGTTCTGTGCAAGGACCCATGGCTCCATTCGGCCTGTGATCCCAGCGGGATGCCTGATCCACCTCTGGTCCCACGGAGCTGGCCAGCTTCGTAGCACCCCGCTGCTCTCTTCCTTTCTGGCGCCCTTCTTGACTTTGGGTGGAGGCTGCCATTTCTAAATTACAGAACTTCATGGCTCCCTTAGAGTCTGTGTCTCATCGGGCTGAGCCCTCTTCCTTCTAGGTCTAGGTGATTGTAGGATCCCCACTCTTTGGCATCTGCCTTTATCCCTGAAAAGGGCCCCCAGTGCATCTTTTCTTCTTGAGCTCCCATCCTCAGACGTGGGAATGTGGGGAGATCCAGGCCGTGGCAGCCGAGTCAGAAATAAATCCCGCAGAGACGGCTTTTGGGGAGCGGCCTGTCAGTAGATCTGCTCTTGGTTCGCCCCCTCACAATTTTAGAGACGACCAATGGCTTTGTGGTTCAGACAGAATAGATTATTTCTTTTTAGAGCCGGGATAGTTCAATGGAGAACTTTTTTTCAAATGTTTCCTGTTCACACGTTTGTATAGCAGAGGGCTCACCGGGCCCAAGGCACTTGCTCACCGAATCGCTCACCAGAGCTGGGGGCAGCTTCTCGGCCGCCTGCTGCCCTGCACGCCGTCGGCCCCTGGTTCCACCCGGTCCGACCGTGCTCAGGAAACCATCCCGACTGCTGCTTCGTGGATAGCACTTAATGAAAGGGCTCCCTTCATGAAACTGTCACGCTCAGGCATGGGAGGAGGTCTCCCAAGTCTGGGCAGCGTGAATCCACACATGTTCTCAGGTCAGCCTGTCTTGGTCGTTTCCGGCTTAGGTGCCGGTTCCAGGACGCTAATCGGAGTTGAGATTAATAGCTGAAGTGGGAGCGAAAAATGAGCCAAACTGGGGTTTCTTGGGGTGATTTATTTCAGCTAAATATGTCAGTTGTTTGTTTGTTCTAAAAATATCGTGAGGAGGATGGGGGAGTACTCCAGATTGTTGACACTTTGACTGAAATGAGAAGCAGAGTGTAACTGATACGGGATCGTGCAGGAGTCCCTGCGGGTCACGAGGAGGAGGCGGGATCAGGCTACCGAGAAGCGGCGGCAGGACCGTCCCCAGCGCCGTCACTCCAAGCAGCCTCCCAGGCCAGGATGAGGGGCTGCTAAGTCCTGCAGAGCGAGGTATCTGACCCTGATGCTTCCTTTTGCTGAACAAGCGTGGTGTCGATGTTCCAGGAACCAGCAGATATGGGAGCCTGAGCTGGGGTCAGGCTCACGGCGACTGGGAGCCGTGCTGAATGTCCCCCCCCCCAGACCTGCCAGCACCCTGTGCGGCATCTCCTTCCACGGCAAGCAGAGGCCCTGAAAGTGGTCAGATTTCAAGAACTTCCTCAGCGGTAAAAACTCCCAGACAGAAGTTTACCCATGAGCCGCCTGTGCCGGTCTCTCGACAGGGCTTCGTTCCCGGAGAAGATGCTCTCATAGCAGGAGCCGTGCCCTCCAAACCCTCCCTTGGTGGTCCTGTTAGCAAAGCCAGCAGGAGTCAGCGCGCACTTGGGGGTTTTGTAGAGGAAACCAGGCACTCAGATTTGATCCCTTTAAGACTTGTAGACGAAGGGTTTCTGTCTGGCAGCCTGTGAGCAGACATCTCTTAGAATTCCAGGAGGTCAACGCACATTTCAAAGATGTCTGGATTTAATTATCTTCAGGCTGGGCAGGCATGACTCCAAACACTCCCTGAGATCCTGAGCTCACCTCCTGTTTACTTGCTTGGTTCTGGAAGATGTTTGAGTTTTCCAGCCCTGAAGAGGACCCCCAAAGGCAGTGGGTGATTATCCAGTGCTTTGCAGACTCAGGACGTGCCCTTTATGTGGGCGAAAATGCGACTGGTGCCCCTGGCTTAGTACGCTGCCCCTCACCGGAGATGCTCGGGAAGGACCTGGACAGGGTTGTAGCACATCCACCAGGAAGCCACCCAGAGACTCTCTCCAGATGGAAAGGAAGGTTCAAGACCACAGGTGGGGGTAGCCTTCATTTGTGAGCTTAATGTAGGTGGTTGATGAGAATTGCCACTGAATTTAAGAATAAAATACCCTCAAAATCCTTATTGGAATGAAATAAACACAGGTAGAATTGCCTAAGTGTAGGGACTATGGGAACTCTTCCTTGGATGTCTTTTTTAAAAAAACTCAGACCCTTTGAAGGCTAAGATGGAGAGTTATGAAGTAGAGTGGTGCTTTTTGAACTTAAGTTTGCACAAATCACCTAGGACTCTTGTTACATGAAGGTTCTGATCCACCGGGTCTCGAGTGGTGTGTACTTTCTGCATTTCTCACATGCTCCCAGGGGATGCAGAGGCTGTTGCCCCAGCCACGCTCTTGAGCAGTAAAGCATTATAGGACCTCTCAAGGCCTTTTCCAGGGTTGGGTTAATTGGAAAAATCTATATTTTTTCTAATGAGTCGATGAACAGCACATCAGTACAGCAGTTAGGTGAGCCAGATGATCAAAGAAATTGTGTATTTCCCGTGTAATAGTTGGGTAGACAGAGCGTTCATTCAGGTGACATTTACTGAACAACCACCATTAGTGAGACCCCCCCAAGCAGTGTTTGATATCTAATCTAATATCATACCCCCCCATCCCTTCCAGCTGTCGTCAGAGGGTCCTCAGGGGGCTGGAGGCCTCAGCTCTGGGGCCTGCGCAGCTGCAACCCCACCATCATGGGCTCTCCTGGTGGTGACTGGGCCTGTGGAGCTGCGTCAGGCCAGGCAGCTCGCAGGCCAGTCGTGGCCTTGATCTCCAGTGACAGTGACTCAGCCCCGGGTCAGAGGCTGCTTTTTGCAGAGAACACCACCTCCTGGGATTGGGCTGCCTTGGAAACCCGGCCAGGAGAGCAAGGGCTCCAAGACCAGCAGGACATGAGAAATGCTGGTAACGAGGAACTGAGATGGATTTCCTGCACGAAAGCCACATTGAAACCTGAAAGCAGCCCCTCGTCCCCCCCTGAGGGGTGGGTTAGAGGTGTTTCGAACATCCTCTCCGTGACCGGCTGCCGCTCAGTCCTGTCTGACTTTGTTCCCAGCTGACTCATCTGGGTTCAGATTTCCACCGCCCCTGCTCATCACCACGTGCTTGGGGCGCATCTCTTTCAATTTCTCTCACCATCTGATCTGTGGCTGCCAAGCCATCTTCTCAATTTAAAATTTCATTTCATCATACCTACCTCCTCCCCACCCCTGCCTGATGCACTGTCACTTCTACCTGGTGACAGAGTGGTGACACTTCCCTTCAGGTGTTTGGCAGCCCGCCCCACTCCAGCTCTCAGGTCAGGCTCCTGGGAAGTGAGAGATGTGGGAGGTATCCAAGTCCCCCGTGGCCACTGCCCCACGTGGGCAAATACCACATGCGTTTCCTGCACAGCTGTTTTGCATCCCAGCCTACATTCAGCAGATAAACAAAGACAGGTCCCTGGCATGCTGAGCCCAAGAGCACACAAGCACAGATCAGCACAAAATACCAAACGTTCAAGGTTCCCGTGATGTTCTTTCTGAATCAGTTGCCTTGAATACAGCATTTACGGATCTGCTAATTAGTGAGGGGTTTTGTTTATTAATATGCGTGTTTCCTCCTTGATGGACTTAATGAGCGCATTGTTTATACTGCCAAATAAGATTGGAGGGAATTATTACTTTAGAATTTCTCTAAACTTTCCTAATTTATTTTCATGGACAGTTCTTCATCAGAAAGCTTAGTGAGGAGTATTAGATTTCAGAATTTAGTGATATCTACCCTTTTAGCTTCTTCTCGGGCCCCAGCCTTATATCCCAGACTCCAGACACCATTCCTTGAGTGCACGGGACGCTCCTGCCATTGTCGAGATGGTCCATCTGCCTGCCTGGAAGGCCCTTCCCCAGGACCCCTCCCACCCTAACTGAAAGTCCTACTTCTCAGCTGTCTTGCATGACCCCCCCAGGCCGACCCTGTCTCCTTCCTTTTGTGCTGCCAGAGAACCTTGTCCATATGTCTGTTTGTGTTCATCACATATGTGTATGTAACACTAGACTGTGAGGTTTGGTGGGGAAAGAGACCATGTCTTATTCCCCTTTGTGGCCTCAAGGGCGTAATAGGCATTTTTTTAATGATTGACAAAAGGACGAACAAATTCAAGTTCATTATCAGGCACACTGACATGTAGGTAGTCAGCTGTACAAATTATGGGGTGAGTGAACAGATTACAAAAAATATTTTATACAGATGAGGAAGGAGCTAGATGCTGCCTGGGGGGCAGGGGGTGAGTCATAGGAGATGTCAGACGGTGGGACTTGAACAGGTAGAGTTGGTTGGGGGGCTCTGGGGAGGGGACTTCTAGGCAGGTGGAGGGAGCACAGTGAGCTCAGGCAGGAAGATGGGAGGGCACGTGGAAAAAGCTCGAGGAATCCTGTTGAGTCTGTGTCTCATGGGGGTGGGGCCCGGGGTGAAGCTAAACCAGAGAGATATGCTAGAGGGGAAGCCTAGTGCTTGGGGGCAGTTTCCAGGGAGTGAGGAGTCTTCCCGGGGATGAGGATTAGACATTAAACCTGGCCCTGGTACATCCTCCAGGGTGCCCAGTGAAAAGTCACCAGGCCACATGGCCCCAGAGCTTCACCAGGGGCCTGTATCTTCTTTCTAAGCTCTACACTAAGCCAGACAGTTATTTCAAGAGTTACCTTGGAATTCTCAAAAAATTCCAAAAATGGGGTAAAGTATTGTTTCTGTTAGTTTTAATGAAAAGTAAAGCCTTGATTAACTGCATCCTTCAAGTGTCTAGAATTTTATATGTGCCTGACTTTTGAGTGAAAGAGGCAAGTCACAAAAAGCACAGGCAAATGTGATCAATTTTTTTTTTAGTGTGATCATTTTTTAAAGAACCATGTATGATGTATCCTAGGAACAACACCCCAGGAGCCCAAACTCCACTTTTCCTGCAGCCCTACCCAGATTTCAGGGCCTTAATCTGTCCCTAAGCCAGAAATCCTGCCTAATATTCGTGGCAAGTCTTTCCTGCTGACTGGACTGTAACTTCTCTGAGGTCAAGGGACTGTATTTTATGCCACTTTTATTCCACACAGTATCTAACACAGATCTTTGCACATTTTAGGGTTTTAAATATTTAACACTGGATTAGAAAATGCTACATATCTTCATTAGTGTGGCCAGAACATTTCAAGTCATTCTCCTCTGTTTCTCGTTTGGCTGTTTGGAGTCAAATGGGTTTGGGTTTACATTTCTGTTCTAACAGCGACTGGCAACGTGAACTGGGGCAGCTTCCTTAGCTCTCAGCCTAACTTGGAGGGTTGTTGTAGAGATCACTGATTACGTATTTACAGCGTCTGACAGCTGCTGCTGTTATTGTTATTATTTCACCCATCTTGAAAGCAGAAGCCTCCTGGCTTATAGCTTATTATTCCACAGTTGAGAGCTCTTGTATTTTCTGGAATTGCATTTCCATTTGGGAGTTTTAGCTCCTATTACTTAAGGCTGGCTTCAGTGGTTGGGAGTTGGGGAGGCTCTTTGACCTGAATCTCCAAAGATGCGTAGAGGCTTAAAAAGCAGAAGCGGACAGAAAAGGCATTCCAGGCAGAAGGAACAGCATGTGCAAAGACCCAGGGGCACGAAGGAGAGTGACATGCGGAGGAAGTTGATCGTGGCTAGAATAGGGGATGTACCCGGCGGGCAGAGGGCAGACAGAGGCTAAGCATGTGGGCAGGAGCCAGATCATAAAAGGCACTGCACGTGATGCTAGATTTGGACTACCAGGAACATTGTTAGATTGGTATTTTAGCGAGGTTCTATTCTTCATTAATATCCTGTAAGTATTCAATGAGTCTCTGGGCAAAATTCGTTTTAATTAGATTAATGGACTTTGAGCCAGGTACAGGGAAGAGGAATAGACCATTTTCCCAGCATGTGATGCCTTACTATACTTAAGAGGAACATCTCACTTAATTTGTGGTGGGTCCTGGGTGATGTGGCCGGCAAATGATCTCAGCCCGGCCATCCCTGTGCCCTCTCTATCAGGTTGACAGTTCCACAGATTGAAATGCTGGTTGGTCCCAGGTTTTTTGCCTCAGGGTTTCCTCAGTAGATGGAATCTACAGTATCTTTGGACATCAAACGCAGCACATGAACGCTTATCTTCACATCTGTGCCAGTGTAACTTGCACCCAGCCAGATGTTTTCGAACCACCTTGAAATGTGTGAGCAGGGCTCGGCAAACACGTTGACAAGTCCCTTGTCCTGTTTTCGGCATTGTTCTCTGCCTTATAAACCAGCCAAGGTCTGGGGAATGGCGAGAAGGAGCAGAGTCTCTGAGGCCTCCAATCTCCTGCTTCTCTTTTGCACGCAAGAACATGTCGGAGCTAAAGGCTCCTGGAACTGTCTGCCCATCGCGCTGGGCACATCCGACAGTGGCCGAGAGGCTTTGCTTTCTCTCCCCAGCCTGTGCTCTCAGCTCCTCTTCTCCGTCAGCCTCTCCTTCACACTGCCCCTCTTGCTTCACTTCCAAGTACCTTTTCCATCATTTGGGCTCAGCAATTCTACTATTGTTCTTCCTGTCTGGTTCTCTGAAATCCAGCCCACACCTTTCAACTCCATATCCTGAGTCAAGTGTTTGAAAGCTGTTATTTCATGTTAATTAGCAGTTCTTTTTCCAGCCAAGAAGCCTTGCACAGAACTGTTCCCCCAAGCTGTGGCTTAGAGACGAGCTCTGGTGTTTTGTACTTTGGTACGGTTAGAGGAATCGTGGGTAATTGCTCTTAGAGGCGCAGGTCTGCCTGCCAGGCCAGGACACCTTCCCCACGACTCCGTGGCCCTCCGTGGGCTGGCAAGCTCCGAACCTGACTCAGCCAGAGGACTCGGTGCGCCTCCAGAGAACACCATGGTCTCGGTGGGGTCTCCCCTGGCCAAAATTGCTTGGCACCCAGACCTCATCCACGAGGGTCTCTGGCCTCCAAGTAGGTCTCCACCAAACGCTGGCAGGTGACCGTTCGGCAGCTCCTCCTTCCTTTGTAACACATGTTCCAGTTGACCCATGTTGACTGGACCCGTGTCATGTGGGAGATTCTGGTGGAGAAGTACTCCCACCACCTTCTGGACTCATGAAGACATCAGCAAGAGTTGGCTTCCGGCTCCTTAAAAACCCCTCAGACAGCCTGAGTGGCTGCCATCCCTTGCAGGCAGTCCTGGAAAGGCCTCAGGGAATTTCCACTTCTTGAGGTGTTTTTGAGCAGAAGCCAAGCCCTGTTCTCACATCCGGCCTCACTCTTTACGCCCACCTGCTGGTAGATCAGGGCCTCCATCCGTCTCCTTACCTGGCCTGTTATTCCATCGTCCTAGGCTTCTGCAGACCCAGGCTTGAGAAGGCTGCAGCCCTGACCCCTCTGGGAGCCACCAGCGCCCCCTTGGGCATCCTGTGTTCCATTTGGAGGGAGTGGTTGGTGCTAACCCATCCTGAGCTTGGGTGGCGACTGTTAGGACCGCCCTCCTTCCACCTCTCCCGGGGCAGGGGGTGGACTTTCCTCCTCCGAAGCGCCTGCCCTCAGATGAGTAGTGAGGCAATTCTCCTATGTGTCTAACTTAAGTCACCGGGAACATACTTCTTTACCTTCTGTGGTTTATAGAGAAAATAGTCAGTGAGCAAGTGCTGATTTAAAGCCCACTGACCTCAGAGCACAGTTCTAAGCACTGTGGAAGTGAGGCCAGAGGTTCTTTTATTGAAGGGAGATAAAACCCCCTACTGAGAGGGGTCCTTACACAGATAACACTGATATTGTTTTGTAAAAGTGCCAAGTACGGGCACATAGAAGACCTTTAAAAAGCAGGAGTTCCTCCCTGTCTTTGTCTTCTTTTTATTAACAACAAACACCAGCTGATATGATACACACAGTGTAAAGATAAAGGTGTGAAAGTGGTACCCATGGAAGACTTATTTGATGAGGTGGAGTTTTAGCTGAATTTAGGAAGAATTAAGGAGTGATGTGGATTAGTAGAGATTAAGATTGAGAGCATGGGCTTCCCTGGTGGCGCAGTGGTTGAGAGTCCGCCTGCCGATGCGGGGGACGCGGGTTCATGCCCCGGTCCGGGAAGATCCCACATGCCGCGGAGCGGCTGGGCCCATGAGCCATGGCCGCTGAGCCTGCGCGTCCGGAGGCTGTGCTCCGCAACGGAAGAGGCCACAACAGTGAGAGGCCTGCGTACCGCAAAAAACAAAAGATTGAGAGCATGGCATATATTCTTAGAGTTATGATAAAAACATAGTCTTTGGCCAGTGAATTACATTGGTAGGAGTAAAGGGCCCAGTGGGATCCGTGGCACTGAATGGGATGGTGACATAGGAGTGGGCCAGTGGGCAGAGTGTCTTAAAGCAGTGGTCCCCAGCCTTTTTGGCACCAGGGGCCAGTTTCACAGAAGACAATTTTTTCTTCGGACCGGTGGGGGGCCGTGGGAGGCAGGGCAGGTGGTTCAGGCTGTAATGCGAGCGATGGGGGGCGGCGGATGAAGCTTTGCTCACTCGCTGCTCACCTCCTGCTGTGCGGCCCAGTTCCTAACAGGCCGCGGACTAGTACCCCTGTCTTAAAGGACTCAATAAGGAATTTTGACTTATTATTGCAGTCAGTAAGGAATCATTGTAGTTTCTTGAGCTGGGAATGAAAATGATTTTTGGAGATCTTTATTATATGACTTTTTAGAGCCGGGCAGGTGAGTGGACAGCAAGACGACCTTCAGGACGGTACCTGGGCTCATGCTGGGGCTTTCACAGGGACAGAAGTGATGAGCCCAGGGACCGTAGTGATGAGCCCAGGGACCAAGGGAGCTGATGTCTAGAGGGACATAAGTAGACTTAGGGGGCGGGGCAGCTCTGAGGGGCCACGAAAGGGAGAAGGGGCTAAACTTAGTGCCCTGAAGTTCTGGGCGGAACGCGAAGCCATCGGTGGTAAAAAAAAAAAAAATTGGGAAGAGGTAGTGGGTGACTATGGGTGACTTGGTGAAGTCCTAGCCCCTACAGAGCAGGGCTGGAAAAGATCAAAGAGGAGAGGGCCTTAGCCCGAGGCCCCCTTTTTATGTGCCCTCGGTTCAGGCTTTCATCTCCTTCCCATGATGAGGATCATTGCGGAAGGTTATTTGTAGATATTTATGTAGATAATTACATCGCCTGTGTAATTTTGTAAATAAATCAAGATTCGCTTTTGATGCATTTTTGAAGTTTTGCAAATAAATTGGCTTTGTTCTAAAAAGCACGGTCTTAATAAAATCCCTGTGTTCTGAATGAAATTAGCCACTCCAGATACGTTTAACCTGACCACACATGGTGGCATTGTGCCGGCATTGGCGTTGGGGGTGAGACTTACGCAAAGGCAGATACTGAGCCGGGAGTTCTGGAATCCTCAGCCCTCCTGCCACTGCTTCCCTCGCATCCAGCCTTTGGGCGCCCCCTTCTAGAATGAGTACAGAGCTTCTGGCTACTCTGTTTTGTCCTGGTGGGGACTCTGGCTTGAGCTGTGTTCTTTTCTCCCTTTATCCCCCCACCACAGACTACTGTTTTCCAAAGTGAGGCTGGAGTCGCTGTGCCGGGGCCCGGATGAGGCGCTCCTCACCTGTAAGCACATGCTGCAGACTTGGAAGTCCTGCTACAATCTTACCAATCCCAGGTAAGAGGCCAGCGGCGGCACCTGTTGTGCGTGGTTTTGGCATGGCCCCTGCCTCTCAGTCCATCCCCGATAGGCATTTAGCAGGACAAATTCTCCACCCCTGTGCACCCCTAGGCCCCCGGGAGCCACAAGTAAGAGCAGTGGAGCCTCACACATTACATTTTTAAGCCGATTTTCTCTTAGCGTCTGATGAAATCTCCAAATCGTGGGTTTCTTATGCTTTCGTTGCCACGGTGGCCCTCTAGGCTCACTTCCAATTGGTCTCCGTCTGATTTCCCTCGGCCAGCCATTTGTGTAATTCCCTTTGACAAGTCTTTATCTTTCTGGTGATTTATGGATAGACTAATTATATATTCCAGATGGGGTTCTCACAGTAATATTTTAAAAAGACCTGCATAGACAACAGGCCACATGCTACTAAGGAGAGTAGAAATTGCTTTTGACATGATAAAGTGTAATTTTCAAAAAGTTAAAATCATGACTCAAACAAATATAAAAGATTAGCACATATAAAACATAAAAGATTAGCACATATGGAAGATTTTACTTACCTCATTAACTAATGAGGGAAGCAGTAAAATGTTGAGACCCATTCAAAGAAGAATTTGAAAAATAGATTTGCTGAAATGAATTTGCAAATAAATATAAAAACAATAATATTCTCTAGAACAATGAAATACATTGTTTGGGGTTATCTTTTCTACGGAGTGGACATTGATTATATCTCGACCAGACAAAATTCATAGGTTTTCTACTGGCCAACTCTGCCCCATAGAGATGTGAAAGGGCCCAGCCAGTAGGAGTCAGTCAAAGGCGCCCACCCTGCAGAGGCAGATAATCTAGGGAAGGTCCACTAGTCAACTCCCAGCATGTCCCCGAAAAGCACCATCTTCAAGTCTTGAGCAGTGTTTCCCGGCATGTGTCTAGATTACGAAGTGTGCCCTGACCTGTGAAGGAAGTGATTTAATGAAAAGGGACCTCACGATTCAGGTGAATTCAAACAACTGCTCAAACACTCAGAGTATTTTTCAAGTTCGCAGCAAGATGTGTGGACAGCCCACATTCTGCTCGTAAGAGTCAGGAGCCTAAGAATGTATAAGTCACAGCGTAAATGTGTCCAAGGGTGTGGCCCACCCAATCCAGCCCAGCAGGAGGCGGGCAGGCAGGCTGGTGAGTCGCTGCGGGGTGGGAGGAAAGGTGGGGTGGGGTTAGGGAAGCAGCAGGGTGCTGGTGGGGCTCCATGTGAGATCTTGTTCGACAAGTTTCTGCCGTTAAAAAAATATATATATTCAAAATCAGGGCCCTGTTGAGGTGATGGGTCCTGATGAGCTGACATGAGCCAGAGTTGAGACCACAAGCCCCGTGGGCGGTGTGGCTGGAAGATGGGGGAGCCTGGCCGGGAGCCCCCCCTCGCAGAGCCCGAGCCACAAGAATTACACGAGAGCCCCCTTCCTAACCGTAGCCTGTGGCACGTTACCAGGCCCATGGGGCCCATCTTCCTCTTGGTGAAAAGCTAATCGTGAAACTGGCCTCTTCCCTTTTGTGGGTATGTTCTGGAGATAAAGATCATTTTAATTTTTTAAAAAAATTCTACTTTTCTAAGTCTGTAGGCAGAAATAGGAAATGTCCATATTTATGTCCCATAGTCCCCACTCCCAGCCTACCAGACGCAGCAGGATTTGAGGGAGGGTCTTTGCCGCGAGCCCAGCTACAGGCGATACTCCCCGGGCTGGCTGCTTCCTAGTGGAGCACATCCCTTTGTCTGTACCCCCTTTAGAAGTGAGAAAATAAGTCCATCAGCTTTCCCGTTGCCAGTTTTCTCTCAGTTCTCCACACCTCTCCCACCTCCCCACGTTTCTTCCCACTTAGCAACCAAGAGTATTGCATGTGAGGAGAAGAAAAAATAGCAGAATTGGAAAGCTTTTTAAAAACACTTAACCAAATGCCTGGGCTGTGTCCGTACTTGCTCAGCTCCCTGAAGGATCCTTCAGGGCCAGGCACGGGGGGACCTTGGCTCCGGGCGCAGAGTCTGGCTGGGGGTGGGGGTGGGGGTGGGTGGAGGACGCATCAGCTCTACGGAACTGCTCCCTCCAGCTACTCCCAAAGCCTCGAGGGGGGGTGCTGGCAGTCCAGCAGCCCCTTATTAAGGAGTTTCCTGTTTGTTTTTTAACTATTTTCTCTGGGATATAAATAAATGTTTCTCCTGTAGCCCTCACCAGTGTGCAGACTTAGACATCCTCCCCAGTACGGTCGGGGAGGGCGTGACCCTGGCAGTAGAATAAAGCAGAAGAGGGGAGGGTAGTGTCTTGACGGGGACAGCACACCCCGCAGTTCTCCAGATAAGGGCGGCTCTGGGCCCAGCAGCCTCAAGTCGGGACACGCGGGGCTTTAGAAGAGGATAGAAACGCATGCACAAGTGGCTGAGAAGCATCCCTGCTTCATAAAAGACGTGAAAACTGAGCAGAAAGCATGCTGGCAGGGGCCGGTTGGTTTCCAGCTGGAGAAGGTCCTCACTGACTTCCGGGCTCAGGCGCCCGTGTTTCTAAGTGTGCTCAGTTGTGAGGGACCTGTGCTCACCCTCTCAGGGCGTCCCACTGCTCGCCACCCCCAAGAGCCCCACCCAGGGGCTGGCACAGGCCTCCAGAGCAGTGGGACAAGGGGGCGCAGAAGAAGACACGGGCAGTAACAGGGCCAAACGGAGACAAGACCTGGCTTCCTGTCCTTTGCGACCCGTCCCTCCTCTTCACTCTTGCTTGAAGGAGCACCACCCTCTGGGCCGGTTGCTGAACGGAGCCTGAGGCCAAAGAGCGGTCCCTGCAGGCTGAGAACGCTTCTCCTGCCGTGAGCAAAGGGTGGGTGGCGTTGTCCTGAGTGTACGTTTGGCAAGGTGTTGGTCACTTCAGAAGCCTGGGTTGAGGCCTGCAGCTTTGCGTGCCTTTAGGACAGAAATCCGCCTCACGTTTCGTCTTCTCTCCTGCTGAAGTGCACAGCTCCCTCAGCTCTTGTGCGCGTTGACTTGGCCACTTAAGACAGTGTGACCTCTGGCCAGAGCCTCGCCAGGCGGTCCAGCGCTTCAGCAAGGGATGCTGTACCTTCTCTGTGCTGCACCGTGCTAAGCTGTTTATACATACGTCCTCCTCAACCCCTGCCTCAGCCTTGCAAGAAAGCTACTGTTCTTTCCACTTCATAGAAAATAAAAGTGAAGCTACACTACACTTTTATTAAAGAACTTGCCCTAGTTTTCTCAATTAAACAACTAGTAGAGCTATTATTCAAACCCAGGTCTGCCAAACATCAAAGCTCTCTCCATCACCCATGCTGCCTCTCTGAATTGACAACCAGCTTTTTTTCCTTTATTTTTATTTTTTATTATTAACTACTTCTTCCCCCTCTTGTCACTGCCACTTAGACCATCTCCATCATGTAGCCATATGATCGGAAGAAAAGTTTTTCTTCCCAAGTCCCATTTCAATCACATTAACGAATAGCATATAAACATTTTTTAAAAAGAATTTATTTGCTCTAACCTCAGTTGGAAATTGGAAACCCCATTTTTTTTTTTTTTTTTTTTTTTTTTTTTTTGTGGTATGCGGGCCTCTCACTGCTGTGTCCTCTCCCATTGCGGAGCACAGGCTCCGGATGCGCAGGCTCAGCGGCCATGTCTCACGGGCCCAGCCGCTCCGCGGCATGTGGGATCCTCCCGGACCGGGGCACGAACCCGTGTCCCCTGCATCGGCAGGCGGACCCTCAACCACTGCGCCACCAGGGAAGCCCCGGAAACCCCATTTCACGCTAGTAGTCATCCATCTTTCGGTGGAGCTTTTCTTTTTACAAAGTGTGCTCTCATTCATCTTCACAGTAGCCCCATAAAATGGGCGAATGTCGTGTTACATCAGACCCATTTTACTGATGAGAAAATTGAGTTTGGGAATGTTGAGAACTTGCCTTGATTCATGTAATCCAGGCTTAAGTTGCCTGGGAAATGTTCTGGTTTCCTATCCAAGGCCCCTCTATTACATCAGTATTTACTGTGTGCCAGGCACTGTGTCTCAGAGCTGGGAGAGGACAAGGCTGTGACAAGGACCCCAGGGTTCTGGCTCCCAGTCCACCATCAGCTTGCCTCTTGTGTTTAATCTCTGTGTAGCTGTGTTAGAGGATTTCCAAGAGAAGCTTCCAGTTTCTAGGATAACTTAACCATCAGTACAGTCTACTCTGGATTTTCAGTCCTTCTTTAAGGGAATAGAAATTACCTGGATGTGTACATCTACATATGTGGGTCTCTTCAGCTTATGTGCGGTGGATTTGGGACTCCTTCCAGTTTCCTTTCCCTAAACCCTCTACTAACACCACTGACCAGTAATGGTTTTCCTTTCCTTCCTGTCATCCTCCTTCGGAGGTGGTCCTGGCACCTAAGGGCCAGACAGAGAAGAGGTCAGGTGACTGAGCTGTAGGGGGGAGGTGGTCCACGGAGTGCCCAAGTAGATGTGTCCCAGAGGGAGAGAGGAAGGCTTGCCCGAGACACGCTGGCCAGAATGAGAGAGCGAGGCCAGGCCTCCCTCTGCCCCTCCTTCCATATCCTGTGGATCATGGCAAAGACAAATTCTGCACCATATAAACAAAGAACTAAAACCTGCTTGAAGCATCCACCAAAATTCTCAGTCAGTCACAACAGTCAGAGTGGAAATGAAGGCATCTCCATTGTGAACAGTTATTTATTGCTATATAAGCAACAGATACTATGGAGATAAACAGATACTATGGAGATAAACAGATACTATGGAGATAAACAAAGGAATGTAACCAAATATTGTTTCTCAGCTGGTGGAAGGGAAATAGGTCCTGTGTCCCTATCATTGGCTGAGGTTCATAAGTTAAGATCTTCGTTTTAGTTGGGGTTTATAACATCTGGAGTAGGAGGTCCTTAACTCAGCTTCTCCACACCTACCGTTGCACCAGACAGCTGGGAATAAGTTGTCTCCAAAAGTCGGCCAGCCTTGTTAACCCCTGATGCGTATTTGGAGGCATGGTGTTTATAAGGACACCTGGCATGTGTCCAGAAGTTATAATTCTTCTGAAGGTTCTGTCTCCGTGACCTCAGTTCAGCCTGACACACTTCTGTATGGGAAGAAGAGGCCACCTCACCTAACAGGGAAGTCACTGAGGCACAGAGAAAGGGGCCTTGCTCAAAGTGACCTACCATTAGTGACAGATGTGGGATAAGAACCCAGACTCCTGGTTGGGTTCCAGGACCCAGCATGACATGCAGCAGCCAACCCTGTGCTCTGATACTTGATGAAATGAGAAGCCTGGAGGATTGTGGCTGAACCAGACATCTCCCATCCACTTACTGTGATTTGGTCCACTGAAAACCCAGGCAGATCCTTCCTTGGCAATTCCAAGACCTCATTGTGCGTCCTGGAATCCCCAAGGTGATGAAAAACTTCACTATATTTTGAGATAAGATCTTCCAAAAAACTCCTAAGTGGGGAGCCATTGCAACATTCAGATAATTAACTCTTTGTAATATTTTTGTAGTATTTTTTGTAATATTTATATTAAAAATACATGCATGAATAGATCAATGCTAGAAATATTCAGTTGCTAATGTGATTAATGCAAATTTGCATGTACTTTTATGCTGTCTTCTGCTCAGAGACATTTATTATTTCTCAGTCATGGAAATAATTAATAGAACAGATTCCAAAAAGCATGTATCCAGTGATGTCATAAGTATAGGCTGACAAACCAGTCTGTACTGAAGCAAGTTTCCTTCTGTTTCCTGTGGATTTCTCTAACTACATCACTGGACGTGGAAATTGCAGCCTGCAAACCATATTAAGTTTCATAGCAAATCTTGTTTGTACCACTTTTAGCAACAGCTGCATAGAGGAAGGAAATTGTGTCCCTTTACTGTGGAATTTGAACTTCTTAACGAAAAAAATCATTTGTAGAGCCCCCAGATTGGGAGAAAAAAAATGGATTCAAAGAAAAGCATTAAAGGCTCAAACCTCAAGAGACAGATATACATCTTTTGATAGAATACCATGATAGAGGAAAAAAGAATGCAATTGTTTAATTGTTTTTACTTACAAGTTTCTTAGAATTAAAAAAAAAAAAAATCTTTCTGAGCTGAGCGCCCTTAACGGTGTTCCATTCCCGTTAGTCCCGATGTGGTCTCCCACGTGACTCGCCCAAGGAGTGGGGCTGATCCCGTTACTATACGCGGGAGCAGCCTGGAGAGGGGGCTTCAGTGCCGGAAGCTAATGAGAACCACCGGCCTGGAGGCTGCTGCCCAAACGCGACTGTGTTCTCTCCAAGGCCCAGCCTTCCCAGCTCGGGAACACCGGAAGGGGGCTGTAGCTGCCACTCTGCCAGCACCCAGCTCAGTGTAGGGCCTCACACCTCCTCTCTCTTGTCTATTGAATAGAGGTATCAACCATGCCATTTATCTTAAAGGCTTGTTCTTAGGACACAAACGAGGCCGTGGCTGTGTCACCCTTTGAAAAGGCAGGGCCAGTGGTTCTTGAATTTGGTTATGCATGAGAACCATCTGGGGAGCTTTGAAAACCAGAAATTCTGATTTATTTGGTCTGGGGCAGGACCCAGGCATCCATGGCTTTTCGAGATGCCCCGGGTGATTCTTCTGTGCAGCCAGGGCTTAGACGCACTGGTGTAGAGCGTTGGTTCCTAAAGACAGCTCGAGGATGATGTGTTCATGGGCTTGAGCCCGACACGTAGCAGCACAGAATGCTCATCAGCTTCCCCCACACGGGGGATGGAGAGCGTGGCTCGAAGTTCTCATTTTTGTGTCTTACCATGACACAAAAGAGACGAAAATTAGCTCGGGTCTCTGGGTGCGGTTTAAACCGTGTTTGTGATACGGATCCTGAAAGGAATCCCAGACCAGGCCGGGCGGGGAAGCAGGATGCCCGGTGACGAGTGGAAAGGTGCTGAAGAAGCTCCAAAAATGCACAGAAGGTTTTGCTGCGTTTCAGGAGTCGGGATTGGTTGACTCTGTTGCCTTCCCCTGCCCACCCTTCAAATGACTGACATTTGTAGCTGTGTTTTGCAGTGATTCTGGACGTGGGAGCAGCCTCTTAGATAGAACCATTGCTGACAGACGACAGCTTAATACAATTACTTTGCCAGACTTCAGCGATCCCGAGACAGGTGAGAATAAAAAGCCAGAGGGGCCGAAATGGTGTCAACCGGAAGGGACGTGGGGCCTGGCCCCAAGCCGCGCGGGACGAAGACCGCCAGGGCCTGGGGCGGGAAGAAGTCCTCACCCAAATAGGCTACACTGTCGCCTGAGGTGCGTTTTCTCCGGTGTCTTTTTTCAAGTGTTTGTTCACAGTGGGGGAAGTAATATTACTTGCCCAACGCAGCTCTTTGAAATCGATTTTTCCCCTTGCTCTTGGAGCCGAAAATTCGAAACTAAAATTAGACTGCTCCCATCCCCATCAAGCTTCCCGTCTGCTTTTCTGTTTCTTTCTCTTTCTTCAGATTTCAGACCTTGCTAAAATCAAGCTTTCGGTTTCTAATCAGTTGCACATATGAACTCACACAACCCCACAGGAAACCCTGCAGGGAGAGGCAGGTGGGTTCAGAGCTTCTGAATCTACTGACCCCACGAGGAAGCTTGTAGCACTTACTGCCTCGGAGCAGATATTTACACCTCAGTTATCATTTGCGTTTCCACAGTTGCCTAAGTACAGAGGGGTAAAGAGACCTCTGTAATCTCCAAACAGGTAACTTTAGTAGTAATACTGACTTTTCAGTGGCAATTCGGAGGACTCGACAGACCCACAAAATGTAAAGAAATCCACGGCGCTTTGAGCCTCAGGGATAGTTCCAGAGCATCATTTGGAAGCTGGTTTTGGTGCTTCTCCCGCCACCCCAGAGGGCCCTGGGTCAGGCTGAATCGCTGTCTGGGTACGCCTGGTCTTCTGTGGGTTGATTTCATGAAAGGAGCCTCCGGGTCTTTCTCCTGCACTGTGCCAGGTCCCGGCTCCTGACCAAGCCCCTCCAAAGAGCCAGAGAGCAGCCCCGAGGCGTGCACAGCCGTCCTGGGAAAACCTCTCCCCAGGTGGCAATGGGAGCCGGGTGTGGTACTCACCCAAGCCCGTCCTCACAGCTGCCTGCCTTCCTGTGCTAGTCTCCCTTTTACCAAATTTAAAGTCGGCTGAAGAAGCCTGATCCCAGGGCCTTGGGGCTCCTAGGTCAAAAGAGTGTTGGGCATCGGAAGCAGCATGAATTATAAATTAGTGCCGTTTAACAGGGCTTGCAGCCACTGCTCAAAATGCAGGCCAGCTAGGCCACAGAGAAACTCGCCCCTGGAGTAGCCTGGCCCCTGGGTGGAGGGGCAGTCATTGGTGGGCTTAGACGGCGCACCAGGCAGACTCTGACCTGGGATGGTACAGCAGAGTTCTGCTTGTGGTCCAGACCTGCTAGAGGGACGTGTGTAGCCCCCCTCGCTGCAGGAGAAGGAAGGTCAGGCTGTCAGGACTTAGCCACTGAGAGGTGAGGCTCGGACCCCGGGGAGAGAAGAGAGGGAGGTAACAGTCACTACAGCTGGTTCACAGCTGCTGTGGCTGCCCAGGGCCAGCTTCCCCTTCTCCCCCACCCACAGGACCCTGCGAGGACACTCATACTAAATTCAGACCCCCTTCCCCACCAGCTGATCGGGACCTTAATCTCCCCTGAGGTCTGAGACTTTCATCCACATCACATTAAAAACAGACAGTGGGAGAAAATGAGGGAGGCCCTTGGGATTCATTCTCCCCTTTGCCCCTTGGGACCTCTTCCCCGGAGCCTCCAGGAGGCTCCCACTTCAGGTTAAACATCAGGTGCTGTAGCTTCCAGCCGAGGTGTGTCTCCGTGGCAGAGTCGGGGGTCGCTGCCACTTGTCCGTAGTGGACACTGCTCTCCCTCAGGCGCTGGCCAGTGACCAGTTTATTGTGTTGGTGTGGTTGTATGTCCACACGACGCCCTCCAAGACTCCTCTCACTGGCCCTGCCCCCACAGCCCCAAATCGTTGCTTTTCACACCACCACCACCAGTTACTTACCCAGGAGGCCAGGAATCAGAGAAACGGAAGGCCATGTTAGCAGGCCTTATCAGTTGCAGACTGATTATAAATGATGGTAAAACATTCTGAAGTGATCATTTAAATCAGAGAGACTTAAAAATTATGAAGACTCACCTATAAATGGAAAAGATGCCTCCATCTTGATTAATAAAGCCCAGTTTTAGATAGTTCAGCCCATTGGTGGTCGCAGGAGGGCAGCGGTTCTTATTAGTGCATCAGTGGGGCTGCCTGTCTCGTGAGCGACCCACAGATTTGGTCCAAACTTGATTCCGAAGGTTCCATAGAGGTGTTTTGCTTCCATCCCTGCCCTTCCATCTTGCCTTTCCCTAAAGACAACCATTTTTTATTAGCTTTTTGTTTACCCTCCCATACAAATAAGATTATATCTTATTTCCCGTGTCCCTTGACTTGAAAATAGCATACCATATACGTGCTGCACAGCCCCTGTGACGTGTCCCTTTACACATGCCCTGAGGATTCCTCTGCACCCGTTTGGGAGAACGTCCTCAGGCTTCTGCAGTGCTTCTCTGCTTTTCGAAATGCATCCGACAAGAGCACAGCCGGCAAAGACGTGTGGCCAAAGCCGAGGTGACCTGCCACGGTTGTGATACTGCCAATTCTGAGTCACCCAGTGTGCAGTAGACGCCTCTGTGAAGCCACAGGCCCTCTTGGATTGTTGTTTTTGTCTTCCAGAACTAAAATTTATTTCCTTTTTTAAAAAAATTTTCTACTGTGGAAAAATTTCAAGTATACCAAAATAGAAATACTCGTATAATGAACCCCCATGTACCTAACACCAGCCTTCAACAATTCCTATTCTTTTTTCCTGTATCTCTGCTGTCCCACACTTAGTTTTTGTAGACTATTTTGAGGCAGATCTCAGACATCGTATTTTGCCTGTTAAAATTTCAGTGTATATGTCAAACAGATGAGAGCTCGGTTATAAAAATATAACCGAGATCCCATTATTATACATCTGGGTCATTATGAAGTACAGGCTCAGTGTTCTTGATTTTGGAAGGTGAATAATTAACTGGGGTATGGTTTTCCACCTCTGAAATTGTCCATATGCAGATCTGTGTAATAACATAAGGGGAACCCATGTCTACAAGCTTTGGACTATAGCTGAGTCCACTGTGGCTAAAGAGTGGACATTGGTTTTATTAAATGGCTGTGGCAGACTGAAAAAAAAAACCCTTAAGGAATATGCTTTCCCTTCTAATATCGCCTCTGGGTCCCCTTCCCCCCACCTCTGTCATCCAATAGGTCCTAGCCATCAGGAGAGAGGAATCAAATGGAGGGACAGTCATTTAACTTTGAAGCTTTGAATCATTGTCTTTTCTTCGGAATAAGTTAGTTCCTTAAACAGAGGAGGAAAAAGAATTCTTTTCCTTCCTTTTGCCTTCAAAACAGGAAGCGGAGTAAGGAGATTTATCTTTGATCATTGGTAGATATTACCAGACACCGATCCGTAGTAAGGATTCTTTCGCCTTGAAAGTTTGATCCATTTTGTCTGGGAAAAATTTTAATTTGGCACTGCAGTGGTTCTCCCTACTGCTCTGTATCTCTCCAGCTGAAGGCATGGAAGTGACAGTAATAGCTTCCTTTTCAAAATGCCCGGCCAGTGGACCCAACCGTAGACCAGCTTAGCAAGCTTAGACTCCATTGTCACGATTCAGGGACCTGACCCATTGTTGCACCTCAGTTATCTGCACCTAGAAAGACCTTAGTTTTCAAGTAAACTTTATATAAGTGCTTCTCATAAAAAACAAATCAAGGAAAAGTCAAGTTCTAATCCTTTCCAATTGAAAAGCAGATAGTTTCTTTTCCTCCAGAATGTCCTGGGTATTCTAGGTTAAAGAGGCATTATTTTCAATGGATCATACTGCTGAATCCGTGCCCAGGTAAATCTGAGATGTTTTTATGCCGTGGTGTTGTTGCAGAACAATTAAATAACCAGTGGAAAAAACAGCAAATGTGTTTTCTTCGGAAAGCACTTGCATTCTCTTGTCAAGTAGAGGAATGACTGTGTATTACGTGGCCTCATTTTCTTTGCAGCTTATGTGAGTATATTAAAAGCCAGTTTATTTTTTTTCTTTGTGTTTCTAAAGTTTTTTTGCCTTTATCCTTTTTTTTTCTCTCTCTTTCATGTTTTTAGTGTCAGATTCCTCCTCCTCCTCTTCTCTTTCAAGAACCGAATCTCCTCTCCACCTGTTTGTATCTTCTCATCTTCATTCTCATCCCAAACCCGATACCTTTGTGTGGCCCCCGGCAGCTCATTCAGTCAGTGACCCAGGTCCCCGCCAGGAACCCTCTCTGTGTAAACATGGTTTATGGTTTTTTCCTTTCTTGTTAGATCTGCTTCATTTGCCTGATGTTTTATTTTCTGATAATCTTCCTAACTGCTAAGCTGGATCGGAAACTCCATCAAATTTACCTGAGAGAAAAATCTTGCTAGTTTGAAAATCCAAAAACTGTGCGGGCAGAAGGAGACGTTGGTGCCCAAGTTCCAACCTCCCTTTTAAAAAGTAAAGGAAATCTGTTTAGAGCAGAATCAATAGAAGCTTCTCTGGAGCATCGCTTCCAGTTCTTGGGGACTTCTGTGCTTTCCGCTTTCCTGGAGTGGATATAAATTCATACAGATCTCATTTTTTAAAAAGACAAATTAGAACATTTTGCAAATAATAATTTACTCCTAATCATTTCTGGTTTTCAGTTTAGAAATTAATTCACCAAGTATATAGTAATCAAGGTAGTATTCTAAAGATATCAGTCATATGCCTTTTAAGTATGTGGTTCTCAAACCTTACTGTGCGTTAAAATCACCCAGAGAGCTTTGAACGCTGCAGATTCTCTGGGCCCTACCCCCGGAGTTTATGATTTAGGAGGCCTGAGGTGGGGCCCCAGAATCTGGATTTATAAAATACCTCCTTAGGATCCCGATGCCAGTGGGCTGTGTACTACATTTTGAAAAACAATGCTATAAATTGTTTTCTGTTTGCAAGGAAGGAAAACGTAGGGCTTGTGTCATGAAACTATGCAGGGAAATTGAACAGTATTTTAATCTAATCTTGATTTTAAATAATAGGGAAATTTGAAAGTCTGTTTTAGGGCGTTTAGGGACTTGTCAATGGAAAAAAAAAAAAAAAGATCCCTGTATTGAAATGAGACACTTGTTGATAAAGCCCTTAAATGGCACCTAAATATGGCTCTCACCAGGAGAGCCACCCTTGTTCTTCCACTCATTTATTTAATGTTCACTTTACCCGCAACACGGCCAGAAAATTTAATCTCTGTGTCCATGATTTAAAAGGGCTCATCTTTGTTCCAAACACTCAGTTATATGCTAAACAAAAGCTCATAAGGGGAGCTGCTGCCAGAAAGAACTACTTGCCCTAATGCGCTTATCTTTCTGATGGTAACCTGCTGTGTTACACACACACACACACACACACACACACACACACAGTCTGGCAGAAAGGAGACTATGATCTAAAATAAATAATTCAAACCAAGAAACACTCTGACCTTACTTATCTGCATATTAAGTGTTCTGAACTCAGCCTCAACGGCAATCCCAGTTTTATGAAATGGAATATGAAGATAAAATTTACAAACTGCTTATGTCGTTTTTAATCCACTTCTTAAAATAGATATTTTCCCTTTAATATGATGCCTACGGGCAATTGCCAACTTTTTTTTTTTTTCTGCTTTGGTTTTTCCAGAAAAAATTGTTTATTACGCTGACTTTTGCCCAGTTTTCTGGGGTCTTAAAATGGGATCTTACTGTTCTAGAATAATGTTAGATGTTCCCACTGCCCCATCCTTTCTCGTTTGCACAATGAACCCACCTACCTCCACACCCTGCCAGTAGTTATCTTGTTGCATCCCAAGGAGCCCTGTGTCCCTTTAAACCTCTGAAGATTGAAGTCCAGACTCTTCTGGTGGGGCACCTTATATCAGATTAATTAGCAAATTGTTAGGGCGATGAGCACCCACTGGGCTTTCTGCTGAACGTAATATGTACCAAGCAGTGCTCAGTTGTTTATTCTCTGTGAAGCTCTGAGTCATCTTCCATCCTTAGGGAGTGCATAGCCAGTAACCAGGTGTTTTAAGTAAGACTGTTCCCCTCCCCCCACCCCATAAATCCAACATTTAGTTAGAGAAGGGAAAACATAACATACATTGCTAGTAAATGTAGAATTTCTTGATTAAAATTATAATGAATTTGAATCCCAACTCTTTCCCTTAGGACAGATAGCCAAGACCTGAAGTTTTATGAATTTCTCCCTCCAGTCCTTTACTTCACAGGATTGAAAGCTAGCCCAGCCCTACAAACGGCTGGAATCGTGATTAGGGTTAACGTGTGGAAAGATCTGAAAACTGCTCGTTTGATTATTTTTCCCTTCCCTTTGGAATTTCCTGCCCTGGAAACAAAACACATTACATGAATTGGTCAGCTTTCATGTGCTGAGTGAACATTTAAACGTGGAGGGGAATGCCCAGTTGGCCTTTCTTTGCTTTAAAAAAAAAAGAAAAAATCATTGTTAGTGGAAAAACATATGTCACTGTTGAATTGAAATCTGATTCCAGACAGCCAGACTTACGGTTGGAAGGTTATTAGAACTCCATTTGCTTTTTTAGCCTTAATTTTGATTTTTCAAATGTTTGTTTCTTGGTTTTAATTTTTGGTTTGATTTGTTGTTCCAAGGCAACTCTCCAGAAGTATACTTTCATGGTTTTCCCTCCCTTTTTTCAGTTAGTAAGTAGTTTACCGATCTATCTGTTAACTTTTCTGAGGGTCTCCAGAATCACGCTGACCCCACCATGCAGTGTGTGTTGTGGCCGTTGATCAGGAATGTTGAGATGGCTTGGACCTGAAGCTTGCTCACCCCTCCTGCTGGGGACCAGCCCTCCCAGGCCCTCTAATGCTTTCTGCAGCTCGGGTGTAAACACTGAGGAGGCAGCACTTGTCTGGGAAGGACTACAGAAGAAGGCATTGCAGGAAGAATGCCCAAGTAGGGGCGTGCAGTGGCTTGGTCAGCAACCCCACGGGGGCTGATCAAAAGTGTGAGACATCCAGCCTCCCCAGTGTGGCTCATCTGTAAATCTGAGGTAGAGGGAACTAGTTGAATCTTAAAATTCCTTTCCAGTTCAACCACTATTGCTCATAGAAAACAATTCTAATAATTCGTTTTCCTAAAATAAGCTAATCAGACATCATAAAACTTAAACTACTTCTACCAGAATTTAAAGCAGACTAAGCAATTCCCTTCAAATATGTTAAAGGAAGGCTTGACATATTTATACAAGGGACTTAACTACTTCCATAAAAACAGCTCCAAGTCTCTCGAGGGTCAGGAAACCTGGGTTCTGCAGAGGAATCCAGGCAACTCATTTAACCTTCCTGGCCTCAGCATCCTCATCTGTAAAGGTCTTAGTCGACTAATTATTCTGTTCACACACACCTTTGGGGTTTGCCGGTAGCTGATCCTGATTTCAAGCCTCGGCCAGGTGCCTTGCTCCCCAAGTTGCAGCCTGGACTCTGTGGCCTCCAGAGGGCAGTGACCGGCCAGGTGGGGAGAGCCGGACTGGAACGCAGCCGCCAGGACCCCCCCCACCCCCCGCCCCCCGCCCCGCTGCCCTCACTCCTGAAACCTGAGGATCCCAGGCGCCCCCAGCAGCGAGCGCCCCAGCAGTCATCCTTCTGGAGAGAAGTGTGGGTTGAGGTTTTATTCTTCTCTCCAAGAACGTGCTAACTGGGTGCTCAGCTTCATTTTTCATATCACCGATTCTGGTGACACCGCGGCTCTCTTTAGGAACCAGGACAAGAGAATAGACATTAACGAGAAAACACACCTCTCAAACGAACTCAGGTGAGAAATAAAGCCAAGGTAGTCGTTTTGTCTCCTTCCACGGTGGCTGGCGTTGTATTATTGACTTCGCATTTTTCTAACATTCAGAAACATCTGTCATGATCAGGAAGTGACTAGTCAGGTGGTGAATTTCACCCTCTGCTACTGCTTAATAGAATAAAGTCATCTTTGTCACCTATATGTGACCAAAAAATCACTCTAGTGATGACCCCACTGCTTTCGAGGAGTGGCAGTTTAAAACATTCAGTCCTAATGATTCAAGTATAAACCTTTTCTTGCCATTTTAATTAAATTAAAATTAATTCTCCTTAAGTAGTTCTGGGGTGTCTTTCTTTAAACAAGGTCGGTTGGAATTTTAGGAGATGGACAAGTCAATAATAAATGGCACTCGGGGAGAAGTTGAGTGTGTGACCAGCAATTAGACTACGGCCTGAGCCAGGGAGGCTTCTCCCATCAGCTGCATCAGAGACAAAAGCCTTTCCCAGGCGGAAGGACACTTCATTCCAGAGACACGGCCTCATGGCTGTGCACGGGGGAGGGTTTGAGGAGGTGGGTAGCCTCTGCCCTGTGCAGTCCTCCGGAAGGTGCTGTCTCCCGGCTCACCCTCACGGCGGGCCCCTCCCTGCATGTGCGCCGCTTAGCTCCGCCAGCCCCCAGCAGCAGCACGCAGGCCAGCCCCGCATGCCCGCTGGTGACCACATACCCCTGCCTTCGGGGGATCCTTCCCTAAAGCTTTCCCTGGAAAGGACGTTCCCCTTTCAAGAGAAGGCACATCCCGTCAGGTTTCAGCTGTGCTTGATGTTCTGTTAAAGTCATTTGGAAATTGTGATCTCGTCTTGGGACCGTGGGTTGGCTGTCCAGATTTCCTTGGCTATCTTAACCTCCTTTTTCACTCAGTGAACAAAGGAAAGTATCTACTAGAATGACCCCCAGAGCTATTTATCAGCGGGACCCACAACCAAGAGGCCCCATAGTCGGTGGGAGTTGGATAGACCCAGCAGTGGCCCCTAAATCCGCCCCAGCCCCGTGGCCCCATCACGTGGGTGGACATGCTGTGCAGAGGGCAGGGGGCAGCCCTCGAGGGATCAGAATGTGGAAGGGGGATCTCTGACAGCGTGCTGTGAAGAGCCCACCACCCCCAGATCAGCCTCCTTGAGAGGCAGGACCGCCTCCAGCAAAGATAGGAATTGTCCTCGCCCGGGGTTGGCAGGGTGGGGAGTGGAGGAAAATGGCTCATGTTTTTAAGGTACAGAGAAAAATATGCCTAATTTGAGTGCTGAAGTGAGAGCAGACGCTCGCATCTCTCCTCCCGCCTCAGAAAAGAAGAGACAGTCAGCACTGTCTCCTCGGGTCCAAGGACGTTCGGGTTCTTAGAGCACAGGGGCCAGGTGTGAGGTCACTGGGCTGCCAGCAGTCCGCAGTGTTGCACTGATTTATGCGCAAGCCCTATCTTGAGAAACAGGCATCCTTTTCCTGTTAAAGACGAAGAGTTTTAAGCAAAGCTCTGGGGCAGAATGCTTAGTCACTCAGATCGTTGTTCAGTTTGCAGGGTCTTTAAGGGGGGGAGGGGCGCCTTCTTTTCTTTAATTCTTTCATTGTTTGGGGGGCACAGCTTCTAAGAACCGGAAGCTGAATAAACTCTACTGACAGATACGATGGAATCACTTCAGGACTGAGGGAAAATAGGTACAGAGATTTATTAGCGGTGGGTAGTTTCTGCACACTTGGTTTCTTTTCAGAAAAACGTGGGGAGGGCAAGTATCTGCTGCGGCGGCATCAGGCAGAAAGAATGTGGGTGACAAGCAGAGAGATGGAACTTGGGGCGCGGCCACGTGCTCTACGTTGTCTCACGTTCATGCATAGGAGGCATCCGAGTTAACTCTCCAGGGCCGGGAAGCAAAGAGCAGCCTGAATCCTGAGCAAACACCTGTGAGATGTGCCTCCTGATGTCTCTTTGGTAGAGGATTCTTTTCGCACATCAAGTAACATAGCTGTCTGTTGTTCCTGAACCGTGTTGCTCACCAAGTCAGCAGGCAGCAGGGCTGCTTCTGAGACCTGTTCATCTTCTACATGCTGTGAAGATATGAGGGGACAGGGAAGGTGGACATCCTTCAGACCATAGCAGCTTACATAATGCGATCAGAACAGCCAAAAGGGTAGCTAGAATATAAATACATGCCATGCACTCAGTGACCCTGCTTGTGAAAATACAGGTGATGGAACATAACTAGGCCACATAATTTATTGAGCCCTTTGCTTCACAGAATTATTGGCTCTGAGATCCCTTTGAATGATGAGCCTTAGATATTGAAATAGGGTCCACGTGTGATTGCCACATTTGAGGTCTGTGTGAAATTGACCGCGGGTGTAGTGTGCTTTGGAAAAGGATTTTTGGGAAGGCTTCAACTGCAACAGCAAGTTGACCTGGCTGTGCCCGGCATCCTACTTGTGGCAGGGTTTCTCCACAGGCTTCAGCAAATGATAGGAATGTGGGGCAGACATCCTCCAAGCTGAGCTTGGACTCAGCTTCCTGAGGTCAGGGGCCTGGGTTCCTGGCCCCTCAGCCCATGGGGAGATGACTCTCCACTGCAGCTCCTGGGGCCTCTCTTTCGCTGCCCCTGTCCCCCACCCCACCCAGACAGTGGTCCGGGGGGGAGGGGGGACTCAGATAAAGACCCCAGATGTAGGGATCAGAACAATTCTTCAAGTGGCATTTTGCCTATGTATCAGGTGTCCGAGATAACATTTCCTCTTGGGCCTCTAGGTGGGAGGAAATTCAGGTCTCCTCAGCTCCGGGGCATCTTATGCCCTCTGGACCACTGGGGCAGTCAGGTTACAGAACCTAGGCCAGATGTTAGGGCGTGCTCTCACCTGCCTGTGTCAGCTGTCGGTTCAGTTGGTTTTGCAGTAGCTTTTCAGAGCCACTGTGCCCTGTGACTGAGGGACCTGGTGGCTGCTCGGCTGTCAGGGTTACGACAGGGATAAGCGCTTCTCAAATTAACGTGATAAATAAGAGGTGTACCGTGGCCAGACACATCTGCTGGCTTACCTGTCGAACCTGATTATGTGGAAGCTTGTTTCTCCAGAATCTTGGATTTCAAATTAGAAATATGTCTTCTCTTCCTCCCTCTAATTCCTTTCTCAAGCCTCAATTTGTCCATTTCCCTTAGGGGAATAATCCTCTTAACCCCCATGCACGCTGTAGGAGGACATTTGCTTTGGTGAGAAAGGGGTTGCTGTAAAGATAGGCGGGTTAGAACTAGCATTTCTAGGTGTTACCAACAGAAATCAAAATCTGTTTTGCCACTTACCATTTTCAATCCTATGAAACAGTTAAGTTACAGGTTGTTTTGATTATTTGTAATCAGATATATATCCATTCTGATTCATAATGATGTTTATCCCTTTTTTCCTCCAAATTCTAACCCAGTGGAAGAATTTGATATACTGTGCTATTGCCAGAAAGAGTAGACATTAACTATTAAATAATTTTACCGTTATCATAAGTCACCTACCATTATTAATGAGTACCGAATGCCCTAATATCCATCCCCAGTTCAGAACCTGAAGGGTCTCTGCCCCTGTGAGGTGTGTGTGAAAAGGGATCGACTAGGAAGGAAACAGACATTTCTGACGGACCTCAGTTACCCTCCCTATTTAAGCGGGTTAGTTATGTTAGATCTGGGAAGCCCCTAGGTGAGTACAGTGTTAATCCAGCTGTGCACCACTGTGCTTCTTAGTCCGGGTTGTTGGAAGTGAGCACAGCCATGCTGAGAAGCCCCTTGAGACAGGGAAGGTTCTGGCCTCTGAGCCATTAGGGAAGGACAGTAGGGCACCCAGACGTGCTTCCCCAAAGAGGGGCCACTCTTCTAAATTTCACACAGTGATGTGTGTATTGACAGTACTCATTCTTCCATTCATTGATTCATCATTCACTCATTCTGCAAGCATTTACCAAGTACATTGCGTGGGCCTGGCATTGTTAGCCCCTGAAAATACCTCAATGGAGGGCATGTTCCTGTCTTCCAGAACCACCCAGTCTCGGAGGAGAGACAGTTACATCAACTTTTTACATAAAACAGTGTGGTCTGTACAGTGATAACCATACCCACAGGGGGAGATGGGGCACTGAGGACCCGAGGCCTAACTTTTTACACGAGGGTGGTAGGGAGAAGAAACAGAAGGCTCACGGCAGCCTTCCCGGTGGAGGTGGCATCAGGGCTGGATTCAGAGGCTAGATTCGGAGTTAGGATAGTGTTTGAGTCCTGGTTTTGCCACCTGCTGGCTGTATGACTTTGGGTAAGATACTCACTAAAATCTCAATTTTATCATCTAAACAATGCAGGTAACAGTGTTACCTGCCTCAAAGAATTGTTTAAAGGTTAAGTGAGATAATATATGTAAAGTGCAAATCAGAGTGCCTGAAACAGGCCACGTTCACTGAAGCCGCTAATCACCACTGCTGGCATCATCGTCATCATCATTGCCAGACCTTATTCACAGCGAAACATTGATTGTAATAATAACTTAAAATCTGTTATTTTACAGATGATTATGTGAAGCATTAATTGATTTAGTTGTATATAGATACCACAAAGAGAAAGGACTTTGACATTAGTTCTGGCGAGTGCATTTGTGAACCAAACAGTTAATCCAAAAAAACAGAATTAGCACCTCCAAAAGTCACAAGTCCTTGTAGCAAAGGAGCCTGAGAACCTGGTAGAAAATGTGTGGGAGTTTTCTAGAGCGGTAGTTTATTATTGTTCTTTTTGAAAAATGAATTAATAACTAAATATTTTGAGCATTTCTCAGTTTCGACTTCCCATGGGTCAATATCAATAGATATAACCCGTGTAAACAAGATCTCTTGAGGGGTCTCAATAAATTTGCAGACTCCTAAGGGATTCTGAGACCGAGAGGTTTCTGAGAACCTCCGTCCTAAAGGACAAGATCTTCCCGGTACTCTTTCCCCAGACTGTTGGGCTGCAGGGAAGCAGGACAGCTCAGGCTGGCTGGCCTGTGTAGAGGACGCCTGCAGGCTTTTCTTGACCACATGTCAGTTAAT